>NC_137150.1:127545752-128067248 GCF_951394435.1 Stenella coeruleoalba | reverse complement strand
AAATCAGAATATTATTACTCAGGTTCTTTGATAAAGAGACAGCCCTTATGTTACTTCATGTAACACTGTGAGGAAAAATATTATTTTATATTTTTTTATTGAAGAATAGTTGATTTATAATATTGTGTTAGTTTCAGGTGTACAGAAAAGTGATTCAGTTATTTTTATATATATATATATATATATATATATTAGATTCTTTTCCATTATGAATTATTACAAGATGTTGAATATAGTTCTCTGTGCTATACAGTAAATCCTTGTTGTTTATCTATTTTGTATATGGTAGTGTGTATCTGCTAATCCTATATTCTTAATTTATTCCATCTGCCACCCCCCCAAGCTTTCCCCTTTAGTAACCATAAGTTTGTTTTCTATGTCTATGAGTCCATTTCCGTTTTGTAAATGAGTTCTTTTATATCATTTTTTTTAGATTCCACATATAAGCAATATCATATGATATTTGTCTTTCTCTTTCTGACTTACTTCATTTAGGATGATAATCTCTAAGTCCATCCATGTAGCTGCAAATGGCAATATTTCATTCATTTTATGGCTGAGTACTATTCATATATATATATATATATATATGTATATATACACACACATGTGTATATATGTGTGTGTATATATATATATATATATATATATATACACACACCACATCTTATTTATCTGTTCCCCTATCAGATATTAGGCTGCTTCCATGTCTTGGCTACTGTAAATAGTGTGGCTATGAACTTTGGGATGTGTGTATCTTTCTGAATTAGAGTTTTTGTCTTTTCCAGATATATGTCCAGCAGTGGGTTTGCTGGATCATATGGTAGTTTTATTTTTAGTTTTTTAAGGAACCTCCACATTGTGTTCCATAGCGGTTGCACTAATATACATTCCCACAAAAAAAATTAATTTCAAAATTCTTCAAGAGCTTCCTTGGTGGTGCAGTGGTTGGGAGTCCGTCTGCCAATGCAGGGGACGTGGGTTCGTGCCCCGGTCTGCGAGGATCCCGCGTGCCACGGAGTGGCTGGGCCCGTGGGCCATGGCCACTGGGCCTGCACGTCCGGAGCCTGTGCTCTGCAACGGGAGAGGCCACAGCAGTGACAGGCCAGCGTAGTGCCAAAAAACAAACAAATAAAAATTCTTCAAGTAGTATGTCCCAACCTTGTGAAATGCTGAACTAGATTTAGCAATAATGGGTACAGGTAAGCACCAGCTTAGTTTGTTTTTTAATAGTTGTCAAAACAAAAAAATTGAGCGTAAACTATGAACAGAAGGATGTATCCTAGCAAGCACATTCCTGATTTGGGGAATGAAACAAAAGCAGAATCATTACAGTTGGTGGAGCCATAGCACACAAATTCTTAAATTTGACGTTCATGCCTGATAGAGTCCATTTAAACCGCTGTTGCAGTCTTGAGTTGGAAATTTTGCTTCATTTCTCAAATAAAAGAGTTTATTTCCAATAGTTTAAAGAGTGGGGGGTATGTATGATATATTGGAGACATTACATATCTGTGGAGGTTTTCACATTAACATTTTGCTAGAGAAAAACCTGTTTTGTTTATTAGTCCTGACAGGCTCGGCTATACTGCAGTAACAAATACACCCCCAAATCTTAGCAGTTTACATATCCAAGTTTAGTAGGCAGAATAGTGGCCCCCCAAGATGTCCACATCCTAATTCCACAAACCTCTTGAATATATAACCATGGCAAAAGGGGATTTTCAGATATGATAAGTTAAGACTCGATATGGAGATATTATCCTGGAATATTTTAGTAGGCTGAATATAATTGAAAGTCCTTATAAGAGGGAGGCGGGAGGGTCAGAGTCATAAAGAAGTGAGGAAAGAAGCAGAGGTTGGAGTGATGAGGCTGTGAACTAAGAAATGTGGGCAGCCTTTTGAAACAGCAAGGAATGGATTGTCCCCTAAAGTCTTCAGAAAGAATGCAGATGGGCCAACATCTTGACTTCAGTTCTGTGAGCACAATTTAGACTTCTGACCACTAGAACTGTTAGATATATTTTTTTTTCACCACTAAATTTATGGCAGTTTGTTACAGTAACAATAGGAAACAAATACAGCAAGTTTATTCTCATTAACATCACAACATAATTGCAGCTCTGATTGTTTTTCTCCTAGCAGTGATCCTGGGATTCTGAATCTCTTTGAATCAGTAATTCAGTCTTATGAACAGATTCCTAGTTTGCTGCAGAAAGCAGAAGATGACTGACCATTTCCATAGGAGGCTTGTATGAGCCAGAATAAGTTTCTTCCAACACCCTTACCCCCGCCTCCCCCTTGCTGGCCAGAATTCAGCCATATGGCCCAAATCTAACTGTAAGAGAGTCTGGGAAACCTAGTTGGCACACAGAAAGAGGGAACTGTTCAGTGAATACACAGAATTTTTCTAGCAGTCATGTATAAAACTATTTCTTCTCAAAATCTTTTAAAGGTTTTCACATAGCTTCTCAAATGTCATGTTGGAAGGGAGATGGCTGATACCGATAAGAATATTGTTTTTTGGACAAAATTTATATTTCCTCTCTAGATTGTCATAGGATTCTTTTTATAGTTATCTTTTATTTTTACCAAAGAATGATTTCAGAAAGGATATATTTTATAGATATTTGCACAGAAAGAAGTCAATTATTTAAATTGAATTGTATTGCCATTGATATGATATACATGTTTATATATTAATATATAGTTTTTAATTCATAAATTTTATTCCTTCAATTATTTCAGATTATTTCCTCTTTTTCTTGCTTTTGTTTCTAAACCAGGATCACTTACATTTCTCAAAAATCAATCTCTATGCTGTTCACCTGAAATTAACATGAATTGTAAATCAATTATACTTCAATTAAATACACATATAATAGAAGAATTTCCACTTGAGTGTAAATTGAACACTTACAATTCATTGTTATAAATTGAGAAAAATTTCATGTTCAATCTCGTTTTATTATTACAACATTTGTGAGTATTTAGATTTCTTAAATCATGAAAGCAGAGCTCTTGTTATTTTTATTAATTATGATTTAATACAATTGGCAAGCTACAAAGTTTAGTTCAGCATGTCTAAATTTAGGTAACCTTCTCCCACTGATTTTAATGCATGTGCCAATTCTTTTTCTCTGAAGCATATGGATAAATATTGAAGCATGATTTCAAAAGAGTCATCCAACAATCACTTATTAGAAGAATTTTGGTTTTGACACATCCTGTTTTTTCATATGGTATATATTATAGAACTTGAAATCAGTGTTATAATGATTATTACCTCTTGCAATCAAGGGAGGTATTTACATAATAAAAAGCCAGGGCTTTAAAAAAAAGTCCTAAAGCACTTAAATAAAACAAATTTTCAATAATTTTGCAATTTTACCCTACATGGAATCATTTTTCAGGGTGACTGAAATAAAATCAAAGCAAATATTTTGATAATCGTATGAGTAATATCTATTCCTCTTTTATTTCTACAGATTGATCTATTTAGTCATTATGGTTTTTATTAACTAATGATTCATCATAGCAAATGGCAAGAATCAGGTTTAATAATTTTAGACCTTTTAATATCCATAATAATGATACAGTGAAATTGATAAAATTAATAGTTGCTTGAATATAATAGTTTATAGTCAATCAGTGTTTTACAATTTCCAAAGCACTTACATATCCATTATGTCATTTTATTTTTACAACTACTCTATGAGAGAGATAAGAAAGATGTTAGAACCTTAGAATCATGGCCAAAGAATTAAACAACCGAGAAAAGATCATAAACAAGTTATAGATTTTGGAATAAAACTGCTTTTGTTTATTCCAATAAATAAATCCCATTAGTCTTTGGCAAAAGTATACTAAGATAATTATATACAAATACATAAAGTAATTTTCTAAGCAAATGCCACTACTATAATAGTTGCTGCCAAACAATATTCCCAATTTATCTTGTTATTCTGATTTCACTGTTACTGCCTCCTTGCAAGACAAAGTTATCTGTCAACTGAGCTCATCCCTACTTTTATGTCAAACTCCAAGAGGTTCAAATTAGCTCAAATCGGATTATATGTTTTGTATACCTTTATTTTTAACTTTATAAGAAACCACCCAACTGTTTTTCCTAAGCAGTTACACTGTTTTATCTTCTCATCAGCAATGTATGAAAAATCCAGTTTTTCATATCCCTACTAATACTTGGTGTTGTCAATCTTTCAAATTTTAGACATCTTAAGTGTTTTACTGTTAACTCATTTAGGTTTTGATTTGTATTTCTCAGATGAGTAATGATGCTGAGCATATTTTCATGTGCTTATTTGCTCCTTGTATATTACCTTTCTTGAATTGTTATTTAAAATCTCATCTATTTTTTAAAAACTGTGTTTGTTTCCTTATCATTGAATTTTAAGTACTCTTTTTATATTACAGATACAAACACTTTGTCAAATATATTTGATAAATATTAAAAATATTTCATCCCAGTCTTTGGATTATCTTTTCATTTTGTAACAGCATATTACAGAGGGCATAAATCTTTAGTTTTGATTATGTCTAATCAAAATTAGACAAAATTATGTCTAATAGTTTTGATTTGTCATTTTGTTGTGGTCTTCTTTTCTGGTTTGTATGTCCTCCCTAAGACATCTTTAAAAGATTTGACCAAAAAGGAAATGGTCCAAATATAGAATACTTAAATCAGCAAATATTTGAGCCTTGGTTTCTTGGTAGAGATTTCAAAAAAGAAGATATGCACAGTAGCAAATGTTTAATATGACAATAACTTAATCCTTTGTTTCTTTTCAAGTAAAATCATTTTCACAAACAATTTATACTGCTATAAATGTCTGTGTTTAATTGTATAGGAAGTGTTTGTTTTTCCAAGAAAGTGAACTTTCATCTTTTCTCATATGTGCCATGAAGAACTTGAAGGTTTCTTGAGTAATGGAAGCATTTTGGTGCTTTTTTGATTGGCTCAGATTCAAATATTATACTGTACATTGCACATGCAAGCCATCCCTCTTAAAAAATGAAGCAGTCAGCAGACAGCAAGATCCAAATCAGAATAATGCCATGCCTGCAACGTGCTTCACAACTGTACACACACAAGCTGTTGTGATGGCTACCGAGTACAGTACATGGTAGCAAAAGTTTCCAGATTTAATTTGTTTACTAGAAAACATGACAATCATCCATTTTCAACAATAAAATTGTCTTCTTGTAGTATCTATCTTTTCCAAATCTTCAGAAACTTGGCTACATTTCAGATAAACATTTCAGATATGTATTTTTCGGGAGAGAAACCAACTCCAAATCCATCCTGTTTAGGAGTATTACAATGAAAACAAATCTCTAAAATAAATAAAAATGACATTTCTTCCGTTATACTGACTCCTCCAATAACACTTTTTTGGTTGTTTGTTTTTCTATTTATTTGTTTTTGTAGAGTATAGTTGGGCCACCAAGGGAATCCAATATGTGTAACATTTAAAATACTGAAAATAGGGCTCAACCTCATTCCATAGCCCAAAATGGAAACAAGTTTGCTAAGGGAACTTATTTTTAGTGATTTTGTTCTCTTCCATGTATTAGAGAGGCAACCTGTAGGAAATTAAGGTCCCTTCTCCCTCCAAATGGTGGGTAGATATTTTTCATGTGGACCCGTAAATGATTAGTATGAAATTTGTTAGGACCTAATATTTCCTAAGGGTATGGTGATTTGATAATAATGGAATTTTGGGGGTGATCATATATTATCACATCACACTGATATTAAATTTTCTATAAAATATTGGGTCAGCCATATATTCTTATTGGATGATGTGAAGCAGGAATTTTATTGAGGTATCTATGGATTATTCTGGCTTAGCCGCCAACTGACCTGGATTTAAAGAGGGCTAGGTTTCTGGAAGATTCTTTCTATAAGAATTTTAGGAAAAAACACTGGAAGTATAAAATGTGTACCCATAATAAAAGGTGCTTAGCAGTGGACCCATTCTGATCTCTATAATATTACTTTATTTTTCCCTTTCTTTTGCTATTGTTAAATGAAATCAATGTGAAATATTAGACATGGAGCCTGATATACCCCAAAACATTCACACTGATGCCATATGTTCTACTTTTCCTATGATGAATCAAGAACCCATAGTGAAAAAGCAGCCTTTAAAATTCTGCTAAAACTTTTCACCTTCAATAATTTTCTCATTCATCAAGGGCAGATGAATTATTGCTTTTATATTTATATTCTTCAGTTCTCTTGGTGATTCTTCTTGGTTTCTCAGGCTTCCTTTTACAGTCTCGGTGTTTCTTAGGCACAATACAAAGAAAACAATTAGCCCGGTTTATCTAGTAACTTCATATTCCTCTTTGCAAAGTATTTGAAATATCTGTTTAGCATTTTTATAAAATATTTTAATTAAAATATTAATGTTAATATATGTTCACTTCAAATTCAGAAACAATAAATTATACATACAGAAAACATTAACTATCTGTTTACCACATCCTGCTACAGAAATGTGAACACTCCCAAACACTAAAGTTTACTGTCCTATAGAACATTAAACAAATGTCTCATTTGAAAAAGAAAAAAGAAAAAAAAAAAACTATCTCAAGGTGCCCTTACTAATGAACTATTTAAGTTCCTTTTCCTCAAAGGATTGTTGAACCAGCTTTACCATATTATGGGTTCTTTCATTAATGAGTTTGTTACATTATTTTTTCCTTCAGAACAAATATCAGTTTGGGTTTGCATACTCATATTTGATTAATAACCCAGTCTTCATTAAATGGTAAGTTTCTTGCGAGTAAGAATGGTTTGTTTCCTTCATATCATATTCCCAGCACTTACCACAGTGCCAGACACATAGTGGGCATGTAACAAATATCTTTTGAATGAATGAATAAATGAATGAATGAGCCCAGCACGTCACACTTGATTCTTTAACCCCTTCAATGTCTTTCTATTGCTGTTAGAATAAAAATCAAATGATTTTTCAAGCTCTATCAAGTCTGTTATGATCTTGGCTCCTGTCTTCCTTTTCAACTTCTTATGCCACTCTTTGTTCACTAGGCTCAGATGTACCATGTACTCTCTTACTGTAGGGATTTTGTTTATGCTCTTTTCTCTGCTTCTAATTTTCCTATGAGTGTAAACCATATGTCTAACTTACCAGCTTTGACCCTTGGATCCAGTGCCCCTCTCAAAGACACATTTCTTTACCACTCTCTCTTAAGAATTTCCATCTCCCCTAATCATTGTTTCTCTAAGACCTATTCATTTTTACAATTTTGAATTACTGATTAGTTTGTTTTCAGAAAATGAAGTTGTCTAGTAAGGAGCTGACTAGATGGGCTTGAATACCAGGTAGGAAATCTGAAATGTGAAATTAGGCTCAGGAAAGGAATAAAGAAGTCCAACATCTAAATGATACTTAGAGGAAAAGTCATCCATAAAGAAGACAAAGAAAGAGAAATCCAGGACAGGATAAATCAAGATATAATCTTGCAGCATCCAAAGAAAAAGTCACTCACAGGATTGAAGCTGAGTGTTACATCCTGGAACATGATGATCACACCAAGGTACCACCAACCTGAATCATATTCCCTGGTTAAACTTCACTACATCATCTTTTAGAATTGCTCTTATGATTGTTTATCATGTTTGCCTTTTCATTTTCCCATCAAATATTCTTTGGAAATGAAGATTTCTCAGTGTGAACCAGTCTGTGTAGACACCAAATCCTTTTGGAAGTGTATCTTTCATTACTGCTGTAATGTCAAAACTACCATAAATATACAGGAAATTCTCTATTATCAATATTTTACCCTAGAGGTAAATTTAAAAAGGATAAAATATTCTTGTATAAAGACTTTACCTTTCATAAGAGCTTATATTAATGTCTGTTCATGAATTTAGTAATGATAATAGCAGTAATAATAATAAAAATAAAATAGTGGAATGTGAATTATCTGAATCTAGTGGTATCTTTTTAATATGTTTTCTATTTATAACCACCATGGAGTCAATGAGAATCAATTTCTTCTTTTATTTAACCAATTAGAATTTTGAAAATTTGATCTTGAGTAAAATATTTATCATGAAGAAGCCAAAGGAAAACAGAATTTTCTGCAACCCAAATTGAGCTGATTTGGTTTTTGCAATATCAATTGACCTTCTTCCCTTTCTTATTACATTAATATTACAGCAGCAGTTATAAAGAAGCTAATCTTAGTTTCCTAAATGCAAATTTTGCAAGTCACATATCTTTGCATGGGCACTTGGTAAATTAAAGCTTAAATCCTGTCATCAAAACTAATATTTCTATGGCTTCTCAGAAATAAAATTGTCAAATTATTTTTGGCTTCATGAAGGTTTCTGTGTGTGCTTATTGCTAAAAATAAGGTCAAATATTTAAAAGTTTGGGTTTCTTTTTAAATAAGACTTAAACATAAGAAACACAATATCTTTACTAAACAGCTACAGAAACACAACCAGCCATCACTGTTAAATTAGTTTGAAAACTAGGCTTGAATTTACATATTTGGGAAATCAAAACTCATAGAAATAGTAACTATGCCAGGGTAAGCTATGGCAGGTCCGTGTATCTTCTTTTCTTTCCACATAAATTTACAAAGTAAGTGCTAAGTTGAGGTAAAGGACAGACACATGATAAATTAATTAAAATTATATTAGAACATTCTTATGTGTTCATATCACAATAGAAAATGTGTTTGCTCCCTTAGAGCCTTAATCTCTAAAAATTTACTCCTTAAAATGAGCCTTTACCATTTTTTTTATTGCTTAGAGCCAGAGTTTGTTTGGAACTTTTCACGTGCTTTATATCCCTACATTTCTTCTTAGCAGAAGTAATCAATGTATCTAGAACACTTGCCTTCTGAGAATATTAATTCTGAAATGGAAATAAGGTTAAACTTTTTAGTTCTGCTTAACTTTGAGACAAAGAAACTTGAAATTTTCCAACTGTGGTAATTGGTAGAACACTCTCCTTCAGACTGGAATGAGCTCCAAAAAGAAGAGCCAAGCGTTTTTCTTCTATTTTTCATATCGATATAATGAGCTTAGGTGATAAGGTCTCTGAAAATACTTGGAGAGTCCTTGAACCCATTAGATTTCCCATGCATCCTGGCTTTATAATTTTCATGGTTATGGTACATTTTCAAGCCTGTGGATTTGTCGGGCTGGCCAGCTAAGTTGATGATTGTGTTTTCTCCCTCATTGTCTAAAAGACTGGAATGAAGTGCACACTTAATGAATGTATATTTATTCTTTTCTCCTTAGACTGAGAGACGTTTGTAGAGTAATGCTAAGTCTTTCACCCTCCATGAAGATTTGTGTTTTCTAGAAAGGAAAATCATGGTTAACTAAGTCTCATTGTCCTGTAATTTATTTAAACTCACAAGCATGTTATTTAAGGATAATTCTCATGCTTCATAGAGCCAGTACCAATCCACTGGAAAAAAAGGTGGACTTTATTATTGATGCTTTCCAAAAACAAAGTAATGTTTATATATTCAGGCCTAGCTAACTTTGAGGGTGAATGGGAACTAAAATGTCAACTGTATTTTTTCAGGGAATGTATTCCCTGAGTAATAATGATAATGATAATAATAATAATGTATATATAAAACACACACACACACACATATATAGCATTAAAATTGTCTGAAATAGAAGAAAATCTGTTATACATGTTCTGCTACAGTTGGCAAATATGTAGAAACATATCTTAGCATTTTCAGGACATTTTAAAACGTGCCTGAAGTTGTCATCAGTTTTCCAACATATAATATACCTTTTCTTCAAAAAAAAATTAAGTTTTTTTTTTGTATTCTCACATACATATCTTTTAAAGCTATTATAACAATTTTGCATAATTGTATTTAAATGACTGCAAAGGACTCTATGGTATTGACTAAATGCAGAGAAGCTTTAACTTGTACCTGAAGCGATACTTAGGATAAAAGCGATAAAAATAATTTTGACTTTTCATTTCCTTCCACAGAATTCTTGGAAAGAAATGCGGTGTTATAATTATGTGAATTTTGACTTTTCGAGTCTTTAACATACATTGACTTTTCCACATTATTCTTTAAATGCATATTCTTATAAACGCTGATTTTAAAGTGGGATAAATCTCTCTAACCTCAGCAGCTACTAACATGTGCAATTGAAGAAAGTTATTTGTAGCTTCCAATTATACCACATGCATCATTAACAGATAATAATACACAAACATTTCATACTTTCCAATCATTTGAACCAGTTTATTTTTTCATTAGTAAAATGCCAGTGTGCCTCATATCTGCCAACTCCCCATCTCTGGAAAATATCTGTGTTCAGCCAACTTCACCTCACAAAAGTTTAACAAGAAATTGCAGAGTTTGACTGCTTTGAAAGACTTCAGTGTTCTCTGGTGTCTTTTGTGGATTTTCTGCTTTTAACATTTAACATTTTAACATTTTTCTTGAAGACAGAACATGTCAATAGAGAATTAAATTTTTTAAATATACTATCAAAATTTTAGTATGGTACCTATAGCTTTCAGCAGGTAGTCATATCTTACTATTAATTTATGGATACAGGGACCACAAAAGACCTTGTAATTGTACCTTATTCCTTATAAGTAATGGATATTAGAGGAGGAAAACATAAGAATTTTCCCTGTATTTAGATGCCTGAAGTCAGAGTAACTGC
The DNA here is from genome assembly GCF_951394435.1 of Stenella coeruleoalba. Lineage (NCBI taxonomy): Eukaryota > Metazoa > Chordata > Mammalia > Artiodactyla > Delphinidae > Stenella > Stenella coeruleoalba. Next base: position 128,056,525 of record NC_137150.1, on the reverse strand, counting down.
TATGGCCCCCATCACTCTTATAAGATCAAGACAGGTTTTTAAAATAATGGCAATAATGTAATAAGTTGTAACACCCTGTCCAGCTGAGATACTTTTGGAAGACAGTTCACATGTTTAATAATGTTAACTAAAATAATCTGATCTTGAAAATTTCAATATAATTCCTCCTAATGATATTAGTTGGTCTTTCTAACTTTGTTTCCTTCCAGATGCCTATTTATACTAAGGAGCATTGCTTTTATTTAAACTAAGGAGACTTGCTTAGGAGAAGAATTTAACCAACTTGCCCTAGTCCCACTCTTCCTCATGCAGTTTAGTGCTTAGGAATAATATGATTGCTGTTTTATTTATTTATTTTTATTGCTGCTATTTTTTTTGTTTTATTTTTGATTGCTCTGTTTTAATTCATGAAATACCTTGATAGAAGTATTCATGTCATAAGGGCCTACTGTATAGCACAGAGAACTATACTCAATATTTTGTAATAAGCTATAAGGGAAAATAATCTGAAAAAAGAATATATATATATATATATATATATATATATATATGAATCACTTTGCCATACACCTGAAACTAACACATTGTAAATCAATTATGTTTCAATAAAAATAAAAAAAATATTTTAAAGTATTCATGCCTAACCCTCAAGCACTTCAAGGGATTTATTTTTTTCTCACTAAACCTAAAACTCGTGTGTGTGTGTGTGTGTGTGTGTGTGTGTGTGTGTGTGTGTGTATTATAGGAAAGAAGTCCTCCTGTTAAACTGCTGTTTTGCTAAAATATACTGACCTAGCAGCATAAAATTATACTTCCCCCAAGGAAAAAACAAGATTTTGAACAATCAGTGGTCTATGGCCCATACTTTTAGAAACAATGTATTATTAGTGATTCTATAGAAGAGTGTACTTGTGGTTTGGCAATCTTCATACTTCTCTGTTTCCTATTAGTACTAGAACCCTTAAGCATTAACCAGAACACATGTTCACCCATCTTAAGACTATATTTACCAGCCTCTGGTATGATTGGTATGATTATATGACTAAATTCTGGCTGATGGTTTATAAACAAAAATAACGTGTGAAACTGAAGTGTCATGTCTGTAAAAGATAGCTTCTAACTCTTTTTTTTTTCTTTCCTCTTTCTTGCTGTGGGAGACTATCATTGAAGAGGTAGACAAATACCACCCACTAAGAGGGTGACAGAACAACCAAAATGAAGGAACTATGATCCTTAGATGATGTGGAGACACCGAGTGGTGTCTATAAGAGCTAGATAAGGTTAGCCGATATTTTAACTTACACAATTTTTTTAATGGTGAAAAATTCAAACACAAAGAAAAGTATAGAGAAAATACAATAAACATTCATGTATGTATCACCCAGAATTACCAAAATTTAACTTATTATTAAATTAAATAAAACACTATAAATATTTTTTTTCTTCCCTTCTTAGGTGTAATTGCTCTTTTGAATTTGGTGGGTATCTTACCCATTTCGGTTTTGGTAAGTGTACTACAGATATATGTATCCAACAAAAACATAGTATTTGTACTGCATTCAAAAGTTTTATACAAAAGATATCATATTAGATACTGGAATCTACAACTTTCTTTTTTTCACCCACTAGTGTGCTTAATTCATTTACTCTTATCATGCTTATGTATGTATTTTAATCTCTTTGCCATCCATTTGTGTGTGTTTGTGTGTGTTTGTCTGTGAGTGTGTCTTTACTTATCTTGCTTTTCTCTTCTTTTCATAAATACTTTCTTACCTCCTTAATGGAAATCTATTGATAGGATTGAGTTTTATTCTAGCATACTTTTTTTTATTGATTTGCAAGTTACATGTATACATTCTTTCAGAGGTTACTTTAAAAATACATGCATTACTAATAAACTCTAAGATAAATTTTAAAAATCTCTATTCTACTTTTGAATAACATGATAGTTAAAGCAATTAAGTATATATTTTTTATCCATTGTATTCACCTTGTTTTATAATTAATAGTTATTTAGATTCATCAAAAGTATTCATTGATTTCTCTCATTACCATTAATTCCTTTTTTTTAAAAAACATCTTTATTGGAGTATAATTGCTTTACAATGGTGTGTTAGTTTCTGCTTTATAACAAAGTGAATCAGCTATACATATACACATATCACCATGTTTACTCCCTCTTGTGTCTCCCTCCCACCCTCCATATCCCACCCCTCTAAGTGGTCACAAAGCACTGAGCTAATCTCCCCGTGCTATATGGCTGCTTTCCACTAGCTATCTATTTTACATTTGGCAGTGTATATATGTCCATACTACTCTCTCACTTTGTCACAGCTTACCAATGCCCCTCCCTGTGTCCTCAAGTTCATTCTCTATGTCTGCATCTTTATTCCTGTCCTGCCCCTAAGTTCTTCAGAACCACTTTTTTTGTTTTTAGATTCCATATATATGGGTTAACTATGGTAATTATTTTTCTCTTTCTGACTTACTTCATTCTGTATGACAGACTCTATGTCTATCCACCTCACTGCAAATAACTCAATTTCACTTTTTTTATGGCTGAGTAATATACCATTGTATATGTGTGCCACATCTTTATCCATTCATCTGTCAATGGATACTAAAGTTGCTACCATGTCTTGGCTATTGTAAATAGAGCTGCAACGAACATTGTGGTACATGACTTTTTTTTTTTTTTAACATCTTTATTGGAGTATAATTGCTTTACTATGGTGTATTAGTTTCTGCTTTATAATGAAGTGAATCAGTTATACATACACATATGTTCCCATATCTCTTCCCTCTTGCGTATCCCTCCCTCCCACCCTCCCTATCCCACCCCTCTATGTGGTCACAAACCACCAAGCTGATCTCCTTGTGCTATGCGGCTGCTTCCCACTAGCTATCTGTTTTACGTTTGGTAGTGTATATATGTCCATGCCACTCTCTCACTTTGTCACAGCTTACCGTTCCCCTTCCCCATATCCTCAAGTCCATTCTCCAGTAGGTCTGTGTTTTTATTCCCATCTTACCCCTAGGTTCTTCATGACTTTTTTTTTTCATAGATTTCATATATATGTGTTAGCATGCGGTATTTGTTTTTCTCTTTCTGACTTACTTCACTCTGTATGACAGACTCTATGAGGTGAGGTCCATCCACCTCACTACAAATAACTGAATTTCCTTTCTTTTTATGGCTGAGTAATATTCCATTGTATGTCTGTGCCACATCTTCTTAATCCATTCATCTGTTGAATTCTTTTGAATTATGGTTTTCTCAGGGTATATGCCCACTAATGGGATTGCTGGGTCATATGGTAGTTCTAATTTTAATTTTTTAAGGAACCTCCGTACTGTATCAATTTACATTTCCACCAAAAGTGCAAGAGGGTTCCCTGTTCTCCACACCCTCTCCCTCATTTATTGTTTCTAGATTTTTGGATGATGGCCATTCTGACTGGTGTGAGGTGATACCTCATCATAGTTTTGATTTGTATTTCTCTAATGATTAGTGATGTTGAGCATGATTTCATGTGTTTCTTGGAAATCTGTATATCTTCTTTGGAGAAATGTCTATTTAGGTCTTCTGCCCATTTTTGAAATGTGTTGTTTGATTTTTTTGATATTGAGCTGCCTGAGATGCTTGAAAATTTTGGAGATTAATCCTTTGTCAGTTGCTTCGTTTGCAAATATTTTATCCCATTCTGAGGGTTGGCTTTTTGTGTTGTTTAAGGTTTCCTTTGCTGTGCAAAATGTTTTAAGTTTCATTAGGTCCCATTTGTATATTTTTGTTTTTATTTCCATTTCTCTAGGAGGTGTGTCAAAAAGGATCTTGATGTGATTTATGTCATAGAGTGTTTTGCCTATGTTTTCCTCTAAGAGTTTTAGAGTGTCTGTCCTTATATTTAGGTCTTTGATCCATTTTGAGTTTATTGTGTGGTGTTAGGGAATATTTTAATTTCATTCTTTAACATGCAGTGGTCCAGTTTTTCCAGAACCACTTGTTGAAGAGGCTTTTCTCTCCATTTTATATTCTCACCTCCTTTATCAACAATAAGTTGACCATATGTGCGTGGGTTTATCTCTGGGCTTTCAAACCTGTTCAATTGATCTATATTTCTGTTTTTGTGCCAGTACCATACTGTCTTGATTACTGTAGCTTTGTAGTATAGTCTGAAGTCTGGGACACTGATTCCTGCAACTCTGTTTTTCTTTCTCAAGCCTGCTTTGGCTATTCAGGGTCTTTTGTGTTTCCATACAAATTGTGAAATCTTTCATTTTATTTCTTTGTAAAAATGCCATTGGTAGTTTGATAGGAACTGCTTTGAATCTGTAGATTGCTTCGGGTAGTATAGTCATTTTTACAATGTTGATCCTTCCAATTCAAGAACATAGTATATCTCTCCATCTGTTTCTATCATCTTTAATTTCTTTCATCAGTGTCTCATGGTTTTCTGCATACAGGACTTTTGTCTCCTTAGGTAAGCTTATTCCTAGGTGTTTTATTTATTTTTTGTTGTAATGATAAATGAGAGTGTTTCCTTAATTTCTCTTTCAGATTTTTCATCATTAGTATATAGGAATGCAAGAGATTTCTGTGCATTAATTTTGTATCCTGCTACTTTACCAAATTCATTGATTAGCTCTAGTAGTTTTCTGGTAGCCTCTTTAGGATTCTTTATGTATAGTATCATGTCATCTGCAAAGAGTGACAGCTTTACTTCTTCTTTTCTGATTTGAATTCATTCACTTCTTTTTCTTCTCTGATTGCTGTGGCTAAAACTTCCAAAACTATGTTGAATAATAGTGACAAGAGTGGGCAGACTTGTCTTGTTCCTGATCTTAGAGGAAGTGGTTTCAGTTTTTCACCATTGAGGATGATGTTGGCTGTGGGTTTGTCATATATGGCCTTTATTATTTTGAGGTAAGTCCACTCTATGCCTACTTTCTGGAGAGGTTTTACCATAAATTGGTGTTGAATTTTGTCAAAAGCTTTTTCTGCATCTATTGAAATGATCATATGGTTTTTCTCCTTCAATTTGTTAATAGTTTTTTACATTGATTAATTTGTATATTGAAGAATCCTTGCAATCCTGGGATAAACCCCACTTGTTCATGGTGTATAATCCTTTTAATGTGCTGTTGGATTCTATTTGCTAGTATTTTGTTGAGGATTTTTTCATCTATGTTCATCAGTGATATTGGCCTTTATTATTATTTTTTTTCTTTGTGACATCTTTGTCTGGTTTTGGTATCAGGGTGATGGTGGCTTCATAGAATGAGTTTTGAGAGTGTTCCTCCCTCTGCTATATTTTGGAAGAGTCTGAGAAGGGTAGGTGTTAGCTCTTCTCTAAATGTTTGATAGAATTAGCCTGTGAAGCCATGTGGTCCTGGGCTTTTGTTTGTTGGAAGATTTTTACTCACAGTTTCAATTTCAGTCTTTGTGATTGGTCTGTTTATATTTTCTGTGTCCTCCTGGTTCACTCTTGGTAGGTTGTACATTTCTAAGAATTTGTCTATTTCTTCCAGGTTGTCTACATTTTTTTTTTTTTTTTTTTTTGCAGTACGTGGGCCTCTCACTGTTGTGGCCTCTCCTGTTGAGGAGCACAGGCTCCGGACACGCAGGCTCAATGGCCAAGGCTCATGGGCCTAGCTGCTCCACGGCATGTGGGATCTTCCTGGACTGGGGCATGAACCCATGTCTCCTGCATCGGCAGGTGGACTCTCAACCACTGTGCCACCAGGGAAGCCCCAGGTTGTCCATTTGATTGGTATATATTTGCTTGTAGTAATCTCTCATGATCCTTTGTATTTCTGCAGTGTCAGTTGTTACTTCTCCCTTTTCATTTCTAATTCTATTGATTTGAGTCTTCTCCCATTTTTTCCTGATGAGTCTGGCTAATGGTTTATCAATTTCATTTATCTTCTCAAAGAACCAGCTTTTAGTTTTATTGATCTTTGCTATTGTTTCCTTCATTTCTTTTTCATTTATTCCTGATCTGATCTTTATGATTTCTTTCCTTCTCCTAACTTTGGGGTTTTTCTGTTCTTCTTCCTCTAATTTCTTTAGGTGTAAGTTTTGGTTGTTTATGTGAGATGCTTCTTATTTCCTGAGGTAGGATTTTATTGCTATAAACTTCCCTCTTAGAACTGCTTTCGCTGCATCCCATAGGTTTTGGGTCATCATGTTTTCACTGTCATTTGTTTCTAGGTATTTTTTGATCTCCCCTTTGATTTCTTCACTGATCCCTTGGTTATTTAGTAGTGTATTGTTTAGCCTCCATGTGTTTGTAATTTTTACAGATTTTTTTTCCTGTAATTGATATCTATTCTCATAGTGTTGTGGTCAGAAAATATATTTGAGACAATTTGAATTTCCTTAAATTTACCAAGGCTTCATATGTGACCCAAGATATGGTCTATCCTGGACAATGTCCTATGTGTACTTGAGAAAAAAGTGTATTCTGGTTTTTTTTTGGATGGAATGTCCTATAAATAACAATGAAGTCCATCTTGTTTTATGTATCACTTAAAGCTTGTTTCCTTATTTATTTTCATTTTGGATTATCTGTCCATTGGTGAAACTGGGGTGTTAAAATCTCCTACTATAATTGTGTTACTGTCAATTTCCCCTTATATGGCTGTTGGCATTTGCCTTGTGTATTGAGGTGTTTCTATGTTGGGTGCATAAATATTTATAATTGTTATATATTCTTCTTGGATTGATCCATTGATCATTATGTAGTGTCCTTCTTTGTGTCTTGTAATAGTCTTTTTTTTTAAGTCTATTTTGTCTGATATGAGAATTGCTACTCCAGATTTTTTTGATTTCCATTTGCATGGAATACCTTTTTCCACCCCTTCACTTTCACTCTGTATGTGTCCTTAGGTCAGAAGTGGGTCTCTTGTAGACCACATATATATGTGTCTTCTTTTTGTATCCATTCAGTCAGTCCATGTCTTTGGGTGGAGCATTTAATACATTTACATTTAAGGTAGTTATTGCTATGTGTGTTCCTATTACCATTTTCTTAATTGTTTTTGGCTTATTAATGTAAGTCTTTTCCTTCTCTTGTGTTTCCTGTCTAGAGAAGTTCCTTTAGCATTTTTTGTAAAGCTGGTTTGGTGGTGATGAATTCTTTTAGCTTTTGGTTGTCTGTAAATGTTTTGATTTCTACTCGAATCTGAATGAGATCCTTGCTGGGTAGAGTAATATTGCTTGTACGTTTTTCCCTTTCATCACTTTAAATATGTCTTGCCACTGTCTTCTGGTTTGCAGAATTTCTTCTTAAAGTTCAGCTGTTCTTATGGGGATTCTCTTGTATGTTATTTGTTGCTTTTCCCCTGCTGCTTTTAATATTTTTGTTTGTATTTAATTTTTGATAATTTGATTAATATGTGTCTTGGTGTGTTTCTCCTTGGATTTATCTTGTATGGGATTCTTTGTGCTTTCTGGACTTGATTGACCATTTTCTTTCCCATGTTAGGGAATTTTCAACTATAATCTCTTCAAATATCTTTGAACTCCATTTCTTTTTCTCTTCTTCTTCTGGCACCCCTATAATTCAATTGTTGGTGTGTTTACTGTTGTCTTAGCGGTCTCTGAAACTGTCCTCAATCCTTTTCATTCTTTATCTTTATTCTGCTCTTTTGTAGTTATTTCCACCATTTTATCTTCCAGGTCACTTATCCGTTCTTCTCCTTCAGTTATTCTGCTATTGATTCCTTCTAGAGAATTTTTAATTTCATTTATTGTGTTGTTCATCATTGTTTGTTTGCTCTTTAACTCTTCTATGTCCTTGTTAAACATTTCTTGTATTTTCTCCATTCTATTTCCAAGATTTTGGATCATCTTTACTATCATTATTCTGAATTCTTTTTCAGGTAGACTGCCTATTTCCTCTTCATTGTTTTTTAGTCCGGTGGGTTTTTACATTGCTCCTTCATCTGTTGCATATTTTTCTGTCCTCTCATTTTTTTTTAACTTACTGTGTTTGGGGTCTTCTTTTCACAGGCTACAGTTTCATAGTTCCCATTGTTTTTGGTGCCTTCCCCCAGTGGCTAAGGTTGGTTCAGTGAGTTGTGTAGGCTTCCTTTTGGAGGGGATTGGTGCCTTTTTTCTGGTGGATGAGCCTGGATCTTGTCTTTCTGGTGGGCAGGACCCCATTCGGTGCTGTGTTTAGGGGTGTTTGTTTCCTTCTTATGATTTTAGTCAGCCTCTCTGCTAATGGGTTTTAGTGTGTTCCTTTCTTGCTAGTTGTTTGGCATAGCATGTCCAGCACTGTAGCTTTCTCATCGTGAGTGGACCTGGGTTTAGCATTGAGATGTAGATCTCTGGGAAAACTTTCACTGCTGGATATTACATGGAGCTGGGAGGTCTCTGGTGGACAAATATCCTCACCTCAGCTCTCCCACCTCAGAGGCACTGGCCTGACACCCGGCCAGAGCACCAGGACCCTGTCAGCCACACAGTTCAGAAGAAAACAGAGAAAAAAAGAAAGAAAGAAAGATAGAATAAAGAAAGAAGGAAAGAAGGAAAGAAAGAAAGAGAGAAAGAAAGAAAGAAGAAAATAAAATATAGTTATTAAATAAAATAATAAAATTATTAAAAAATAAAAATAAAAGAAAGAAAGAAGAGAGCAACCTAACCAAAAAACAAATCCACCAATGATAATAAGTGCTAAAAAAAACTATATTTAAAAATGAATAAATAAATAAATAAGTAAACAGACAGAATCCTAGGACAAATGGTAAAAGCAAAGCTATACAGACAAAATCACACAAAGTCTACTCCCTCAATTTTGGGATGATTCTTTGTCTCTTCAGGTATTCCAGAGTTGCAGGGTACATCAAGTTGATTGTGGGGATTTAATCCACTGCTCTGTAGCTGCTGGAAGAAATTTCCCTTTCTTTTCTTTGTTGGCACAGTTCCTGTGGTTAAGCTTTGGATTTGGCCCTGCCTCTGCATGTAGGTTGCCGGAGGGTGTCTGTTCTTTGCTCAGATAGGGTGGGTTAAAGTTGCAGCTGATTAGGGGGCTCTGGCTCACTCAGGATAGGGGGAGGGAGGGGTATAGAATGCAGGGTGAGCCTGTGGCAGCACAGGCCTATATGATGTTGCAACAGCCTGAGACACACCATGTGTGCTCCTGGGGAAGTTGTCCCTGAATCATGGGCCCCTGGCTGTGGTGAGCTGCACAGGCTCTCATGAGGGGTGCTGTGGATAGTGACCTGTGCTTGCACACAGGCTTCTTGGTGGCTGTAGGCAGCCTTAGCCTTTTATGTTGGTCTCTGGTGTCCACTGGTCTCTGGTGGTCGCAGATAGCCACGGCTCACGCCCCTCACTGGAGCTTGTTTAGGTGGTGCTCTGAATCCCCTCTCCTTACACACCCCAAAACAATGGTCTTTTGCTTCTTAGGCAGTTCCAGACATTTTCCTGGACTCCCTCCCAACTAGCTGTGACACACTAGTCCCCTTCAGGCTGTCTTCACGCAGCCAGCCCCAGTCCTCTCCCTGGGATCTGACCTCCGAAGCCTGAGCCTCGGCTCCCAGCCCCCACCTGCCCTGACAGTTGAGCAGACAAGTCTTTCAGGCTGGTGAGTGCTGGTCAGCACTGATCCTCCATGTGGGAATCTCTCTGCTTTGCCCTCTGGACCCTTGTTGCTGTGCTCTCCTCTGTGGCTCCGAAGCTTCCCCTCCACCAGCCCCAGTCTCTGCCAGTAAAGGGGCTTCCTAGTGTGTGGAAACATTTCCTCCTTCACAGCTCCCTCCCACTGGTGCAGGTCCCGTCCCTATTCTTGTGTCTCTGTTTTTTCCTTTTTCTTTTGCCCTGCCCAGGTACATGGGGAGTTTCTTGCCTTTTGGGAAGTCTGAGGTCTTCTGCCAGTGTTCAGTTGGTGTTCTGTCTGAGTTGTTCCACGTGTAGATGTATTTCTTATGTATTTGTGGGGGGAAGGTGTTCTCCACATCTTACTTCTCCACTAACTTGAAGGTCTCCACTGACCATTAATTCTTATAGTCTATATTCTTCTGAGTTAAACCCCTTCTTTACACTTTAGTACTTATTTCTGTGGCCCAATAATATTGAGTCCAGCCATGGGAGGCCATGTGAGATGCTCATTATGCAGTTTTCTTCCTTAACACACACACACACACACACACACACACACACACACACACACAACCAATTAAAATTAAGGTATTGCCTGTATAGTATATGGTCTCTTCCAATGTTTACAATGGTCCTTGAAATCAAACATTTCCTAGGAATTCTAAATGACTATTTTTAAAATTAATATTTATTGAATAATCACAAGACTTATAGAGAAGGTTAATTTCAGACACCTAAATTCATATGAAGCAAATTTACCCCAGGTTAGATAGAAAACAACTGCTGTTAGAGTGTGCTTATAAAATAGAAACATATCTTTAATAAGAGGTCAAGATTGTAAGAAGGGAGAAAGAAAGCTATAATAAAGTAATTCAAAAAAAATTTCTGTTTCTCATTTTCTTGAAACACAAGGCTAAAATAATATCTAACAGAAGTATCTAACCTAAATCCTCCATACAGCTGTTTAATTTAATTTTATTCTTTTGACTATATCATTTCATTTTAATATAAATTCTTATCCTTTAAGTGACTCTCCCCTCCATGTCTGAAATGAAGAAATACGTATGCTTGTTGTGATGTCAAATTGATAGTGTAATTGTTTTTATTTACTTATTTATATCTTAAAAGACCTTCTTGTTAATCTACTGCTCTGCATTCAGTCGGATTGAGATTAATGCAGTTTCTAGTACAAATTATCCAAAAAATTATAGCTCTTTAGTGGAGATCAATGCTATTTTCAGCTTTAAGGTTGCAATGAAGAGAAGGGAAGATTATATTAATACTTTGGATTAAGGATACTCAGTTATTTCTAACTACATACAAAAAGGAATAGTTTTTCCTCTAAGTATCAATATTCACGTTTTATAGCACACACAGGTAGATATATAGTCACATACGGTCTATTTATATTATTAAGGCTGATGAGTTCACTCATTTTTAAATTTATAAACATTCAGACCTTGTTCCAGTGACAACTTTTCATTTCATCTGTGTTTATATCAAATAACAATTATCTAAAGCAGAAATTTGGGAATTATCCTTGTTATTCTTCACCTCTTACTACCATTCTCTCTGAATGGTCAGTAGGTCAGGACCACTACAGAATGCATGTCAAAGAGTGTCTAAAAAAATAAATCTGGTGTGACCTGGACAATACACAGTATAATATGATTAAGTACATCATAAAATATTAAAAATTTACATACGTGCCATGCCATGAAAAAGAGTTTTAAAGCACTGGATACTTCCCATATGGTGACTCCTAAAACCAGAAACACTGTATCTTTTACCATTAAGAGATGGGAGGGGCTTCCCTGGTGGCGCAGTGGTTGAGAGACCGCCTGCTGATGCAGGGGACGTGGGTTCATGCCCTGGTCTGGGAAGATCCCACGTGCCACAGAACGGCTGGGTCCATGAGCCATGGCCGCTGAGGCTGTGCATCCGGAGCCTGTGCTCTGCAACGGGAGAAGCCACAACAGTGAGAGGCCTGCATACCGCAAACAAAACAAAACAAAACAAACAAACAAAAAAGAGATGGGAGGAGAGAGGAAGAGGAGACAACTTGGAAACTATAGGTGGAGCAAAAGAGGTGACAGTTAAATGAATTCTGCCAATGCATTTTTCTCCAACTCCAGATTTCCCAGGGCCAGGGGAAATTTTATAACATTTTTAAAGAGAAAAATAATTATTTCTTAGAACTTTTTCATTGTGTTTGTTTCAAAATGAAAATAGATTAATGTAATAGGGCAGTAGACAGCATTGGGAAATTTATGTGAAGCAGAGTTCCTTATTTTAACCTTCAAATAAAGACAGACGAAGAAACATAGCTTTTAATTAAACATTCTCAGTCACATGGCAAAGAGTACTATATATTCATCATTCTACTTCCTCTTCCTGGGCACAGGAAGACTACAATTCTCAGGCTCCCTTGAGTATATATTGTTGTCATGTGACCAAGTTCTGACCAGTTTTGTGTGGGAGATGTTGAAGATGTTTTCAAGCACTGCCTTAAACAAATAATTCAGATGGTACTCTCATTTTCTTTCCCCATCCTATAGTGACTTTGGAGGCTACATGCACAAAATGACATAATTAGACAATGGAAGCAGGCTGGTTCCTGAGTCACTGATTGAAGAAGAGGAGCTGAATAAAACTCAGAGATCCATACCACCATATTGGACTATGGCATGAACCAGAAATAAACTTTGATTACAAAAAGCCAGTGAGATGTTGAAACATATTTGTCCTTGCAATATAGTCTATTCCGCCCTGGCTAGTACAGAAAATATATTTAAAAAAATGAAAATATGTGGCAAGAGTGAAGAGGTAAGTGCAAGTGGTGAAGACTCAGGTATTAGAGGCTTGGAAGCTGGTGATCACTATTTTACAGTAAGAAAATATTAGTAATACCAAGATATGCAATTGCTTACATAATTACTTCTAATTGCTACAAAATTAGGAAACCATGGATGGATAAAATGAATGCATTTTATGACATTTGATAAATTATTACAAAAAAAATAAGTTCAGAATTAGTAAGTTTATGGGCATAAGGGTAAGGAAGTAGGGACAACACGAGATTTTACCCCTTACAGCATTAGATTTCTAACAACAAGGGATGGGCTTACAAGGACTTTGTTATGTTATCATGTTATGGTCATTGTTAGATAAACTCTTATGGAGAAAAGAACAGACTGAAGCTGTGGTGTGGAATACAACTCAACTGAATAAAGGAATTGAGGAAAAGAGAACTTAGGGGTATTGTCTTTTTACCCATTGTACCAGATAATCTTAAGTAAACACCATTCAGTTGAGAGATAAGCATTGTGATGACAATAAGAAATTAATTATTCTTGAGATTTAATCAAAGAAAGAACCATGGATGTGATTTCTAACATAGGGAACTGACTGGAAATAAATAGGGCAGAAGCCTACTAAGTTTTGGACCGAAATATATTACCCTAGAAACATGACTGTTTATTAACTACAATAAGTTTCCATTATCAAAAGGCAGGCACCTCCTAAAGAATTCTCATTTCTGATGTGGACAAGTAAATTAATGGACGAGGAATAATTTCCCAGAACCTGGAGCCTAGGAGGACATGGATAAAAGAGTTTCCTCCTCAGAGAAAGGAAGAATCTCCCCCAATCCCAGAGTAAAGTACTTTCATAATAGCTACCCTTTGAAATTTCAGTATTTCTATCAACCAATGACTACTGTATATCTTCCACTTTTCTCCTTTCTGTTTACTGAGGACATTCTCTCCCTGTATCAGGTATGTGCCGGCAAACAACTTATTTTAAATGATAGGTCATCGGGTCAACATGGGCCGTAACCAGAACTGTGAGAGATTACTACACAATCCCAATGATCTTGGTCTTTAGAAACATGCATTGGCAAGATAGGACTGGAGAGAACTGACTCCTCTGGGAGCTGGCAAGTATGTTCAGTCCTTGGAGAGAATAAAAGAGCTTGGCGACAAAGAGAATGAACTATTGGGGAGGCAGTGTTTTAGGTTTTCACCACATCATATACCTGAATCTGGTCTACAGGATGTGGAGGGACCCTAACACTGTGTCTCCAATAGTTCATTATTCTGCTCATCAAACTGTAGGCCAATTCCAGACCTGGACCTTAAAAACATTTCATATGATTCTGCAGTCCTACGATGTGCTTGGAGACTTGTTTTCTAGGTGATAGAGCTACAAGATTGTTGGAACATTGGTAGACATGGTGTATATTTAGTCCATATATTGTACATATTAAGTATATATGCAGGTATACCTCATTTTATTGCATTCTGCTTTATTGTGCCTCACAGATATTGTGTTTTATACAAATTGAAGGTTTGTGGAAATCCTGCTTTGAGCAAGTGTATTGGCACATTTTTCTTCCAATGGCATTTGCTCACTTCCTATCTCTGTGCTCTGTGTCACATTTTGGTAATTTTCACCATACTTTAAGCCCTCCACCAGTGAAAAGACTACAACTCACTGAAGGCCCAGATAATGGTTAGCATTTTTCAGCAATAATGTATTTTAAAATTTAGGTATGCGCATGGTTTTCTTAGACATAATGCTATTGCACACTTAATAAACTACATAATAGGGTGAACATAATAACTTTTATATGTACTAGGAAATCAAACAATTCATGTGACTTTATTGTGATATTTGCTTTATTATAATGGTCTGGAACTAAATCTGCAATAGATAGATAGATATACTATCTCTATATATACTTATACATACTCCTTTGTGATATAAACATATCCCTATTAATTCTCCATTAAAAAATACTACTTGTAGCAAGCAGTTCCAAAATGTTTGTACAGTGTGAAATATTCCTGAAGACAATATTTTTATAATACTAACCAGTGGGAACTTGTGGAAAGGGTGATTCTGTTAATTTTTTCCTCTGTAAAATGTGCATAACAAGATGTAACTTTCCTGTTGTTTGGAAGACTAGCAAAGATGTGTGCAAAACACCAAGGAGAAACCGTGACATATAGAAATGATTGATAAATATAAGCATTAGTAGTGATGCTATTTTATGTTCAGAATGGAGAGAAATCATGAAGAGTATATTATTTTTCAAATGGTGCAAACGCTTGCTTATCAAATGGAATATTAAGTTCAATTGTTGCTAATATGTGACACTCATAGAATATGTCATTTGACAATTGTCTTTCCCAGAATTTCACATCCAAATGGCAGAAAAGAAAGTAGCATGAAAGGAAGTGACAGCAAGAACAGAAATATAGATCAATAGAACAGGATAGAAAGCCCAGAGATAAACCCACGAACATATGGTCACCTTATCTTTGATAAAGGAAGCAAGAATATACAATGGAGAAAAGACAGCCTCTTCAATAAGTGATGCTGGGAAAACTGGACAGCTGCATGTAAAAGAATGAAATTAGAACACTCCCTAACACCATACACAAAAATAAACTCAAAATGGATTAAAGTCTTAAATATAAGGCCAGACACTGTAAAACTCTTAGAGGAAAACACAAGCAGAACACTCTATGACATAATTCATAGCAAGAACCTTTCTGACCCACCTTCTAGAGAAATGGAAATAAAAACAAAAATAAACAAATGGGACCTAATGAAACTTAAAAGCTTTTGCACAGCAAAGGAAACCATAAACAAGAAAAGACAACCCTCAGAATGGGAGAAAATATTTGCAAATGAAGCAATTGACAGAAGATTAATTTCCAAAATATTCAAGCAGTTTATGTAGCTCAATATCACAAAAACAAACAACCGAATCCAAAAATGGACAGAAGATCTAAATAGACATGTCTCCAAAGAAGATATACAGATTGCCAACAAACACATGAAAGTATGCTCAACATCACTAATCACTAGAGAAATGCAAATGAAAACAACAATAAGGTATCACCTCACACCAGTCAGAATGGCCATCATCCAAAAATCTGCAAACAATAAATGCTGGAGCGGGTGCGGAGAAAAGGGAACTCTCTTGCACTGTAGGTGGGAATGTAAATTGATACAGCCACTATGGAGAGCAGTATGGAGATTCCGTAAAAAATTAAAATTAGAACTACCATATGACCCAGCAATCCCACTAGTGGGCATATACCCTGAGAAAACCATAATTCAAAAAGAATCATATACCACAATGTTCATTGCAGCTCTATTTACAATAGCCAAGACATGGAAACAACCTAAGTGTCCATCAGTAGGTGAATTGATAAAGAAGATGTCGCACATATATGCAATGGAATATTACTCAGCCATAAAAAGAAACAAAATTGAGTTATTTGTAGTGAGGTGGAAGGACCTAGAGTCTGTCATACAGAGTGAAGTAAGTCAGAAAGAGAAAAACAAATATTGTATGCTAGCACATATATATGGAACCTATAAAAAAAATGTTCTGAAGAACCTAGGGACAGGACAGGAATAAAGACGCAGACATAGAGAATGGACTTGAGGACATGGGGAGGGGGAAGGGTAAGCTGGGACGAAGTGAGAGAGTGGCATGGACATATATATACTACCAAATGTAAAATAGCTAGTGGGAAGCAGGCACATAGCACAGGGAGATCAGCTCAGTGCTTTGTGAACACCTAGAGTGTTGGGATAGGGAGGGTGGGAGGGAGACGCAAGAGGGAGGGACTATGGGGATTTATGTATACGTATAGCTGATTCACTTTTTTATACAGTAGAAACTAACACAACATTATAAATAAATTATACTCCAATAAAGATGTAAAAAAGAAAAGGAAGTGACAGGATGCGTGTTCAATAGTTTTGAACAGAAAGTGAGATTTTTGTCTCACGCTGGGAGTATTTGGGGGCTCCAACTCACTTGGGTACAGTTATGGGGCTCAAATATGTAACAGGATGAAGTGGATGGGAGGAGGAGAACAAAGTGGAGGATCAGGGACCTGCAGTGGGTGGACTGAGCACCCTCTTTGAACTTTTAACACTCGCTCTCTGTCTTGCTCTATTGTACTATTAGGAGGGCTTCCTGTTCCATATCTTAAATTTGAAACTGATTTGAATCCAAAGTTTTACAGCATGTAGTTATTTAAGAAATTGACTTGAGGCTGAGCAATCTGGCTGTTATCTTCTTAGTGTCCATTTTTCTCATTATTTTTCGCTGTCTGACTTACATCGTGCAGTCTTCCTTTGATTATTTCTTTTCTACCATTATTACTATCATTTTAATGGTTTAGAATTTTAAAAATAGTTCTTAAAATAACCTTTGATTAATCTGTTGACAATATACCACCTGAATCCACAAATAGAATTAAATAATCAAGAAACCAAATTATACTGAGATAGATTTCCTTTTAACAGTCTGTAGATAAGAGGAAATTACTTAAGCACTTTTGAAAGTAATAGATATCAAACTCTTGCAAAACAACATTTTTGTCAGCTAATTGTAAATGAAATGAGAAACATATGGATTAAGTTTCCATCAGAAACACACACAGCATTATTTGTTGGGAAGAAGTCTTTTTTTTATTTTGCCAATTTCAAAATATTTGAAAATAATTTGAGTGTTTTCAAACATAAAAAGTCACAGGATATTTATTATTTTACAAGCAAACAAACAAACAAACAAAAAAACAGAAGAAAACTATCAAGTGATTTCTACAGATATAATTATCAAGTGAATAAAGTTGTAATTTTGATAGCCCTATGGATTATTTCAAATGAAATTACCTGGAGGAAAAGAACATTATGTTCTGAAAACCAGAAGCATGTTGGAAAACTCAGGAAAATATTAAGAACCCAAGGTATGAAACTATGCTGCTTAGTCTCAAATATAAAAAGGGCAAAATCTCCCAAGTAATTTAAAAATACATCTCATATTACTAATAGCATTATTGAATTTAATATGAGAATAAAATATATGATATATCATTAGTTTCAAGTGGTAATTAACCAATTTTCTCTTATGTCTTATAAAATTAAACAAGATTCAATCAGAATTTGATTGGAGCTACTGATAAAAATACAAGGTGATCATATTGGTCACAACTTTGGGGTTTAGTAGTAGAAACTCCAGTTAACCTGTCTTAGACAAAAACATTATTATTTTTTTTTAAAGAGAAGAAATGTGTTGGATCACACAATTGAGAAGTCCAGATCTTGGGCTGATTTTTGTCATGGCAGGGACCAGAGACTCACTTCCTGATTCTTATTTCTCCTCTCCATGTTGGCCTTTTACTCAAGCAGTATTTTAAAAAAAGGCTGTGTAAAGCTCCTAGCCTCCAGTTTCCCAAGGTAATAACATCTAGGGAAAACAAACACCTCCTTTGGTACAGTTCTAGAGAAGAGCTTAAGATAGGACAATGCTGCTGAGTGCTGTATTCATCTATGCAGCTGTGCCTCAGTCATGAATGAAAGCATGGTGACACAGGGAGGAGCAGCATCAGTGCCATCCCAACCAGATGGATGGAGGGTGGAGGCATTTGTTTCTTAATAGAAAGAGTGAACAGTTCCAAGTTATATGAGAAGGGATATTGAACAGACAATAACCTCAGAGCTTCACAGGGAGGGATATTTGATTTTCTTACAATACTATCTACAATTTCTATTTTTTAAATTAATTAATTAATTAAGTTTTTGGCTGCATTGGGTCTTCGTTACTGCGCGTGGGCTTTCTCCAGTTGCGGCGAGCGGGGGCTACTCTTTGTTGTGGTGCGCGGGCTTCTCATTGCAGTGGCTTCTCTTGTTGCAGAGCACAGGTTCTAGGTGTGTGGGCTTCAGTAGCTGCAGCACACAGGCTCAGTAGTTGTGGCTTGTGGGCTGTAGAGTGCAGGCTCAGTAGTTGTGGCACACGGGCTTAGTTGATGCGCAGCATGTGGGATATTCCTGGACCAGGGATGCATCCCGTGTCCCCTGCATTGGCAGGTGGATTCTTAACCACTGTGCCACCAGGGAAGTCCCCTATCTACAACTTCTATAGCACCACTGGCATTATTCACTCTTCTGATGCAGTGTACTGTATTAATCATTGTTCTAAAATACAACAAAAATGAACGATTTACTGTCCCCTGTTTGGTAAATTGCTTTTTCCTTCAAAACTCTAGTGTGTTTTAATTGAGCAGAACTAGAAAAAGTGGACTCTGGGAACTCTTTCTTAGATCCTTTTTGTTTTCCTTTAAGATTGCTTTACCATTTTCTTCCTTTTTCTCTCTCTGTCAGTCAGTAAGGCTGAGGTAAGAAGCCTGGTCCTGAGTAATGGTTCACATGGAAGGTCTCCTGCAACAAGAGGTTTGTGGCTGGGGCAGACAGGCAGAAGTTTCAAAGAAGGAAAATGTGGACAGAGTGACTGAGGCAAGCTCTGCTTAGGCTTAAAGAGAAATCTTTTTGGTTTCTTTTCTGAGCTAATCTCGTATCAGAGTGGTAAGATTCAAGAGCCAAGATCAGACAGATGGAGGCAGGCACAGGGGAAAGGAGCCCAGGAAATAATCCGATCAACAGCTAAAAAATGTGAAATGAGTTGCAGAAGTTCATGCTATGCAATGAGATAAAACACTGACTGTGTAGGCTTTTGGATACAGCCCTGGTTAGTGATAAAGTCATTCCTCTGTGTTTATATTCTCCTACCACTCTTGTAATAAGAACAGGGCTGGTTGAGGATTCTGAGATCTTATCATATTTGTACCTTCTTTGATGACAGAAAGATTAGCCATAGAATTTACCCTCTATGTGGTTTCACAAAGGGGGAAAAAAAAGATCTCCATGGAAAGAGCTAGAATATATGGCAAAGGTAATGAGATTTGGTTTCTGAGTCACTATATTCCATGAGTGTTATTAATAAAACAGATATTCCTAAATTCGTTCTCCACTTACAGCAGGGAGATACCTAATCATGGAAATTAAGTGCTTTTTAAGTCTTGAGTATTTTCATGCACTCTGCAGTAATTAAGTCACAGGGAATGGTAATGAAAAACTGAAGTACAAGTCAAATCCCTAATAACCAGACAAGCCATCAAAATTATTGCCATTATAATCAGGGTAAGGGATGATGTGTTTTAAAAGCTTGGTATTATTTGAATACAAAAGATCAAAATCATGTACTTGAAAAAAGAAACCACAGTATGCTATTTAAATTGAAAGGAAGGAAGGAAGGAAGGAAGCAAGGAAGGAAGGAAGAAAGGAAGGAAGGAAGGAGGAAAAAAGAACTCTTAATTATAAAGAGGTTTTTTTTTAATCATAGAAAAATCAGGGTATATATTAATTATTCAATTTGTTTTGTGGCTTCTTGAACAATTTAAAAAGGAGCACTTTTCATAGTGAGAAAGAAATTATCGGTAATTAAAAATAAAAACTAAGGGATGTTTTCAGATATTTTTGTTAGATTTTAAAAGAATTCTATCTACATAATATTAAATAATTTAATCCTCTGCACTTATATTACATTCCATTTTAACAAACTGGGCAAACAATATCATTGTTACTGGTAATTAACATACATATCCCATTTATATTTTCATTTGTACTACTTTCATAGAGTTAAGCAGTATTTCTGTAATTCCTATTTTACTTATGAGTGATTCAGGAAATATTTACTTTGCCTAAATAGGAATAGCATCATTATAAATATTTGTTAGTCATTGAATCACCATTTTCATCTTTATTTCATGAAAGTCTTGTTAATAGACATATATCAACACTTAAGCACTAATTACTCATTAGTGTTACAAATACTTTTCTAGTATAGTGTATATAGCTGCATAATGAGGTAGATATGACAATAGTATTTCCTAACACTTTAACACTTTTTTGTGACAGTCATTATTCTAAATGTTTTACATGTCTGCGCCCATTTAATCCTCATGGCAACCTAAGGAAGTAGCTATTTTTATCCACTTTTGACCATGAAGATGCTGAGCACTAAAAGGTTAAGTACTGGCTGAAGGTCATGCAACTGAATAAAATCCCACTGTTTTCTTTGATATGCTGTATTTTCTAAAGCTGTTTTGAACATGTATTACAAGGATGCTTGAGTCTGTGACATGTAACTGCAATTCTTTACGACAATCTTTGTAACTAATGTATGTTAAGCAATTGTGACATAAAACATACTAGTATTGCTTTAGAAAGAATAACGTCCTAAAATTGAGAGAAATGGGGAATAAAAAAATATTTTCAAAATGTATACATAAATTATTTTGTCAAACTTAGAATTGAAATAACACCATTTAGTTGAGAACTCACAATCATTCAACAGAAGTCTATTAGCCATCTCTCTTGCTGATTTTTGGATAAAGCCTACATATGAAGTTGCAGCGTATTATTTTCGATAGAGAAAATTCCCCTTAGAGACGGAAAAATTAAGTTTAATTCTTTTTCTTTTTTGTCTCTCACAGTCCCTTTTTATTTATGCAGTTTTTTTCCTGTTATGAATGCTTCTTTTGTGATATAACTCAAGTAATAAAAAAGTTCTTTGATTGTTTATTAAAATTCCCCATCCCGTTGGAATAGTAAAGATGGAACCTGTATATGGATAGGGCTTATCCCACCCTCCTTATTCAGCTCTGCTACAGACAAGGAAGCCAGCAGTCAGGGTCAGAAACCAAGTGGCTGATTTGTTTTCTTTCCTTACCTTATAATTCTACTGTTTTTCTCCATTCTTGGCATCAGAGGTGTCTGTCCCCATAAAGGTCTGTATACAGGGAGTGAGAGGAGGGGCCAATGTCATACTCCTTTGGGCCTGAAAATAGTTGGAAGCTGACCCCTTTTCTCCCGTAGACCCTTTCTTGTCTTCCACTCCTCACCCTCCAAGTGAGAGATGATTCCTTCTCTGGCACCTCATTTGCTTTTTTCTCAGTCTCTGAGCATCTGGCAGCATTTCTGGTTTGTCTTTAACCAAGCCTGTTTGCCCCTTCAGGCAGCCCTCTTGAATGAGCACACACTAACACACACAAACACGCACACACATACACACACAAGCACACACTCCTTCAGTATTGATAACCTGGGAGTGGACTTCCCTAATCAGCCACTACTCCTTTGGTCCATCTGTCAACAGCTGTCCTGCCTGTCTCTCACCCTTTAGATTTTTTTAGGTGGAGGCTAACCTCAGTTGATCCTGTCCACCAATTATAAAGAAACACTTCTCAAGGTCCCTGAGTTGTTCTATTGAGATACTCTTTTTAAGTTCAAGATACGGGAGGGTACCCCCACTCCTTCCCTTTTCTTCTCTCCAAAGTAGTCATATTAAAAAATATATCTTTGAGGTTTCAGTGGTCTTGGGGCAAAAAAATGGCCATGCAGTTCCTCTTTCTGCATTGGGCAGAACTTTTCAAAGAAAACTTCTCTCAAAATCTAATTCTCTCAAATAGAAGTAGGGGGAAAATTATCATCAGGTTTTGGCCACCAGCTTTGTAAATTCTGCATAACGTCTAGGAAGTCCTTTGGAATGTGATATTGCCTCTTGGTATTTCAACAAAGTATTTCAGGATCATAATACATGCCACATATATGTGTATATATAATTTTGGTGGTCAAATATCCTGCAGCCCTGGTCTGGTCAGGATTTGAACTAAGCCTTGGATCAATCACATTAGTGTAGATATGGCTGAGCACAAGCCCCTGCTCCCCAATTCAACTTTACATACTGGTCTCAAGTGCCTCTAGGGCACACACCTTGGCAGGTAACAGCACCTCACATAATCAGCATCTCTCTTACTGAGAAATGCAGCAATGCAGCAAATATAGCAATAGTATTAGTTAGCTTTAAGGTAAGTTTATCTTACATGGTTAAGGAGGTAAAAACAGTGGATGAAAAAAACCCAACATTCAACTCTGATAATATCTTCTGAAATGTAACCATGATGACTAGGTATATAGATAGAAACAAGCAAAACCGAGTTTCTCTTCCTAAAATAGCATTGCTGTGTATATACGTATATGTGTACACATACGTGCATGCATTCCTAAAAACAAGGAAATAGAAGACTCTTAGTCAAACACATATGATGTTAACAAAAATTATCAGCTCCTTTTTCTTTAGAGGACTAGAATCCTAACTCAATCTAGCTCACTTGAAAGGAACAAAAATTATTTTTGAGCAGTCAAGGTGTAGCTCTTCACACCTGGTTAGAAGCAGCAGCTCAACTGCTATAATTGGGACTCTTCTGCTCTCCCTGACTATTGATCAGCCTTTCTTGTCTCTACATTTTCTTGTAATTTGGTCTCCTTATTTTCTCCATATGGACATCCTCTCTGCAACACCAAAACCTTACATGGGCTGGAGATATTCCAATAGTGTATAGTAGGGGAGGGGTTTGCTAAGGAAAGTGGAGGCAGTATGTATGAGTTGCTAGGGCTGCCATAACAGAGTACCACCAGCAGGGTGGCTTAAACAGCCAAAGTTTATCATTTCATCATTTCAGCAGCCAGAAGTCTGAAATCAAGATGTCAGCAGATTTGATACCTTCTGAGGGCTCTGATGGAAAGATCTGTTCCAGGCGTCATTCCTTGGCATATAGGACGGTCACTTCCTCCCTGTGTCTCTTCCCATTGTCTGTCTTCTATGTGCATCTGTCTCTGTGTTCAACTTTTCCCTTTTTATAAGGACACCAGTCATGTTGGATTAGAACTCACCCTAATGAACTTATTTTAACTTGATTATCTATGTAAAGATCCTAACTTCAAATAAGGTCACATTCTGAGGTACCAGGGGTTAGGACTACAACATATCTTAGTTTTAGGAGGACACAATTCAACCCATAACACACTGTCCCTTTAAAAATTGAGAGGGCATCAGAATTAACCCTGAGAAGACAAAACTTTTTTGAGTGGCTTAAATAACAGATATTTATTTTCTGAAGTCTGCAAGTCCAAGATCAAGGTATGGCCAGGTATGTCTTTGAGAAGACAAATTTTAACTACCATATTCCACTAGACACACATACACACATTTACTACATGGCAAATATGCAAAGGAAAACAATTAGGGAAGGTGTCATCATCCTCCTTCTTTCTCTTTCTCTCCTCAAATATGTAGACACACTTAGATTTCCCTTATATTTGAACTTATAAAATACATATATCTAAACTCCTTATATTTTTGTATATCTAGATTGTTTTCACTCATAAGAAATCCTACTACTTGATGATGTTCTGTGCATGTGTCTCCTGATAATTTTGTTTCAGTTGACCTTAAATGCTCTCTTTCAGTCTTTTAGAAGAAGAAATATATCTAAAAGTAATGGTTCATTGTAATTATTTATATGATAAAATGATCTTATGGCATCCATTCTAATGAAAACAATAACTTATAAATAGAACAGCAATATGTATTTCTTTCCTATATCCATCTACACATTTATTCAAGAGTTTTTAACTTAGAGAGACATCAATACCTCAGTTGAAAAGTATAATTACTTCAATACAATCAAAGAGATTTTTTTCACAGAAATCTCACCACATATATTAGTCAGGTTGGTATGTGGTCTTCTTTCTTGCTACCTCCTTAACAGTAAAGTCCAGATCTTCTTTATCAATCATAATACATTGACTTTTGCTTTACCCTTAATAGAATTAATGAAATAAATGACAATTATTCATCAAGTAAAACAAAATAGCATCCTTATCTTTATTTTCCCTAAAAGAAAAAGACAGAAAGCCATTAAGAGATGATTTAGAAACACACACACACACACACACACACACACACACACACACACACACACACACATAGACACACACACACATACACACACAGTGTTTAGAATCTATTTTCCATTCAAATAAATTACGATTTATTCTGAGATTCTGTTGGATCTTGTTTTTAGCTCCATTGGAGTATAATTGGCAAAACTGTAGGATATTGTTATACATTGTGGTGATTTTATATATATATATATATATATAAAATCAAATATATATCAAATATACACATATTTATATAAAGAATTTCCACTATCGAGTTAACTAACACATCGTTTTTTTCACTTGTTTATTTGTTTTGTTTTTTTTTACTTTTTTTTTTGAGTAAGAAATTCTAACAATATGGGTTGGCTTAAAACTTAACCACTTTAGGATAAGTATATAATATAATTAAATATAATATGAAGTGATTTTTTAAAATTTAGTAGTTGTATGTTCACTGATTTGTTGTTGTTGTTGCAAACTGTCTTTCCGAATAATACTTTTCAGAACACAGCTCCTCCTGGAGCTGGTATAAATTATTTGGTGCCAAAAGATATGTCCCCACAGCATCCTGTGATGGCCACATTACTTCCGGATGTTCACATCATCCCTCCTCACACAAAACTGTCCCTGGAAAAGAGCCATGACAGAGATTTGAAAACCAAATGTGCAGGCTCTAGTACTTTCTACCGATGAACTAATACAAATTAGAATGAATGCTCTAAAATTATCTTTCTATGCCAAGATTCTATTATCCTCCTTCATTTATCTTCATAGTTTAAGACTACATTATGTCTTCAGTGCTTTTGTCTCACAATTAGCATTATCATCCTATTTGGAATTAGTTATTGGTAGCCTCAAAATGTTTGATGCTATGATTTAGCAGTTTAAATGGATCTAGACTTTCATTTTCTGGAATCAGTTTTATCATTTTGATCTGGAAGCATATTACATTGTATGAAATATAAAAGAGGCATAGCCCGTCTCTTTGGCGAGGACAGAATTAAAGATATGACATTAAGGGGCTTCCATGGTGACGCAGTGGTTGAGAGTCCGCCTGCCAATGCAGTGGACGTGGGTTCGTGCCCCGGTCCGGGAGGATCCCACATGCCGCGGAGCGGCTGGGCCCGTGAGCCGTGGCCGCTGGGCCTGCGCGCCCGGAGCCTGCTCTCCGCCGCGGGAGGGGCCACAGCAGTGAGAGGCCCGCGTACCACAAAAAAAAAAAAAAAAAAAAAAAAAAAAAAAAAAAAAATATATATATGACATTAAGTCTGTCCCTTAAACATTTTATTAAACCACTAAAGACATTAAAAACGTAGGAACCTAGAATTCTCAGAGATCTGAGACCCAAATTCCATCCATATTGTTTTCCTGGATGTCTCATTTTGGAATACAGCTAATGGTTTATAGGCAATATTTCCCCTCTGTAAGATGGGAATTATAATAACTGTTTACATTGTGATGGAAGGAATTATGTACAATGTCAGAAAGATACCTGTTTCATAATAGTTTCCTAAATATTCATTTTCTTTCTTTTCATTTGTAATAATAGACAAAAGGAAAAATCATCCTAAAAGAAAAATCATCTAATAATGGGAAAACTCATTAGAAGTGCTTACATAGACTTCTATTTACTCTGTCACTCGGTAAATAATGCTTTGATATTTAATCACAACCACAAAGTCTTACACCACTCACAGATATGAAAGAATGGGAAATGAATAAAATGTAGAAAAGAGGAACTAACACTCTCAATTAATTCCACTGTATGTTGAAAGAACTTGAATTTGGAAGAAATACATACAGTATATCATAAAATATAGTTTTGCTATTGTTCTATTCATATTAATTACTGATTAAGTATATGGCTTTGATATGAGTATCAATGACATTGCCAGTTTGTCATAGAAGTATCAACATAGATTATTGACCAATGATTTGATACGTTTCATGTATATGTACTTGATCTTTGGATTTACCATTTAGTATTCACAATCTGTGAAACTGTTTATGGAAAAATTATAAAACTTATCTATATATCTTCACAGACTTAAAGAAATTTTAGAAAGTTTGAAGAAAAAACTAACACATATTATTTTAAAGAAATGTTTTAATACTTTCTAAGGCATGGAATATAAATAACAACTCATTATATTACTATATAATATTCACTGAGCTTATAGTACTAAATATATAATCATATTAAACACATTGTTTTCATACAAACAGACGGTTCCCAGGTGCTTAATAATATGAACTTGTATAAAAGAATAAATATTTATTTTAAAATATTTTCCCCTAAACTAATTTTGGGGGAAACTCTTGTAGCACACAATATTAGGAAATGTCTATGCAAAATGTATTTTAAGATAATTAAAACATGCAAATGTATCTTGACAAATATAATATTCAAGGTATAAAATGACTTAAAACATTTATTTTTGTATTTATTATAGGAAGAAATGACCAGAACAAAAATCATCTTCTTTCCCCCTAATAATAAATCTATTTGATAACTGAAATTTTCAGGCAAGTAATTTTCCTCTCATTTAACATAAATGAGATTTTGTCAATCTCTCATTCTCCTAAAAGTGAGAAAGAAACCCAAAACTGATAAGAATTTCTAAAGAGTAGAAATTTGACTTCTGTGCTAGTAAAGATGGAGGTAATCAAAACTGTAAAAAATGTGATATCACTTTTTCAAACTTAAGCAATACCTTTGAAACGCAAGTACTGTAATTGATGAATAAAGAAGAATGATTAAAATATAGCATATATTAGATAGCTGAGTCCATACCAACTACTATAATTCACTACCTAAGCTTAAAAAGTAGAAAAATAGTATGATTAAATTGTTAAAAATCCATTTCTATGTATAGACATGTTTTTAATAATAGATTCTCTAAGTATCTTACTCCTCTGGTTTTAGCTCAAACAATGATTAATTATTTGTATGAGTTGCTGTTTGCAGCTCAACCTTATGAAGATTTCATGATAAATCGCCATATTGGTCCAAATTAATGGCTTGTATAACCAAGTATTTTGTTTCTGAATGACACCAAGGTACAGTTAATTAAGATGGGGAACAAAATTGGCCGTAGTAGCTATCCCTGGAGAATCCTGTTTATGTTTCTTTCATACAGAGATAAATTCCCTCCTTAGTTTATTTTTCTTAAGCCAGTTTCATAATCATGTCAAAATATTTTTCATAACCTTGTGATTTTTCTGTAAAAAACACTTCTGTGTGAACACCTTGCACATATGCACATACACACACACTGGCCCTCCTTTGTTCACACTTTTTGCTCTCTTAAAAAATATATATATAAATACACATAGACAGACTAGCATGAGTTTTCCATGACTATCTGCCAATGATTAATATTTGCTTAAGTATTTTTTTCAATTCATTACTGGAGTTTCAATGGGGCTTCTTGGTAGGAGCTCAAGAGCTATCTCATAGCAGTTTCTACTAATTAAAAAAAATATATATGGATTCTGTCTTAGTCGGTTCAGGCTGCTATAACAAAATATCACAGACTTGGTAGTTTACAAACAACCAAAATTTAGTTTTGGAGGCTGGAAATCTGGGAACAGTGTGCCAACATGGTCAGATGAGGGTTAGGGAACTCTGGTGGAACCCTGTTATATGAGCACTAATTCCATTTATGAGGACTGCACCCTCATGAACTAATCAACTCCCAAAAGTCTCACCTCTTAACACCATAACTGTGGGCATTAGGATACCAGCCTGTGAATTTTGAGGGAACACAAACATTCAGACAACAGAAGATACATAGACAGAGAAAGACTGCTAGTTTTTTACATAAATGACAAGGATGGGAAGAAGGGCATCAGGAAAACTTTCCATGGGAACTGACTCTTGAATGACATGTTTAAGGAAGTGTAGGGTTTCACCAGGTAAATAAGGGCAGTGGGTCCATGTGGAAAGAACAATAAGAATAATGTTATGGAACCAAAGCCATGTTCAGGAGAGTGCATTTACTTTAATTGACTAGAATATAACGTGCACTTGTGATATGTAACTGGAAATGTAGGCTAGATAATAAACTTATTCAAATGCCATCTTTACTTGGGTTTTTCAAACTTTTAAAACTGAGAATTGCCCTTTACCTTGTAACGCAGAACATGTATACATACAGCTATCGTTTTAGAGACAAGCAGCCCTTGCTTTGCATGGTTCTTGTTTGAGTTTTTGTTGTGTTTTTTTTAACATCCTTAATAGCATATAATTACTTTACAATGAGTTACTTTCTGTTGTACAACAAAGTGAATCAGCTATATGTAAACATATAGCCCCTTATCCCCTCCCTCTTGTGCCTTCCTCCCATACTACCTACCCCACACCTCTAGGTGGTCACAAAACACTGAGCTGATCTCCCTATGCTATGTGGCTGCTTCCCACTAGCTATCTATTTTACATTTGGTAGTGTATATATGTCAGTGCTACTCTCTCACTTTGTCCAAGCTTACCTTCCACCTCCCCATGTACTCAAGTGGATTCTCTATGTCTGAGTCTTTATACATGACCTGCCCTTAGGTTCATCAGAAGCACTTTTTTTTATAGATTCCATATATATGTGTTAGCATATGGTATTTGTTTTACTCTTTCTGACTTACTTCACTCTGTATGACAGATTCTAGGCCCATCCACCTCACTACAAATAACTCAATTTCATTTCTTTCTCTGGCTGAGTGATATGCCATTGTGTGTATGTGGCACATCTTCTTCCTCCATTCATCTGTGGATGGACACTTAGGTTGCTTCCATGTCCTGATTATTGTAAATAGTGCTGCAATGAATATTGTGGTACATGTTTCTTTTTGAATTATGGCTTTCTCAGGATATAAGTCCAGGAGTGGGATTGCTGGGTCATATGGTAGTTCTATTTTTAGATTTTTAAGGAACCTACATACTGTTCTCCATAGTGGTTGTATCAATTTACATTCTCATCAAAAGTGCAAGAGGGTTCCCTTTTCTCCACACCCTCTCCAGCATCTATTGTTTGTAGATTTTTTCATGATGGTCATTCTTTCTGGTGTGAGGTGATAGCTCACTGTAGTTTTGATTTGCATTTCTCTAATGATTAGTGATGTTGAGCAACTTCCCATGTGTTTGTTGGCAACCTGTATAACTTTTTGGAGAAATGTCTATTTAGGCCTTCCACCCATTTTGAATTGGGTTCTTTGATTTTTGATATTGAGCTGCATGAGCTGCTTGTATGTTTTGGAGATTAATCTTCTGTCAGTTGCTTCATCTGCAAATATTTTCTCCCATTCTGAGGGCTGTCTTTTCGTCTTGTTTAAGGTTTCCTTTGCTGTGCAAAAGCCTTTAAGTTTCATTAGGTCCTATTTGTTAATTTTAGTTTTTATTTCCATTTCTCTAGGAGGTGGGTCATAAAGGATCTTGCTGTGACTTATGTCACAGAGGGTTCTGCCTTGTTTTCCTCTAAGAGTTTTATAGTGTCTGGCCTTGCATAGGTCTCTAATGCATTTTGAGTTTATTTTTGGGTATGGTATTAAGAAGTGCTCTAATTTCATTCTTTTACATGTAGCTGTCCAGTTTTCCCAACACCACTTACTGAGGAGGGTGTCTATTTTCCATCATATATCCTTGCCTCCTTTATCAAAGGTAAGGTGACCATATGTGTGTGGGTTTAACCCTGAGCTTTCTATCCTGTTCCGTTGATCTTTATTTCTGTTTTTGTGCCAGTACCGTACTGTGATGATTACTGTAGCTTTGTAGTATAGTATGAAGTCAGAGATCCTGATTCCTCCATCTCCATTTTTCTTCATTAAGATTGCTTTGTCTATTCAGGGTGGTTTGTGTTTCCATAAAAATTGTGAAATTTTTCATTCTACTTCTGTGAAAAATGCCATTGGTAGTTTGATAGGAACTGCATTGATTCTGCAGATTGCTTTGGGTAGTACAGTCATTTTCACAATGTTGATTCTTCCAATCCAAGAACATAGTATATCTCTCCATCTGTCTGTATCATCTTTAATTTCTTTCATCAGACTTTTAAAGTTTTCTGCATACAGGTCTTTTTTCTCTTTACATAGGTTTATTCCTAGGTATTATTTTCTTTTTGTTGCAATGGTAAGTGGAAGTGTTTCCTTAATTTCTCTTTCAGATTTTTCATCATTAGTGTATAGGGATGCAAGAGATTTCTGTGCATTAATTTTGTATCCTGCAACTTTACCAAATTCATTGATTAGCTCTAGTAGTTTTCTGGTAGCAACTTTAGGATTCTCTCTATATAGTATCATGTCATCTGCAAACAGTGACAGTTTTAATTCTTCTTTTCCAATTTGGATTCCTTTTACTTCTTTTTCTTCTCTGATTGCCGTAGCTAAAACTTCCAAAACTATATTGAATAATAGTGGTGAGAGTGGGCAACCTTGTCTTGTTCTTAGCTTAGTAGAAAAGGTTTCAAGTTTTCAGCATTAAGAACAATGTTGGCTGTGAGTTTGTCATATATGGCCTTTATTTTCTTGAGGTAGGTTCCATCTATGCCTACTTTCCTGACAGTGTTTATCATAAATAGGTGTTGAAATTTGTCAAAAGCTTTTTCAACTATTGAAATTACCATATGACTTTTATCCTTCAATTTGTTAATATGGTGTATTATATTGATTGTTTGCATATGCTGAAGAATCCTTGCATTCCTGGAATAAACCCCAATTGATCATGGTGTACAATCCTTTTAATGTTCTGTTAGATTCTGTTTGCTAGTATTCAGTTGAGGATTTTTTCATCTATGTTCATCAGTGATATTAGTTGGTAGTTTTCTTTCTTTTTGACATCTTTGTCTGGTTTTGGTGTCAAGGTGGTGGTGGCCTTGTAGAATGAGTTGAGGAGTGTTCCTCCCTCTGCTATATTTTGGAAGAGTTTGAGAAGGATAGGTGTTAGCTCTTCTCTAAATGTTTGATAGAATTCTCCTGTGAAGTCTTGTGGTCCTGACCTTCTGTTTGTTGGAAGATTTTTAATCACAGTCTCAATTTCAGTGCCTGTGATTGGTCTCTTCATATTTTCTGTTTCTTCCTGGTTCAGCCTTGGAAGTTTGTGTTTTTCTAAGAATTTGTGCATTTTTTCCAGGTGGTCCACTTTATTGGCATATACTTACTTATAGTAATCTCTCATGATCCTTTGTATATCTGCAGTGTCAGTTGTTACTTCTCCTTTTCATTTTTAATTCTGTTGATTTGAATCTTCTCCATTTTTTTCCTTCATGAGTCTGGCTAATGGTTTATCAATTTTGTTTATCTTCTCAGAGAACCAGCTTTTAGTTTTATTGATCCTTGTTATTGTTTCCTTCATTTCTTTTTCATTTTTATCTGATCTGAACTTTATGATTTCTTTCTTTCTGCTAACTTTGGGGTTTTTGTTCTTCTTTCTCTAATTGCTTTAGTTTTAAGATTAGGTTGCTTATTTGAGATTTTTCTTGAGGTAGGATTGTATTGCTATAAACTTCCCTCTTAGAACTGCTTTTGCTGCATCCTAGAGGTTTTGTGTCATTGTGTTTTCATTGTCATTTGGCTCTAGGTATTTTTGATATCCTCTTTGATTTCTTCAGTGATCTCTTGGTTGTTTAGTAGCATGTTGTTTAGCCTCTATGATTTATATTTTTTACAGTTTTTTTCCTGTAATTGATATCTAGTCTCACAGTGTTGTGATAGGAAAAGATACTTGGTTCAATTTCAATTTTCTTAAATTTACCAAGGCTTTATTTGTGACCAAAGATACGATCTCTCCTGGACAATGTTCCATGAGCACTTGAGAAGAATGTGTATTTTGTTGTTTTTGGATGGAATATCCCATAAATATCAATTAAGTCCATCTTGTTTAATGTGTCATTTAAAGCTTGTATATCTTTCTTATTTTCATTTTGAATAAATTGTCTGTTGGTGAAAGTAAGGTGTTAAAATCCCATACTATGATTGTCTTACTGTCAATTTCCCCTTTTATGGCTGTTAGCCTTTGCCTTATGTATTGAGATGTTCCTATGTTGGATGCATAAATATTTACAATGGTTATATTTTCTTCTTGTATTGATCCCTTGATTATTATGTAGTGTCAATCTTTGTGTCTTGTAATAGTCTTTATTTTAAAGTCTATGTTGTCTGATATGAGAATTGCTACTCCATCTTTCTTTTGATTTCCATTTGCATGGAATATCTTTTTACATCCCCTCACTTTCAGTCTGTATGTGTCCCTAAGTCTGAAGTGGGTCTTGTTTTTGCATGCATTCAGTCAATCTGTATCTTTTGGTTGGAGCATTTAATCCATTTACATTTAAGATAATAATTGATACGTATGTTTCTATTACCATTTTCTTAATTGTTTTGGGTTTGTTTTTGTAGGTCTTTTCCTTCTCTTGTGTTTCCTTCCTAGAGAAGTTCCTTTAGCATTTGTTGTAAAGCTGGTTTGGTGGTGCTGAATTCTCTTAGCTTTTGCTTATCTGTAAAGATTTTAACTTCTCCATCGAATCTGTGTGAGATCCTTGCTGGTAGAGTAATCTTTGTTGTAGGTTTTTCCCTTTCATCACTTTAATTATGTCCTGCCACTCCTTTCTGGCTTACAGAGTTTCAGCTTTAAGATCAGCTGTTAACTTTATGGGATTCCCTTGTGTTTTATTTGTTGTTTTTCTCTTGCTGCTTTTAATATTTTTTCTTTGTGTTTAATTTTTCATAGTTTGATTAATGCGTCTTGGCATGTTTCTCCTTTGATTTTCTTGGATGGGATTCTCTGCTCTTTCTGGACTTGATTGACTATTTCCTTTCCCATATTAGGGAAGTTTTCAACTATAATCTCTTCAAATATTTTCTCCAGTCCTTTCTTTTTCTCTTTCTTCTTCTGCAACCTCTGTAATTTGAATATTGGTGTGTTTAATAGGTCTCTATGAGGACAGCCTATTGAGGCTGTCCTCAATTCTTTTCATTCTTTTTTCTTTATTCTGCTCTGTGGTAGTTATTTCCACTATTTTGTCTTCCAGGTCACTTATCCATTCTTCTGCCTCAGTTATTCTGCTATTGATTCCTTCTAGAGAATTTTTAACTTCATTTATTGTGTTGTCCATCATTGTTTGTTTGCTCTTTAGTTCTTCTAGGTCCTTCTTAAAGGTTTTTTTATATTTTCTCCCTTCTATTTTCAAGATTTTGGATCATCTTTACTGTCATTACTCTGAATTCTTTTTCAGGTTGACTGTGTATTTCCTCTTCATTTGTTTGGTCTGGTGAGTTTTTACCTTGCTCCTTAATCTGTTGCATATTTTTCTGTCTTCTCATTTTTTTTTTTAACTTACTGTGTTTGGGGTCTTCTTTCCACAGGCTGCAGGTTTGTAGTTCCCATTGTTTTTGATGTCCGCCCCCATATGTTGAGGTTGGTTCTGTTGCTTGTGTAGGCTTCCTGTGGACGGGACTGGCGCCTGTGTCCTGGTTGGTGGGACTGGATCTTTTCTTTCTGGTGGGCAGGGCTGCATCTGGTGGTGTTTTTTGGTGTGTCTGTGAACTTAGTATGATTTTAGGCAGCCTCTCTGCTAATGAGTGGGGTTGTGTTCCTGTCTTGCTAGTTGTGTGGTATGGGTGACCAGCCGTGGAGCTTTTTGTCCACTGGGTGGAGCTGGGTCTTTAGTGTTAAGACAGAGATCTCTGGGATAGGTCTCACCAATTGATATTACTTTGGGCCAGGAGGTCTCCAGTGGTCCAGTGTCCTGGACTCAGCTTTCCTACCTCAGAGGCTCAGGCCTGACACCCGGGCAGAGCACCAAGACCACTCATCAGCTACACAGCTCAGGCAATATCTCTCCAACTCAGGCAGTGCACCAGGAGGTGAGAAAGGCTGCACACATCTGCATGGTTCTTATTGTTCTATAGGTAAGAAATCTGACACAGGTCTCATGAGGCTAATATCTGACCAAGTTGCTGGGTGTTGGCAGTAATGTCTTTCTTTTTGGAAGCTATAGGAAGGCAATCTCTTTTCTTGCTTTTTCTAGTTTCTGGAAATTGCCTATACTCCTTAGCTTAGGCACCTACTTCCATCTTCAAAGCCATCAATGGTGGACCAAGTCCTCACTCTACCATTTTTTCTGGTTGTGCTACAACAGGAAAACTGAGAAAAGTTTATGCTGTTGAGACTTGCATGGTTATATTGAGCCCATCTGGATAATATTTTCCCTATCTCAAGTTTCTTAACTTTAAATACATCTGTAAAATTCTTTTTGTCTTGCAAGATAATCTATTTATAAATTGTGGGAATGAGGATATGGACATCATGGCAACATGGATCCATCCAGTACAGTTGTCTTTTGTTCTCCTAAAATTTACCTGTCCACATGCAAAATTTATTCACTGAACCCTTAATTCCTCAAAGTCTAACTCATGGAGTATCAACCAAGTGTCTAAAATCTCATCCAAATCCCAAATCTCATCAGTTCAAAGTCCCAAATGTCATCATCTAAATGACCTAATTTAGGTATGCGTAAGGCTCTGAGTATGAACTATCCTTGGGCACACACAATTCCTTTCTATTTGTGAATCTGTGAAATTAAAAACACATTAACTGCTTCTGAAATAAAATGTTGGACAGGCATAGGAAAACATTTATAGACATTCCAGTTAAGAAAAAAGGAGAAAACTAAAGGAAAAAAGGAGATACTGGTACTAATAATTTCTAAATCTAGCTGAGGAAACTCCATTAGATTTCAAGGCCTGTGAATAATTTTCTATGCTTTTCAGCCCCTCTTTTCAAGCTCATGGCTTTCTACTCTGAATCATCCTTTTCATGAAATATGACAGGTGTTTGCAGCTAAGTAGTTTTACTAGCTTGTTTCCTGCCAGTAGAATTTTAAGGATCCAATAGCCTTCTTTCATTTCATACTTTATACCTTTTAGTCCAAACTGACAGTGTTTCTTGTAGTATAAACTTCACAAGAACTTTGTGGATCTACTATGTATGTCATAGAGATTCATTCCATTACACAAGAGACTCTTGCACAGATACTTCTTAGATAGTTCTCTATTTTTGGCTTCCCTTAGATAATTGAGGAACAGCACCCTTAAACTTCCAAGATGTTCTCTGGTGTGATTGAGGAGATCTGAGAGGCACACTCAACCTATTCAAAGAGTCTTATGTGTGACTGAGTATTGTGACCTTTTAATCTTCTGGGAATACTAGCAAAAGTTTGTTAGAGACACACCCTCAGATTTTTCTTTAGATCATATATTCCTGACAATGAATCCCTTAATTTTAAGCTTTTTTTTTTTTTTTTTTTTGGCAATTTAGATAGGCTGAAGATTTTCCAAATCATCACCTCTTGGTTCCTTTTTGTTTAACTATTCTTCTCCCAATTTATCTCCTTCCTCTTACATTTTATTATAAGCAGCCAACAGAAACCAGGCTGCTTCTTTATCCCTTTGCTTGAAAGTCTCTTCAGCTAAATATTACTTATAAGTTTTATTTATTTATCACTTATAAGTTTTGCTTTCCACATAACTGCAGGAAGATAATTCTGCTAAGACTTCTGCCACTATACAAGAAGGAGAACCTTTCCTCCATTGGTCAGTAATGTGTTACTTATTTCCTTTTGAACCCTCACCCACAGAACTTGTTATGTTCATATTTCTACTAATAGTCTGTTTGTGATGATTTAGGTATTCTTTAAGACAATCTATATTTTCTTTACCATGCTTTTCACTTCTTCTGAGTCTTCCCTGGCAGAATCACTAATACTTATACTTCTACTAACAACATGTTTAAGGCAATCTAAGCTTTTTTGAACATGCTCCTGAAAATTCATCAGCCTCACTCTGCTCAATTCCAAGACATTTTGACATATTTTTACATATTTGTTACAACAGTGTCTCACTCTCAGGTATTGAAATCTGTCTTAATTTTCTACTTTTGCTATAACAAATTCCCACATATGGAATGGTTTTAAAAACACAAACATATTATCTTATAGTGAGTAGCGCTCTTCCTTGCAATGCTCTCTAAATAGAGTGAAGGTTCTCTTTGTTCCTTTAAGTTTCAGCTAATGCTCACCTCCTCTAAGGAAGAGAATCAGTAGTGATTTTTCTTTTCAGAATTCAATTTTGCTCATAGACTGCAGTATTCAGCACTATGTATTCTGTATTGTGCTGTGTCATTATTTATCTTCGTAATACATGTCAAGTTATCTTAAGAATACAATTAGATATATGAGGACAAGAACTTGTGGCATTCCTAGCATTTATTATAGTGTTTTTATATGATAGCCCTATGATTCCATTTTTGAATGATAATGCAAAGCATGACAGATAATAGGAGAATTAAAGAAGGGAAGTTTGTTTTATGTAGTGAAACATTTAGAAAGCCAAAATACTTCAATAACATTGAGACATATTATTCTAAAACCTGTGCATTTTCCACTATACTATAATTTTCCTTTTATGCAGATTTTAGAATAAATTGATAAATGATGCACATACTATTTGTACCATTACATTAAATTTCTTAGGTGATAAGTATGTTTCAATAAGGAATAATTAATTGTAGAAACCTCTTTCATGGTGAAATCAGTGGAAATACAGTAATATTGT
Organism: Stenella coeruleoalba; assembly: GCF_951394435.1. NCBI lineage: Eukaryota > Metazoa > Chordata > Mammalia > Artiodactyla > Delphinidae > Stenella > Stenella coeruleoalba. The sequence continues at coordinate 128,019,666 of NC_137150.1, read as the reverse complement.
GTTTGTCAAAGAGAACAATTATTCTAATTGGAAAAGTAGTCACATCAAAAACAGCTGAATTAAATCACTACAGTGAAAGAGCACTCATCATTTAAATTCCTTTCTCTAAACATTCAATACATTCTGATGAGTATTTTTTTGCCTTAGATTGAGTATTTTTTGAAGTTTTTATAAAAGCACATAATCAACCATAGGCTGTACCTAATGAATAGCAAAGGTATTCCCAAAATTTAGAAAGAAATTATAGTATTCAAAAGTAAATTTTTGAAAATCAGTAATTAAGTGGGTGATTAAGGAATCTTGGTTCACATGCTTCGTTATTACATGAGAAGCAACAAAGGAAAAATTGGACCATTAAAGTGTACCAATCAGAATGCATCATAATGAAATATTGAAAACTAGGAGTCAGAGAAGAAAATTGATAGTGCCCATACAAATACTTAGAGAGGTTTAGAGAAACCCCAAGTCTCTTCTGTTTTTTTTTTTCTTTTGTCTCTATAGCAGAAGAGCCCTGTCAATGAGAATAAATATCAGGGTCCCATTGTTTGATCTTGTGATCCACTGTAACCAGGTGAGTTATAAAACTCTCTCATGGGTTCTATGTCCCCCAAATCTTCTGACTAGAATGTAGATTACAATATATTCTTCCCTTGTAAGAGAATGTGCTGGGTGAGCATAAGTCACCAAAACCAACCCCTTGCAGTTTTATTTCATGTAAATTAATGCATTTACATTGACTTCTATAAAATAGTCTCTCATAAAATTTTTTCTGCATCAACTTATTGCCTACAAGCAACAGAAATCATCTCTGGTTAACTTTTGCAGCAAAATTATTTCTTAGAATATTGGGGAGACATGCACAGAAGTGATATGAAGGCTGGGGAACCAGATCATAAAATGATAAGTGATCAAAGGAATTTAGATAGGACACTTCTTTTAGATGCTCACTGGCATCGTAAAATTCTCAATGATGCCAGCACTGCTGTTAGGAATCATTTCTTAACTGCTTATGGACCCTGTTTTTCCCATTCCAAAGACAAATTCTAGGCAGTACCATCTGATCAGCCAAGGCTGTCAAGAGGTAAGGAGAGTAAATATCTCAAAAGTTGAAGTCTCTTTGAACGCTGAACAAACAAAAAATTACAACTGTCCATGAAAACAAGGCAGATCTGCTATAAAACTGTGGCAACCCTCAACTGTTTGGATTTGTATAAAAGGCGAGAGACCAAACAATTTTCATTTTAAAAAAAATGTTTATAAAATGAGCAGTTCCCAGTGACCTGAGCGCTCTTAAATATCATGTAATACGATACTTCTTTAACCTTCAGCTGAATACAGAAAGGGTAATAAGGACAAAGATTTTCCCTGAAATAGTGCATTTTATTTGTTTGGTGGGGTGATGTGAAACCCTTTGTGAGAAAAATATTTCTTGTATTGACTACTTATCTTTTAGTACTACATCTGCATATTTGATCTACAGAGGAAATAGACCCAAATAATCTAAACATAACCATTTCTTTTAAATAAAATATATTATTGACTTTCGTATTATTTTCTGATGTAATTAGTTGAAGTTTGTTTAACCATTCTTCATATAACATGCTGTTGACTCCGTATTCCTGATCTTTCCATTCCCCTTTCTCTCTCTCTCTCTCTCTCTCTCTCTCACACACACACACACACACACACACACACACACACACACTTATGATTCTGAAAAATGAAAATAAATATTGGATAAGATCTGAGAAGTGCATAGTGTGGAGGGGCTAACATTCTATATTTCTATAAATGTCCTAAGATTACTTAGACGTTTTTGAAAGTTATGTAACACTATTCACTCATAGTGAGCTTTTCCTCACCTTTTTTTTTTTCTTAAGTGGATTCTTATTGAGTCATGACTCTTTTTATATGTACTGTTGTCTTTTTCTGAGTCTGTGATAATAAATGAACCTGTGAAGTATATCTCTAGTGTGGGGAGCACTCAAGATGTGGATACTGAACCTGAAAATAAGTTTGGAGACATTCTTTCCCCCAATACTGTCATCTGTAAATAAATTAAGCAAATCATCATTGTCTTCATCAACTCTTGATTTAAAAAAATATGAACAGACAAGGTCAACCATAAAGTTCTGGGACACATCCTTTAAAGTTTCTATCAGATGATAGTATGAAAGACTCTGATGGATGCATTTTGGAAGTGCAGATTCATAAAGTTTTGGGTAGGTATTCTCAGCTAGTGAAGAGGTGTCAATATCTCAGACAGGGATTTAAAATATACACATTTCTTTCACATCCTAGGGGACAGAAAGTCCCTCAGAATCTGTATGACTTACTCGGAATGAGAAACGGCTTGGTCCTAGATCTTTTTTTCTATGCAAATATATTCATTTATCTAAGTGGTCAAAGTCTTATGATATGTCAAATCTAATCTTAAAGTCAATAGTATGTGGTGAGAACAAAATCATCTTTTCATCAAATTAATATTTTTTATGAATCCTCAAAGAGTAGTGAGGATTTTCCCTTAATTTAGGGCTAGGTATAAACTTTAAATTAAACAGAATTAAATGTGTATGATTATTCTTCACCTCTAATGGAAAATTATCTCATTGATTTTTAACCTGAGGACCTCTCATTCTGTTTTATCCTTCTTTTGAGAAAGATGTACATCTTTATGAAGAAATAATTCTTTACACTGGAAAACTACAAGCATGATGATAAATGACAACTGACAGTCATGTTCAGAGTTGGAGAATATTAGGGAATGGTGGGGACTGTGGTAAACAGAAGAGCATATTCTTTTCTTGTTGAAGAGCCATTACATAGATCCAGCCAATTGTTGTCATACAGGAATGTGAGCCCCATGTTGCCAGATCTTTCCATTTTTGCAGCAGAAGCCAGAAATCTGGATTTTTATGTGAAATTTCCTGTTTTAAATGTTGGTATCATTTTTTAAAACAGTATAGGAGCCAAATAAAACAAATCCATAGGCCATGTTCAGCTTTCAGGTTGCCGGTTTGAAATTTCTATTCTAGAGACATTGAGCTGGAGCCCAACTACAATAGCAAACTGCCCAGTAATTTTCCTCCCTGAGGACCTGTGGCTCTTAACAGAAACAGAACCTTGATAAACTTTCCCTGGCAGCCCACCCTCATCCATCCAGATTCCGAAGGTGGCAAGTCTAATACACTCCCTTAGGGAGTCTCACTACATAGAATCTCACCATTAACTTTCCCACAGGCCATGAATTCCTCAAGAGGGAGGAAGCTTTTGTTCATGAAAAAATCATACAGTAATTAAGGCAGCTTAATTGCCATGAATGAGCCTTACTTTACCAACAATTCTACAATAGTGTTTCCAACATTTCTTTCCTCAAATTTTAAGAGATGACTCCTTTGAAACACTGACTTTTTTTTAATGTTAAGAGTGAGAGATAATACTTGATCTCTTGGCTAAACAGTCCTGACTAACTCAGAGGAAGAATTCATTCTTTACTGTTAAAGGCATACTATAGTGGAGAACAGAAACCCACTGATAAACTGTTTCAAGATCAGGAAATAGTTACCGAGGTTCCACTAAGTGCTGCAAAGCTATAGATGCAGAAGCACCTACATGTGATGTGGGGAGCGAGTGTCTGTCAAAATCCGACATGCATAAAAGAACTAGTCAATATTGGCACATAAAATTCTGAGGTCCTGATCCTCTTGGGTGGAAGTGACATGTAGGCCTATTACCTAGCAAGACACTGTGGGGCTCCTGGACACAAAAGCTTTTTTGTGGCCCCTATTTCTTGATTACAGGAAATAGGCTTCATTCAGCCTCCATGACCTTTCCTTAGTTCCAATGGGCAGATTCCAACATTTGCTAATTAGGGAAGGAAGAGAAAACAGAGACAAGGGAGGAGCAGTCAAAAGAAACAATAGTGCAGCCTTGGGGCTGGGTCCTGGTTCCCTCTCAAGGGATACACATAACAAAATCTTTGAGCCGTTATGAAAAGACTGAAATCCCCACTAGGTGGGAGAAATTAAGGGTATGGTGCTCACAAGCATGGAGACTCCAGACCTGGTTGGAATTAGAACGTTGATGATGCTGACTCCCACTTTTCTCACCACCAACCAATCAGAAGAATGTCCATGAGCTGATCATGCTCTCTTTGAACCATTACTATAAAACTCCTCACTACCCCCTCCAGGTTGGGACATATAGTTTTGAGGACATTAGCCACTATGGTCCCCTTTGTCTGGCAAAGGAATAAAGCCATATTTTTCTACTTCACCCAAAACTCTGCCTCTGAGATTTATTTCGGTGTTGGGGTACAGAGGTTAGATTCAGCTTCAGACCCTATCTGAAGTCATTTTCACCTGAGACCCGAGGCCACTGTAATGTGTCACAGATCCTCTGGACCTCTGGCCCTCCTCTGAGGATGCTCCAGAGACAGGTCTGAATGAGTACCTCTGTCATTGCCACATTCTCAAATCTCCCCACTCATGCCACTTCCATAAATCCCAGTGAAGAACTTGGACCACACACACATCTAAAAATAAAATTAAAAGGAGAAACCTAATAAATGTCAAAGAATTACATATGCAAGATAACCTTTGAGGTGATCAAATCTGGAATTATAATTTTGGGCTGGTGTCATTTTAGGAAAACAATTCTGAAGTTAATGTAATAGTAATAACTATTGTTTACAGAGTGGGTAACTATATATGTTAGGTATTATTCAGATGTTATTTTGTTGAATCCTCACAAAAAATGATCAAGGACAATTATATGTGTTGGATGTGTCACATGTGTTACCTATTTATTAGTCACCGAAAAGTTAAATAATAAGAATGGTATTATTATTAGACTTAACACTTGAGGACAAAGAGGCTTAAATATTTTGCTTAAATTTACCTTGCTGGTTAAGAGACCAAGCCTGGATTTGAACCCTACCTATGTGAAAAGTGGTGGGTATTCTCTTTGTTGGAGTCTAAAACAGTTAGTTTCACCCAGTGGTTTTGTTGCCAGAGCTGCTCCAAGTCTTTGCTCAAAACCCATCAAACCCCACCTTTATGTTAACCCCAAGGAGTTAACATAAATCTTTACATTAAGGGATCCAGAAATAAGAAAGGAATCTACAAACAAACAAAAAAACCCCATGAAGCCAGCTGGGACCAAGATGACAATGTTAATAAATCTGACCTCCAACCGACCCTGAGTCTCATTATACACTAATTTTACTACGTTAGCATATTAAATGACACACCTACTGGTGGCCATGACTGGACATTAAGGACCATAAAAGGATAAAAAAGGGAGTGGCACTGCACTCCCTCGGAAAAAGCCCTGCCTCTTCCCCATAGACTAATGCATATGCCTCCCAATCATTAGCCTCATTCCTCCTCCCTTTGTCTTTACTCTTTAAAATTAAATCTCTCTACCTAGATGGGCTAGAAGGTGCTCTGTAAACTTAGTTCCCCCTTCTCCATTTTTTTGGTCACTGAATAAAGCTGGTGTTGTGTTGATCTCAACCTTGATTTCATCTACTGAAACCACAATGGAAAAAAAAAAACCCTCCTCCGTGGATGCAGAGACTGGGCTGGGCTAGGGTCTGAGCAGGGTCCAAATGACTCAATTTGGTAACAGTTTCTATTTAAGAAGCATTTAACCAGTGTTCTAATTGTCTCATATATTCATGTATAAATTAGGCATAATTTTGGGCACAAGTAACAGAAAGTTTAACAGTGGATTAAACAACACTGTAATATGTTTTTTGTTAGAAGTCAAGTTGAGACAGAGACTAGCATCAGAAGTTTTCAGAGGGAGTGTTCTCAGAAACATCACCTTAGGAGTTCTGAAGAGAGCAAGACTTTGAGTAGAGGAAGAGTTGGGCTGTGGTTAATTTATAACAAGATGTCAGCTGAGTTTGTGGGGAACTCCAAAGATGGATGGTTTTTCAGAGATGGTTATCCTGTGTTGAAGGGAGACACCCAGATATTTATACTCCCACATCAAACAGGCAGTGGATAGGGGCTTCTCCAGCAAGAGGGCAGACAATTCCTCCCTCAGCAAAGAGGTGTTCTTCAGCTGATACAATTCTGGAACAGGGCTTGACAGCTGAGGGATGTCAGCTCATAATCTTTTTAGCAGGTGGAAGAATAAATCCTTCAATCTTGAAGGGGAAATCTAGGCATCCCATAACCTCATTCACTGTAAACAAACCTCTTTATTTTCTCTCATATGACAAGAAGACTAGATATTAATAGTTGCTATGGTTTAGGTTCACCCATTCAGTGATGTCAGGACTTCTGTATATCTGTTTCTCTTGGTCTTTCTTTATTCTTGCAAGATGGCAACTCCAACTCCAGCATCAAGATAAAAAAGAAAATGTGATCATGATTCTCATTATCTGATCATGATTCTCATATCTAGAAAGTTAAAGTCCTCCAGCAGATGTACCTTTAACTCTTATAATTCAGATTGGTCACAGAGCAAGGGAGATTGGCAAATTTAATAGTTCTCTGAAGGACACAGGATTATGCTGATTGACTTAGATTAATTTTATGAGGCTGGGAATATTGTTGCCTGATGTCATTTATTAATAAGGGAAAAGAAAAGAATTGATATATTTTAAGCAAAAAAATATAGTATTTCCTACAGGTGATTTTATTCTTAATTTGTAACCACATTGATCCCTAAGCAGAACATGCCTTACAACGATATACAGGGCATCTGAGCATTTGGGTCAGGAGAGGAAGAAGTTGAGGCTTGGAAAAGAGCTTATTAATACTCCCCTTAAACTGGTGCTTTTCTCAACTCAATCCCTCTGAATCTTCAGAATATGATAGAAGATGAATAAAGTGAGGATGGGAAAGAGAATGGGGATAATACACCGAAGTTAGGTAAGAATTCCAACTTTATATATAGTACGTAACAAAAAGAATGACAGAAGAAATCCAGTTACATCTAATGAAAACTAAACTGTGCTTTCATTTATATTAATATCTGTTTGCAGCATCCAAAACATTAACTTCTTATTAATTGTTTCTCAGTGCTGATGTTTATTGGTATTGATATTGGACCAAAGCACAACTGCAGAATATTAGCTTCATAAGGTTTATAAATGGGGTCATAGAGTCCTGGTAAGTTAGGGCTGAGAGATACCTTGGAAATCATCTAATGCAAACTAATCATTTCACACACAGGAAACTGAGATCAAGAAGGGGATAGTTGCTCAAAATAAATATAGGTATGAACTTTCAAAAAAATCCTGTTTTTTTTTCTATTCTGTTAAGCAACAATGATGTGTTTTGCTGGTCTTGGACTTCTCTCTGGGCAAGTTTTGAGCAGAGTGTGATTGTCATACACACACACACAAAAGAAATGATTCATTTGTATTCAGGAAAAAGTAGATAGTTTAAGTAATTTTAAAAGATTGAAGTCTACTTCACAAGCCAACAAAATCAAACATTAGAAGCACTACCTTTTGACAAAGTAATTATTTTAAAATAATGCTTGATGATTGTTATTAAATTCACAGAACAATTAACATGTTTCTGAATCAGCAAAATAAAACAGATATTTCAGCAAGCATCTATTTAACTTGGTGATGTCCCAACTGCCCAAATCTAAACAGATTTCAATGGCAAAAGTTGTTTAATGGGCAAACTTACCCAAAGAGAAACATTTGTTTCATCTGTAGTGAGGAAATATCCATCTACTATTAGGTTAGTACAAAAAGCCAAAAGTTTTGCAAAAATTTCCACTGACTGGTTGTTGCTTGTGATTCAAGTGAAGGAATTATTTGAAAAAAAAAATCAATGGGGGTGGGTCAATCACTTAGCAATGTTACTTTGGCAAAAATTTGCATGGGTATTGGGTAGTTCAATAAGTGAGTAACATTTTTCTGTTGCTGGAAGTGTTACATTTGGGAGTATAAATAGAGCAGCATGAGGGAACTGGCATAGGTGAATAGTGTTATTGAAATAGCAAAATCATTTGCGATCATGACTATTGTCAGATAGACTCTTAAGATGTGTGATTTTTTTCGATTCACTTTCATCTTACATTAATTAGCAAACCATCCAAATTACTACTTTACTTCTGCATTCATTGTTTCAAAAATATTGTATTAAATCTGATCAAAATTTATATCATAAAAATTTATGTTTAAGAGGGGATTTTAGAGAGATTGTTGGAAAGACCTCCTCATTTTACAAACAGAGGAACAAAAACCAGATGGGATAAATGATGTTGTCAAGACCACAGAGCTAATTAATGACAAGTTTCTATATTCTTTTATTACACTGCATTAGTCTATAAAGAGAGACGGACACTCCCTCTGTCTCTATTGCCTTAACATAGTCTACAAAATTGGACTAGTCGTTGAAACAACATGGCTTTTCTTTTTAGAACAGGACAGTGAATGAGGGACAAACTAAGGGACAGCTATTAAGAATTCACATATATCTTAAATATCTATCATAGACTCACTCCCCAGCTAAGCTCAAATTATACAACATAAGTGTAAACAGTGTCTGGGTATGCAAAGAAAGCTCAAAGCCAAGTGCCCTCACTGCCTTCCAACAAAATCTCACCTATGGACGTCCCTTCCCCCATGCAGAAGAATTACTGTTTTCTACACCATCTGAATTCACTTCTCTCATCTTTGTTGCCTAAACTAGGAGTCAAAATACACGTGGGGAGACCTTCAAGATGGCAGGAGAGTAAGACGTGGAGATCACTTTCCTTCCCATAAATACATCAAAAATACATCTACATGTGGAACAAATCCTACAGAACACCTACTGAATGCTGGCAGAAGACCTCAGACTTCCCAAAAGGCAAGAAAATCTTCACATACCTGGGTAAGGCAAAAGAAAAAAGAAAAAACAGAGACAAAAGAATAGGGATGGGACCAGCACCTCTGGGAGGAAGCTGTGAAGTAGGAAAACTTTCCACACACTAGGGAGTCACTTCACTGGTGGAGATGGTGGTGGGCAGGGAGGAAGCTTCAGAGCCATGAAGGAGAGTGCAGCAACAGGGGTGCAGAGGCCAAAACAGAGAGATTCCTTCACAGAGAAGTGGTACCAACCAGCACTCATCAGCCTGAGACACGTGTCTTCTCACTCACTGGGGAGGGTGTGGGTTAGGAGCTGAGGCTCAGGCTTTGGAGGTCAGACCCCAGGGAGAGGACTGGTGTTGGCTGCATAGAGACAGCCTGAAGGGGGCTAGTGCATCACAGCTAGCAAGGAGAGAGTCCAGGAAAATGTATGGACCTGCTGGAGAGGCAAGAGACCTTTGTTTTGGGGTACACAAGGAGAGGGGATTCCTTCCCAGTGTGCCCACAGAAGGCAGAGCACTGCCTAAATGAGTTCCAGAGATGGGCACAAGCCACGGCTATCAGCTTGAAACCCAGAGATGGGTATAAACTGCTAATACTGTGGCCACTGCCACAAAGAATCCTGTGTGCAAGCACAGGTCACTACCCACACCCCGCCCTGGTAGCCTGTGCAGCACACCACTGCCAGGGTCCCAAGATGCAGGGACAAGTCCCCCAGGAGAATGCACTGCAGTCTTCAGGCTGTTGCAATGTTGTGCCGGCCTCTGCCACTGCAGGATCACCCGCATTCCAATTATGACTACTCTACTCCTCCCTCTCCCCTTCCTGAGAGATCAAGAGAGCCCTAATCAGCAGCTGTCTTAGCCCCCTCCTGTCTGGGAGGGTAACAGACTACTGAGGGTGGCCTACAGGAAGAGACAGGGTCAAAACCAAAGCTGAACACCAGGAGATGTGTAAACGAAGAAGAGAAAGGGAAATTTCTCTGTGCAGCTTCAGGATCAGCAGATTAAATCCCTACAATCAACTTGATAAACCCTGCATCTGAAGAATACGTGAATAGACAATGAATGTTCCCAAAATTGAGGCAATGGACTTTGGGAGCAACTGTGGACTTGGGGTTTGCTTTCAGTGTCTAAATTGTTTCTGGTTTTATGTTTATAATAGTTTAGTATTTAATGTTTATTATCAATTATGGATTTGTTTACTGGTTTGGTTGCTCTCTTCCTTTTATATATATATAAAATTCCATATATATATATGTATATATATATAATTTTTCCTTTTCTCTTTTTGTGAGTGTGTATGTGTATGCTTCTTTCTGTGATTTTGGCTGCATAGTTTAGCTTTTACCATTTGTCCCAGGGTTCTGTCTATTTGGTTATTGCTTTTATTTATTTATTTTTGTTTTAGTTTTTGTCTCTTCCTTTTCTTCTGAGCTGTGTGGCTGGCAGGGTCTTGGTGCACCGGCTGTGTGTTGGGCCTGAGCCTCTGAATTGGGAGGTCTAAGTCAAGTACACTGGACCTCTGGACGGACTGGCCCCACATAATATCAATTGGCAAGAACTCTCCTAGAGATCATCTCACACTAAGAACCAGTTCCACCCAATGGCCAGCAATCTCCAGTGCTGGATGCCCCTGCCAAAAAACTAACAAGACAGTAACACAACACCACCCATTAGCAGAAAGGCTGTCTAAAATTATACAAAGTTCACAGCACTCTAAAACACCCTACTGGACGTGACCACACCCACCAGAGGGAAAAGATCCAGTCCCACCCACCAGAACACAGGCACCAGTCCCCTCTACCAGAAAGCATACACAAGCCACTGAACCAAACTCACCCACTGAGGGCAGGCACCAAAAACAATGGAAATTATGAACCTGTAACCTGAGTAAATGGAACCCCAAACACAGTAAGTTAAAAAAAATGAGAAGACAGAAAAATATGCAACAGATGAAGGAGCAAGGTAAAAATCACCAGACCAAAAAAATGAAGAGGAAATAGGCAGTCTACCTGAAAAAGAATTCAGAGTAATGAGAGTAAAGATGATCCAAAAATCTCAGAAATAGAATGGAGAAAATACAAGAAATGTTTAACAAGGACCTAGAAGAACTAAAGAGCAAACAAACAATGATGAACAACACAATAAGTGAAATTAAAAATACTCTAGGCGGAATCAATAATAGAATAACTGAGGCAGAACAACAGATAAGTGAACTGGAAGATAAAATATTGGAAAACACTGCCACAGAGCAGAATAAAGAAAAAAGGAATGAAAATATTTAGAACAGACTCAGAGACCTCTGGGACAACATTAAATGTACCAACATTGGAATTATAGGGGTCCCAGAAGAAGTATAGAAATAGAAAAGGTCTGAGAAAATATTTCAAGAGATTATAGTTGAAAACTTCCCAAACATGGGAAAGGAAATAGTTAACCAAGTCCAGAAAACACAGATAATCACATACAGGATAAATCCAAAGAGAAACATGCCAAGACACATATTAATCAAACTATCAAAAATTAAATACAAAGAAAAAAATTTAAAAGCAGTGAGGGAAAAACAACATATAAGATACAAGGGAATCCAGATAAGGTTAACAGTTGATCTTCCAAAAGAAACTCTACAAGCCAGAAGGGTGTGGCAGGACATATTTAAAGTGATGAAAGGGAAAAATCTACAACCAAGATAACTCTACGCAGAAAAGATTTCATTCAGATTCGACAGAGAAGTTAAAACCTTTAGAGAAAAGCAAAAGCTAAGAGAATTCAGCACCATAAAACCAGCTTTACAACAAATGTTAAAGGAACTTCTCTAGGCAGGAAACACAAGAGAAGGAAAAGACTTACAGTAACAAACCCAAAACAATTAAGAAAATGGTAATAGGAATATACATATCAATAATTACCTTAAATGTAAATGGATTAAATGCTCCAACCAAAAGACACAGACTGGCTGAATGGATACAAAAACAAGACCCATATATATGCTACCTACAAGAGACCCACTTCAGAACTACGGACACATACAGACTGAAAGTGAGGGGATGAAAAAAGATATTAAATGCAAATGGAAATCAAAAGAAAGATGGAGTAGCAATACTCATATCAGACAAAATAGATTTAAAATAAAGACTATTGGGCTTCCTTAGTGGTGCAGTGGTTGAGAGTCTGCCTGCCAATGCAAGGGACATGGGTTCGAGCCCTAGTCTGGAAGGATCTCACATGCCGTGGAGCAACTAGGCCCATGAGCCACAACTAGTGAGCCTGAGCTCCACAACAACAGAGGCCACGATAGTGACAAGCTGGTGCACCATGATGAAGAGTGGCTCCCGCTTGCTGCAACTAGAGAAAGCCCTCACAGAGAAACGAAGACCCAACACAGACAAAAATAAGTAAATTAATTAATTAATTTAAAAATAAATAAATAAAATAAAGACTATTACAGGACAAAGAGGACACTACATAATGATGAAGGGATCAATCCAAAAAGATGACATAACAATTGTAAATATTTATGCACCCAACAGAGGAGCACCTCAATATATAAGGCAAATGCTAACAGACATAAAAAGGGAAATTGACAGTGTCACAGTACTAGTGAGGGACTTTAACACCCCCACTTTCACCAATGGACAGATCATCCAAAATGAAAATAAATAAGGAACACAAGATTTAAAAGGCAAAATAGACCAGAGAGACTTAATTGATATTTTTAGGACATTACATCCCAAAACAACAGAATACACTTCTCAGTTACACATGGAGCATCTCCAGGATACATCATATCTTGGGTCACAAATCAAGCCTCAGTAAATTTAAGAAAATTAAAATCATATCAAGTATCTTTTTCGAACACAATGCTATGAGACTAGATATCAATTACAGGAAACAAACTGTAAGAACTAAAACATATGGAGATTAAACTTTACACTACTAAATAACCAAGAGATCACTGAGGCAATCAAAAAAAATACCTAGAAACAAATCACAATGAAAACACGATGACCCAAAACCAATAGGATGCAGCAAAAGCACTTCTAAGAGGGAAGTTTATAGCAATGCAATCCTACCTCAAGAAACAAGAATATCTCAGATAAACAATGTAACTTTACATGTAAAGCAATTAGAGAAGGAAAAACAAACAAACAAACAAAAAATTAGCAGAAGGAAACAATCATAATGATCAGATCAGAAATAAAGGGAAAATAAATGAAGGAAACAGTAGCAAAGATTGATAAAACTAAAGGCTGGTTCTTTGAAAAGATAAACAAAATTGATTAACCATTAACCAGAAAAAAAAGGAGGAGACTCAAATCAACAGAATTAGAAATGAAAAAGGAGAAGTTAACAACTGATACTGCAGAAATACAAAGGATCATGAGAGACAACAACAAGCAACTATATGCTTATAAAATAGACATCCTGGAAGAAATGGAAGAATTCTAGAAAAGCACAACCTTCTAAGACTGAACAGGGAAGAAATAGAGAATATGAAAAGATCAATCACAAACACTGAAATTGAAAGTGTGATTAAAAATCTTCCAACAAAAACCCAGGACCAGATGGCCTCAAAGGTGAATTCTATCAAACAATTAGAGAAGAGCTAATGCCTATCCTTCTCAAACTCTTCCAAAATATAGCAGAGTGAAGAACACTCCCAAACTCATTCTACAAGACCACAATCACTCTGACACCAAAACCAAACAAAGAAGTCCCCAAAAAAGAAAACTACAGACCAATAACACTGATGAACATAGATGCAAAAATCCTCAACAAAATACTAGCAAACAGAATCCAACAGCACATTAAAAGGATCATACACCATGATCAAGTGGGGTTAATCCCTGGAATGCAAGGAATCTTCAGTATAGGCAAATCAATCAATATGATACATCATATTAACTAATTGAAGGAGAAGAACCATATGATCATCTCAATAGATGTATAAAAAGCGTTTGACAAAGTTCAACACACATTTATGAAAACATACTGTCCAGAAAGTAGGCATAGAGGGAACCTACCTCAACATAATAAAGGCCATATGTCACAAACCAATAATCAACATCATTCTCAATGATGAAAAACTGAAACAATTTCCTCTAAGACCAGGAATAAGACAAGGTTGCCCACTCTCACCACAATTATTCACATAGTTTTGGAAGTTTTAGTGAAAGCAATCAGAGAAGAAAAATAAATAAAGGTAATCCAAATCAGAAAAGAAGTAAAGCTGTCACTGTTTACATATTCGCTGATACTATACATAGAGATCCTAAAGTTGATGCCAGAAAACTATGAGAGCTAATCAATGAATTTGGTAAAGCAGCAGAATACAAAGTTAATACACAGAATTCTCTTGCATTCCTATACACTAATGATGAAAAATTTGAAAGAGAAATTAAGGAAACACTCCCATTTACCATTTCAACAAAAATAATAAAACACCTAGTGATAAAACTACCTAAGGAGAAAAAAGACCTGTATGCAGAAAACTCTAAGACACTGATGAAATAAATTAAAATGATACAAACAGATGGAGAGATATACCATGCTCTCGGATTGGAACAACCAACATTGTGAAAATGAATATACTACCCAAAGCAATCTACAGATTCAATGCAATCCCTATCAAACTACCAATGGCATTTTTCACAGAACTAGAACAAAAAAAAAATCACAATTTGTATGGAAACACAAAAGACCCCGAATAGACAAAGCAATCTTGTGAAAGAAAAACGGAGCTGGAGGAATCAGGCTCCCTGACTTCAGACTATACTACAAAGCTACACTAATCAAGACAGAATGATACTGGCATAAAAACAGAAATATAGATCAACGGAACATGATAGAAAGCCCAGACGTAAACCCACACACCTATGGTCACCTCATCTTTGAGAAAGGAGGCAAGAATAAACAATGGAGAAAAGACAGCCTCTTCAAAAAGTGTTTCTGTGAAAACTGGACAGCTGCAGGTAAAAGAATGAAATTAGAACACTCCCTAACACCATACACAAAAATAAACTCAAAATGGATTAAAGACCTACATGTAAGGCCAGACACTATAAAACTCTTGAAGGAAAACTTGGACAGAACACTCTATTACATAAATCACAGCAGGATCCTTTCTGACCCACCTTCTAGAGAAATGGAAATAAAGATAAAAATAAACAAATGGGACCTAATGAAACTTAAAAACTTTTACCCAGCAAAGGAAACCATAAGCAAGACAGAAAGATGGCCTTCAAAATGGGAGAAATATTTGCAAATGATGCAACTGACAAAGGATTAATCTTCAAAGTATACAAGCAGCTCATGCAACTCAATATAAAAAAAATAAAAAACACAATCCAAAAATGGGAGGAAGACCTAAATAGTCTTTTCTCCAAAGAAGATATACAGATTGCCAACAAACACATGAAAGGATGCTCAGCATCACTAATCAGTAGAGAAATGTAAATCAAAGCTACCTGAGGCATCACCTCACACCAGTCAGAATGTCTATCATCAAAAAATCTACAAACAATAAATTCTGGAAGAGGTGTGGAGAAAAGGGAACCCTCTTGCCCTGTTGGTGGGAATGTAAATTGATACAGCCACTATGGAGAACAGTATGGAGGTTCCTTAAAATCTAAAAACAAATTACCATATGACCCAGCAATCCCACTAATGGGCATATACCCTGAGAAAACCATAATTCAAAATGAGACATGTACCACAATGTTCATTGCAGCACTATTTACAATAACCAGGACATGGAAGCAACTTAAGTGTCCATCGACAGATGAATGGATAAAGAAGATGTGGCACATATATATAATGGAATATTACTCAGCCATAAAGATAAATGAAATTGAGTTTTTTGTAGTGAGGTTGATGGACTTGGAGTCTGTCATATAGAGTGAAGTAAGTCAGAAAGAGAAAAACAAATACCGTATGCTAACACATATATATATATAATTCAAAAAAAAAAAGTTCTAATGTACCTAGGAGCAGGGCAGGATTAAAGACACAGAGTTAGAGAATGGACCTGAGGACATGTGGAGGGGAAGGTTAAGCTGGAATGAAATGAGAGAATAGCATTTACATATATGCACTACAAAATGTAAAATAGCTAGTGGGAAGCAGCTGCATAGCACAAGGAGATCAGCTTGGTACTTTGTGACCACCTAAACGGGTGTGAAAGGGAGAGTGGGAGGGAGTCTCAAGAGGGAAGGACTATGGGAATATATGTATACACATAACTGATTCACTTTGTTACACAGCAGAAACTAGCACAACATTGTTAAGAAATTTTACTCCAATAAAGTTGTTAAAACAAAACAAAACAAAGCAAAACTATTTAACTAATAATCAAGGAAAACAAAAATATGAAAAAATAAAATATTGGTGGCCCAGAGGCCATGTGAGCCACACAGGTGTGTGTTGTTTGGCTCATAAAAGACTTCAAAATTTAAATTAGAATGACTTATCTTTAATACACATTATTTCCTGTTATTAAAAAAAAAAATTGAAGGATCTTTTCTACCTGGTTACATGTGGAGAGAACCTAATAGGTCTTCTGTCCTTGTACCACACAGGCCCATTCTTTTTGACCACCAATTCCCATGGCCCATGTTCCAACAGTCTATGCAAATTAAATCAATACTAGCTTCCATTCTTTGCCCTAGTGACTAAGGATTCAGATATTCTGTCTACAGAAAAAAATGCTTCATTGTACCAGCATCATTTGGGATTAAGAGTGATATGTGTGACATCATTTAATTCTATATAACTCAGATATATTTCTATTAGACATGAAATTAAAATAAAGGACTTGACCTAAGGGTAAGACAGCAATAAAGACACAGACCTACTAGAGAATGGACTTGAGGATATGGGGAAGGGGAAGGGTAAGCTGTGACAAAGTGAGAGAGTGGCATGGACATATATATACTACCAAACATAAAATAGATAGCTAGTGGGAAGCAGCCGCATAGCACAGGGAGATCAGCTTGGTGCTTTGTGACCACCCAGAGGGGTGGGATAGGGAGGGTGGGAGGGAGGGAGACACAAGAGGGAAGAGCTATGAGAACATATGTGTATATATAACTGATTCACTGTGTTATAAAGCAGAAACTATCACACCATTGTAAAGCAATTATACTCCAATAAAGATGTAAAATAAATAAATAAATAAATAAATAGAAGTATATTCACATGCTAGGAAAAAAAATAAAGGACTTAAAGAAAAGGAAAAAAAAGAATTTATATATAGGAGAGAAAACAGAAATGCTATAAATATAGAGGTTTACTGTACTTACCAGAGAGGAAAATAACATAATTTAATAGACATTTAAAATGGAACTACATGAAACCCACTTCAATAGTTGAAATTCATATTGTCAATTTTGAATTATCAAAGTATTTCATTATATGTATATTACATATTGTACATACCTAAAATCTTCAGGGACAAAAAGACTACAGGGAGAATTTTAAATCTAAGTAGGACAAATTTTGCATACAACTTCTAGAACTCCGAAACAAAATTTAATTTGGTAATGTGCAAATATTTCTTGGAACTTCTGATAGAAAATGATGTATTGATATAATTAAAATCAATGCATTGTATAGCATATAGTTGAATTATATTTTATTAAAGTGATTCTAATATTTAATTCAAATTTCACTTCTTTTAACTCCAGTTAGATGTAGATGAATCGTGATAGTAATTAACTCTTATTCAAATAAACTTGTTTTTTCCTTTAAAATTTATAACTAAAATTTATTTTCAATCATAAAGTCATCATAGAAATATATTTCTTTGACTTAGGTACCTACAATACAGGATGTTTGTGATATTTGTTGCTCATCCATCATTATTTTATTGTGAAATATAATGTAGGTTCTAGCCAAACTTGACAAGTAGAAAACATTACCATCTCAGTTATTTTAAATGCAATATTTCTTGATCTTTGTTAAGTATTGAGTTTATTAATCTAATGGGTAGAGCCCTATAAAGGCACTGATTACAAAAAAATCTCCTCCAATCAAGATAGAACTAGAAATTTTCATTTATTCTCATTTTCCTGTCCCTTTCCCTTCTCCCCAAATTAGACAAAACTTGACATGATTCATTCTGCATTTTCCTTCAATTTAAATTTTTCTTTCTTGCTTTTTAAAATTATAAAACAATTAAATCAGAACACTCTAGTGCCATTCTCTCCTATTTTCTGTTAAATTATTTCGCAGATTATGTCTTTCATAGTGACAAGAAGAATCATAGTGGAGAGTGGGGAGCTGTTTCTTGTCTCTCACATTCTTTATGATTGGTCTCTACTGTCTGTTGGATAAGACACAGGCATCTCAAACAACACCCATCCCTGGCATTAAAAGAAATCATTTTACATTAAAATAGTTACAAGTTAATTCTCCAATATTATAGATAAAACTTTGATATTATTTTAATCAAGACTTAGTCATGGAAACTGTTGCTGCAGAAGACTTGAAGGGTAACCTGATAGTCCAAGAGCAATGTGACCATGTGACAAGCCCAGTGCCAACATCAATGACCAAGATATTGGTGCTGCCACTTGTAAAATAGTGTTCAAGTTCTCTATATCACCCAGAGAAAAGTAGAACAATAAAAAATATAAAGGCAAAGACAAAAAAGCTGAATGAGTGTATGCCTTAATAAAAGTTACATGCCTGAAACTATTTATTTAAAAAATATACTTAATGTAAATGTATTTCCATTGAAAATCTTGATACATTTAAAAATTACTAAGTATATTATAAAAACAACTTACACATATTATGGATTTATGCATTATTTTTTGTAATATTCAGGTAAGTTACCCATATTTGATCATTCAGTAACTGGTCCAGTAAATATAATCATTATATTTATATTTGTCTGTAGAGATAAATGAATTGGAAATGACACTATATTGTGAAGGTATAGCCATGGAACAAAAGCTATAGGAATGACTTATTCCTTGTAAATAGGTGATAGAGCAATTTTCTATAAAACGACTTAGACTCAAACATGGACATGTGGAGTAATTTTCTAAGCACGCTGGCATATCTATGTTCTATGTTTTCTACCATTATAGTCCTGGTAAAATTTAGATGCTATTGGATGATACTATTGAATTAAAATGGCTAAATCAATGTAAAACAACTGTATCACAACACTAAAATTATACTAGAGAAATATCTTTTTAGTAATATAAACTTACGGTATATTTAGTTTAATGTTTTTTTCTTGATTTTCCCTCATACCTCTACTTAATCTTTCTTTAAAAAGTTCACCATTTAACTTCAGACAATTCTACAAAGCTACAGTAATCAAAACAGTATTGTAGGGTGGACCTTTAAGATGGCAGAGGAGTAAGACATAGAGATCACCTTCCTCCCCACAAATATATAAAAATACATCTACATGTGGAATAATTCCTACGGAACACATACTGAATGCTGGCAGAAGACCTCAGACTTCCCAAAAGGGAAGAAACTCCCCATGTACCTCAGTAGGGTAACAGAAAAAAGAATAAACAGAGACAAAAGAATAGGGACGGGACCTGCACCAGTGGGAGGGAGCTGTGAAGGAGGAAAGGTTTCCACACACTAGGAAGCCACTTCACTGGCAGAGACAGAGGGTGGGCAGGGGGGAAGGTTTGGAACCATGGAGGCGAGCACAACAACAGGGGTGCAGAGGGCAAAGCAGAGAGGATCGCTTTGCTGCACAGAGGATAGGTGCTGACCAGCACTCAGTAGCCTGAAAGGCTTGTCTGCTTACCAACCAGTGCAGGTGGGGGCTGGAAGCTGAGTCTTGGGCTTCAGAGGTCAGATCCCAGGGAGAAGACTGGGATTGGCTACGTGAACACAGCCTGAAGTGGGCTAGTGCACTATAGCTATCCAGGAGGGAGTCACAGAAAAAGTCTGGAACTGCCTAAGAGGCAAGAGACCATTGTTTCAGGGTGCACGAGGAGAGGGGATTCAGAGCACCACCTAAATGAGCTCCAGAGATGGACACAAGCCACAGGTATCAGTGCAGACACAAGAGACGGACATGAAATAGTAAGGCTGCTGCTACAGCCACCAAGAAGTCTGTGTGCAAGCACAGGTCACTATCCCCACCTCCCCTCCCGGGATCCTGTGCAGTCTGCCAATGTCAGGGTCCCATGATCCAGGGACAACTTCCCTGGGAGAACAAATGGTACGCCTTAGGCTGGTGCAATGTTAAATTAGCCTCTGCCACCGCAGGCTCGCCCCACATCCGTACCCCTCCCACCTCCGGCCTGAGTGAGCCAGAGCCCCTGAATCAGCTGCGCCTTTAACCCTGTCTCGTTTGAGTGAAGAACAGGTGACCTACACGCAGAGGCAGGGCCAAATCCAAAGCTGAACCCCGAGAGCTGTGTGAACAAAGAAGAGAAAGGGAAATCTCTCCCAGCAGCTTCAGGAGCAGCAGATTAAATCCCCACAATCAACTTAATGTACACTGCATCTCTAGAATACACAAATAGACACCAAATCAGCCCAAAATTGCAGTGGTGGACTTTAGGAGCAACTGTAGACTTGGGTTTGCTTTCGGTATCTAAATTGTTTCTAGCTTTATGTTGATCTTAGTTCAGTATTTAGAGCTTATTATAATTGGTAGATGTGTTTATTGATTTGGTTGCTCTCTTCCTTTATATATATATATATATTTGTTTTGTTTTGTTTTACTTCTTCTCTTATTATGAGCATGTATGTGGATGCTTCTTTGTGTGATTTTGTTTGTATAGGTTTGATTTTACCATTTGTCCTAGGATTCTGTCTGTCTGTTCTTTTTTATTTTTTTTTAGTATAGTTTTTGAACTTGTTATCATTGTTGAATTTATTTATTAGTTTGGTTTCTCTCTTCTTATTTTTATTAATTTTTTTTAATTTAATAACTTTAAATATGTTATTTTACTTTATTTATTTTTTCTCTTTTTTTTCTCCCATTTCTTCTGAGCTGTGTGGCTGACAGGGTGCTGGTGCTCCAGCTGAGTGTCAGGCCTGAGACTCTGGGGTGGAAGAACTGAGATTAAGACATTGATCCACCAGAGACCTCCCAGCCCCATGTAGTGTCAGTTGGTGAGAGCTCTCCCAGAGGTCTCCATCTCAACGTTAAGACACAGCTCCACTAAACGACCAGCAGGCTACAGTGCTGGACACTGCATGCAAAACAACTAGCAAGACAGGGACACCAACCCACCCATCAGCAGAGAGCCTGCCTAAAATCATAATAAGTTCACACACACACCAATACACACCAATGAAAGCAGTCTTGCCCACCAGAAAGACAAGATTCAGCCTCATCCACCAGAAAACAGGTACCACTCCACTCCACCAGGAAACCTACACAATCTACTGAACCAACTTTACCCAATGGGGGCAAAAACCAAAAACTACAGGAACGACAAACCTGCAGCCAGTGAAGAGAAGACCCCAAATTCAGTAAGTTAGACAAAATGAGAAGACAGAGAAATACACAGCAGACAATGGAGCAAGGTAAAACCACACCAGACCAAACAAATGAAGAGGAAATAGGCAGTCTACCTAAAATAATTCAGAGTAATGATAGTAAAGATGATCCAAAATCTCAGAAACAGAATGGAGAAAATATAAGAAACATTAAACAAGGACCTAGAAGAATTGAAGAGCAAACAAACAATGATGAACAACACAATAAATGAAATGAAAAATTCTCTAGAAGGAATCAATAGAAGAATAAGTAAGGCAGAAGAATGGATAAGTGAATTGGAAGATAAAATAGTGGAAATAACTACCACAGAGCAGAATTAAGAAAAAAGAATGAAAAGAATTGAGGACAGCCCTAGAGACCCCTGGGACAACATTAAAGGTGTAAGCATTTGAATTATAGGGGTGCCAAAAGAAGAAGAGAGAAAGAAAGGGAATGAGAAAATATTTGAAGAGATTATAGTTGGAAACTTCCCTAATATGGGAAAGGAAATAGTCAATCAAGTCCGGGAAGCACAGAGAGTCCCAAACAGGATAAATCCAAGGAGAAATACACCAAGACACATATTAATCATACAATCAAAAATTTTTAAAAAAGAAAAAATATTAAAAGCAGCAAAGGAAAAACAACAAATAACACATGAGGGAATCCCCATAAGGTTAACAGCAGATATTTCAGCAGAAACTCTGCAAGCCAGAAGGGACTGGCAGGACATATTTAAAGTGATGAAAGAGAAAAACCTACAACAAAGATTATGCTACCCAGCAAGGATATCATTCAGATTTAATGGAGAAATTAAAACTTCTACAGACAAGCAAAAGCTAAGAGAATTCAGCAGCACCAAACCAGCTTTACAACAAACTCTAAGGGAACTTCTCTAGGGAGGAAACACAACTGAAGGAAAAGACCTACAAAAACAAAACCAAAACAATTAAGAAAATGGTAATAGAAGCATACATATCGATAATTACCTTAAATGTAAATGGATTAAATGCTCCAACCAAAAGACATAGACTGAATGGATACATAAACAAGACCTGTATATATGCTGTCTACAAGAGACCCACTTCAGACCTAGGGACACATACAGACTGAAAATGAGGGGATGGAAAAAGATATTCCATGCAAAAAGAAATCAAAAGAAAGCTGGAGTAGCAATTCTCATTCCAGACAAAATAGACTTTAAAATAAAGACTATTAACAAGGGACAAAGAAGGACACTACATAATTATCAAGGGATCAATCCAAGAAGAAGATATAACATTTGTAAATTGTTATGCACCCAATATAGGAGCACCTCAATACATAAGGCAAATGCTCACAGCCATGAATGAGGAAACTGACAGTAACACAATAATAGTAGGGGATTTTAACACCACATTTTCACCAATGGACAGATCATCCAAACTGAAAATAAATAAGGAAACACAAACTTTAAATGACACATTAAACAAGAAGGACTTAACTGATATTTATAGGACATTCTATACAAAAACAAGAGAATACAATTTCTTCTCAAGTGCTCATAGAACATTGACCAGGATAGATCACATCTTGGGTTACAAATGAAGCCCTGGTAAATTTAAGAAAATTAATATTGCATCAAGTATCTTTTCCAATGAAAATGCTGTGAGACACAGTTTTAATTACAGGTAAAAATCTGGAAAAAATACAAACACATGGAGGCTAAACAATACACTGCTAAATAGCCAAGAGATCACTGAAGAAATAAAAAAGGAAATCAAAAAATACCTAGAGAGCTTTTCTGGTGGCGCAGTGGTTGAGAGTCCACCTGCCAATGCAGGGGACACATGTTCATGCCCCGGTCCGGGAAGATCCCACATGCCACGGAGTGGCTGGGCCCGTGAGCCATGGCTGCTGAGCCTGTGTGTCCGGAGCCTGTGCTCTGCAACCAACAGGAGAGGCCACAACAGTAAGAGATCCGTGTACTGCAAAAAAAAAAAAATAAATAAAAAACCTAGGAACAAATGACCATGAAAACATGATGATCCAAAACCAACAGGATGCAGCAAAAGAAGTTCTAAGAGGGAAATTTATAACAATACAATCCTACCTCAAGAAACAAGAAACATCTCAAATAAACAACTTAAACTTACACCTAAGCAATTATAGAAAGAAGAAAAAAAAAACAAACTCAAAGTTAGAATAAGGAAAGGAATCATAAAGATCAGATCAGAAATAAATGCAAAATAAATGAAGGAAATGATAGGAAAGATACATAAAACTAAAAGCTGGTACTTTGAGAAGATAAACAAAATTGATAAACCATTAGCCAGACTAATCAAGAAAAAAAGGGAGAAAACTCAAATCAATAAAATTAGAAATGAAAAAGTACAAGTAACAACTGATACTGCAGAAATACAAAGGATCATGAGAGGTTACTACAAGCAACTCTATGCCAATAAAATGGATAACCTGTAAGAAATGAACAAATTCTTGGAAAAGCACAATGTTCTGAGACTGAACCAGGAAGAAACAGAAAATATAAACAGACAAATCACAAGCACTGAAATTGAAAGTTTGATTAAAAATCTTCCAAAAAACAAAAGCCGAGGACCAGATGCCATCACAGGCAAATTGTATCCAACATTTAGAGAAGAGCTAACACCTATCCTTCTCAAACTCTTCCAAAATATAGCAGAGGGAGGAACACTCCCAAACTGCTTCCATGAGGCCACCATCACCTTGATACTAAAACCAGACAAAGGTTTCACAAAAGAAAACTACAGGCCAATAACACTGATGAACATAGATGCAAACATCCTCAACAAAATACTAGCAAACAGAATCCAACAGCACATTAAAAGGATCTTACACGATGATCAAGAGAGGTTTATCCCAGGAATGCAAGGATTCGTCAATATATGCAAATCAATCAGTATGATGAGCCATATGAACAAACTGAAGGATAAAAAACATATGATCGTCTCAATAGATGTAGAAAAATCTTTCAACAAGATTCAACGCTGATTTATGATAAAAACCCTACAGCCCCACAGCCAACATCGATTTCAATGGTGAAAACCTGAAACCATTTCCAATAAGATCAGGAACAAGACAAGGTTACCTACTCTTGCCACTATTATTCAACATAGTTCTGGAAGTTTTAGTCACAGCAATCAGAGAAAAAAAGAAACGAAATCCAAATCGGAAAAGAAGTAAAACTGTAACTGTTTGTAGATAGCATGATACTACACATAGAGAATCCTAAAGATGCTACCTGACATGTACTAGAGCTAATAAATGAATTTGGTAAAGTTGCAGGGTACAAAATTAATGCACAGAAATCTCTTGCATTCCTATAACTAATGATGAAAAATCAATAAAAAAATAAAATATGTGAGGAAGAGTCATGCAAATAAGGCAACAGTTAAGTAACACCTCCCTCCCTGCTGTTCCTGCAGAATTCACTGGAGAAAACTCACTGGTTACTCATTTATTGTAGAGCTTCAGAACATCTAGCAGGGCAGAATATTAGTCCCTGGGAAAAGAGTCCTGACCTCATGACTGTGGTGCTTCTCAGCTGCAAGATTTCAGAAGAGCCTGCCCTCTCCCACAGCCATTTGATAGGACAGAAACTTTGTTCCTGTTGTAGCTTGCCAGTCCATCTCCAGGCACAATCAGGATTAGGGGCCATGCCTTTCAGATGACCCGAATTGACTGCCTTAATCACATGGTTGAAGTGAGATCACACTGAGCTCTGTGTGATGCCAAATATTTTTCTTTTTTAAAAATTATTATTTATTTTATTTTTGGCTGCATTGGGTCTTCATTACTGCACACGGGCTTTTCTCTAGTTGTGGCGAGTGGGGGCCACTCTTCATTGTGGTGCATTGGCTTCCCATTGCGGTGGCTTCTTTTGTTGTGGAGCAGGGCTCTAGGTGCAAGGGCTTCAGTAGTTGTGTCTCACGGGCTCCAGAGCACAGGCTCAGCAGTTGTGGTGCAGAGGCTCAGTCGCTCCATGGCATGTGGGATCCTCCTGGACCAGGGCCCGAACCCGTGTCCCCTGCATTGGCAGGGGGACTCCCAACCACTGTGCCACCAGGGAAGCCCCCAAATATTTTTCTGACTGGCTAAGGGGAAGGACTCAGTCTTGGATGGGTTAAGCCTTACCTATCAAACACTAATAACCACTATTCCACATGAATGTGGAGGTTATCAATTACACATTGATTTGTCAGGTAAATGATCTCCCTATATAGTTTCAGTCTTTTTTTTTTTTATTGCTTCACTGAATTATTAATGTGGCTATTTATTGCTCTCTGGTTTATATTTCTGAAGGATACTATTACTCAAACATGAGAAGTTTATTTTCTTAAACCAGATTATAAAATCAGGAAAAGGTAATTTTAATCAATTTATCTAAAGATCCTCCTTGTTTAAGAAAATGTTTGAATTGTAGCAATTTTTGCTTAAAATTTAATTTCTATTAAAGAGTCTTATTTGTTTATCTGTACCTGAGTCAGATACCAGCTATTTATCATTCTTGCTTTTTCTTCCTTTCAGATGCTTGGTATGACTCCACCATTCTGCCTCCCATGAAGTGAGGTGTGGTCACATGATTGAGTTGGTTCAATAGAATGTGGACCTCCATCCTTGGTTCACAAGAATCTCCCCCCGTACCCTAATTCTACATCTCTACCCAAGCCTACTAATCAAATGTAAATAAATGCTCAGGGTGTTCTCAGTATTTATAAAGTATATGTTGAAGATGGTAGAATTTCCTTCAACCTATGGTCCCATATAACTCTGTGGCAGAGACTTTCACAGCCAACTGCTAATGTAAACTTACACTAGCAATACATAAACTGCATAAAAGTAAAACCATTGCAATTTGGGGTATATCTGTTGGGGTATGGCAGCAGAGTCACTTGAACTACTATGCGTACTCGTTATAACTTCAGACGTAGAAGTCCCTGAGAAAGTATAGACTTAAAGTCATAATTTTTTAAAAAATAGATATTAAAATATTTTAAAATTACATACTTAAGGGGACAACTTTCTGATAATGAATTAAGCATTGCATTTAAAACAGCAGTGTTATTCTATATTTTTTTTAATGCCACATGGTTTTAACATTTTTAAAGGGTTGTTTAAAAACCAAACAAAAAAATCAAAGGAAAATATGTGACAGAGACTATTATGTGTCCCACAAAATCTATCTGGTCCTTTACTGAAAAAGTTTGATGACACCTGCTCTAAACTGTCTGCTATGCATATAGTTATTGCTTCATTAAAACTCATTGGATTAGTAGGAGGACTTTACTGATATTGAGCCTAGGGGATGTATAAATCAAAGGGTATGTGGAGGTGTAGGTTGGAAGGTGATTTTGTTATTATAAACATAAAATTTATAAACCCCAAATTTCAAGCAGCTTGTGGTTGCTTCTGTTTTGGTTATAATGGTAGACAATGGATAGTTTATTATTTATTATGTTCAATTTTAGTTAGAAGAAGCAGCCATTTCCCAACATATTCCATTTTTGGAGGAAACAGTAGTCCAGGTAAGAATTCAAAGTTTGGGTGAAATATGCAAGTATTAAAATTGATAAATATGAATTTTGACATTTCTAGAAGTGATAAGCTTTCTAAAAAAGAGCATTGTAAAGATAACAATAAAATCAAATATTTATATCATGAATCAGCAGAAAAATATTTGAGTAATCACAGGTGAAGTTTATCATAGAAAATTACAAAATTCTTAATTACCATTTTTGCATTAATAAAATAATAATTTTATTCATTATTGTGATCAGAAAGCAATAATCTTAGCTTTTCTCTTCTAGTTCTGAAAGATTAAAATCAAGTTTATGATAAAAACTTGATTTGCAGCATGAGGAATAAGTTACTTTAGTTCTGTGTAATAGATGTTAACTAAGTATGTGAGAAATGTAATGTAGCTTGTATTTACTTGTCATTTTTCCCCTTACACATGCCTTTGAGTTAATGTCCTTTTTAAAATTATTACTGAGATGTAAGTGGCGTATAGTATTGTGTCAGTTTTAGCTGTACAACATAATGTTTTAATGCCCCATAGAACATATCGAACCATCCTAATGCTCAGTGACTCAAAACAATAAGCATTCACTGGGTTCACTGTGGGTCAACTGTTTAGGTTGGTCTGTGCTGGGAGAATCGTCACATGTAAAGGTGTTGGCTGGCTGCTGGATTATCCACCAGCAGCTTATCTAGGATGGCTGGGAAAAGATAGCTCTGTTACAAATCTCCCATCCATCCAGTATCTGATCTAAAGAAGTTTTTTTTTCTTGTTTAGGGCAGAGATTTAAGAATGAGCAAGCCCGGTCCAGAAAGAGTGCCACGGCAGAAATAAACACCAGTATACACCACATTGACTATTTTACAATGGGCCAAAGGAATGACTGATCCAGAATCAAAGTGGAAAGATATACTAATCCAAAGAACATACATAAGGGAAGGGGTGTCATTAATTAGGACTGCTATGCAACCAATATGTCAGAAACAGCCAGTGTACTTCATATTCTTACTGTTTCTACATACACGTTTTTCTCTAAGTCACCGACCACAGAGTCTACCAATGCCCCCTCTGTTGAAATATTTTTTAAAAATTATCTCTGATTGAGTTTATTGGAGTAAATTTTACATACAGTAAAATACATCCATTATGAGTGTACAGTGCCTGAACTTGGAAAAATATATACACTCATTTACATATGTAACTACTACCCCATCAAGTTATAGAAAGAACATTTCCATCATTCAAAAAAGTTTATTCACAACTGTTTGCAATAAAAAAACAATGCCCTCGATCAGGTAACCTTGATATAACTTTTTTTTTTTTTCGTTTGAAGAGACTTTGTTCTTTAGAGCAGTTTTAGGTTCACAGCAAAATTGAGCAGAAGGTACAGAGAGTTTCCATATATTCCCTGCCCTCACACAGGTATAGCCTCCCCCATTATCAACATCCCCATCATTATGACATGCTTGTTACAGTTGATGAACATTTCTTGAAACATTATTATCACCCATAGTTTACATTAAGGTTTACTCTTAGTGTTGTACATTCTATAGGCTATGACAAATGTATATGAGATGTATCCATCTGTATGGTATCATGAAGAGTAGTTTCACTGCCTTAAACATCCTCTGTGCTCTATTTATCCCTCTTCCCCTGCCCCTCCCCACACCTTATCCCAAACCCCTGTAGATAACTGATCATCTTACTGTCTCCATTCTTTTGCCTTTTCCTGAATATCATATATTTAGAATCATACAGTACATAGCATTTTCATATTGGCCTCTATCACTTAGTAATATTCATTTAAGTATCCTCCATGTTTTTCATGGCTTGAGAAAATACTAAACATTAGTTTTTCTGTTTGAGTAATATATATATATATATATATATATATATTCCATATATATATGGAAGCATTCATTTTATGTGCTTGTGTGTCTGGTTTCTTTTGTTCAGCATAGTGTTTTGATATCTATTCATGAATCAATTGCATATATCAGTAGTTTCTTTTTTTATAGTTATTCCATTTTATGAATATATGACGCATATACAAGTTGTTTATCTCGTCAGCTGTTGATGAATTTTGGATTATTTCCAATTTGGGGATATTATGAATAAAAAAGCTATAAACATTTTTATACAGGTCTTTTGTTGGATACATTTTTATTTCTCTTAAGTAAATGCCTCAGAATGGTTTTACTGAGTCATACAGTACAGGTATTTTTAACTTTATTAAAAACTGTCAAACTGTTTTCCAAAATGAATGTACCATTTTTCACTTCCAACAGAAACATATAAAATTTCCAGTTGCTAAACACGTTCTCCAACAGAAAGAAGTTATGATCTATTGACTTATGGTTGATATTTTTTAAAATTTAGCCATTCTACTCATTGTGTGTGGTGTGTTTTTGAGGAATATTTTAAAAACTCAACTTTACTGAGGCATAATTTATGTACAATTGAATGCATAAAGAGTGCAGTTTGATGAGTTTTGCTAAATGTACATATCAATGTAATAACCACAATCAAGAAATAGAGTGTTTCTGTCTCCCCCAAATGTTCCTTTGTGCTTTCTTGCAGTCAAACTTCTCCACTCCTCAACCCAGGCAACCACTGATCTGATTTCTGACACTGGAGATTGGTTTTGCCTGTTGTAGATGTCATATAAATGGAATCACATAATATATGCTTTTTTGTGTCTGGCTCCTTTTGCTCAGCACAATGCTTCTGAGGTTTTTCTATGTCATTTTGAGTATCAGAAATACATTCATTTTTATTACCAACTAGGGTTAATGGCATGATTATACACAATTTCTTTTCCATCATAGTTGTTCCATTTTATATTTTCCCATTGCTCCAGAATCTCTCTAACACTTGAGATTGTTAGGTTTTTTTTTTTTATAGCTATTTTAGTGTTTGTGTAGTCATAGCTCACTGTAGTTGTAATTTCCATTTTCCTAATGACCAGTGGTATTGTGTATCTTAATTTTTATTTATTTGTCACTGCATATTTTCTTTCTCTTTTTTTAAAAAAATTATTGAGGTATAGTTGATTTACAATGTTGTGTTTAATTTCTGCTCTAGAGCAAAATGATTCAGTTATACATATATATATTCTTTTTCATATTGTTTTTCATTATGGTTTATCCCAGGATATTGAATATAATTCTCTGTGTTATACTGTAGGACCTTTTTGTTTATCCACTCTATATATAATATTTTGCATCTGCTAATCCCAAACTCCCAATCCATCCATCCCCCACTTCCTTACCCTTGGCAACCACAAGTCTGCCTATTTTCTTTTGTGAAATATCTTAAATTTTTTGCCCAATTTTTGAAATACGTTGTTTGCTTTCTTATTATTAATCTATAAGAGCTCTTTATAAATATTTTTTCAATGTTTATTCAGTTATTTCATAATGAGGCATATTTCACAATTAAATTGCTAAGTAAAATTCAGGTTGTACGATTTACAGTAAAAACTAAACTATGTGATACATGCAAGAAAATATTGATAATATAGTGAAATTAACATGCCTTTTTTTTCTTTTCTAAATTTTTCATTGTTACATAATGACCACGGAGAATTAAAAAAAACACACATTGTTCAAAAGGAAATGCAATTGAAGACATTTAGGGTTTTTTTTTTTAGCTTTATTGAGGTATAATTAATATACAAAAAACTGCACACATTTAATATCTATGTCTTGATGAGTTTGGGCATATGCATACACCTGTGATATCATCACTATAAGCAAGTTCCTGAGTAACATGTCTATCACTTCCAAAAATTTTCTTGTGTTCTTTTGTGTTTTTTCTTCTACTTTGTTTTTCCTTTAGTGAGAACTGTTAAATGAAATCTATCTTATAAAAAGTGCACAATACCGTATTGTTTATTATAGAGACTACATTTAACAGCTGATCTCTAGAACTTATTTATCTTGCATCACAGAAAGTTTATACCCATTGAAAAACAATTCCCCATTTCCCCTCGCCCCAGCCCCTCGAAACCACCATTCTACTCTCTGCTTCCATGAGTGTGACTATTCTAGATCCCTAATGTAAGTGGTATCAGGCAGTATTTATCCTTCTGTGTCTGGCTTATTTTGCTTAGCATAATGTCCTCAAGGTACATCCATATTGTGGCAAATGGCAGAATTTGTATGTTAACTACGTGACTCTGCAATCTTGCTAAATTTATTTATGAGTTACAGGAAATATTATGTAGATTATTTAGAATTTTCTACATACACATTTATTACTTGCAAACAAACCTTTATTGTTGCTATTTATTTATTTTACCTTATTCCACTGGCCAGGTCTTTCAGCTCAGCACAGAGTGAAAATGGTAAGAATGGACATCATTGCCTTGTTCGTGATCTTAAGCAGGGTGAGTGCAGTCTTTCATTACTAAGTATGATGTTAGCTGTAGAATATATATTTTTTTTCTGTTAATAAACTTTATCAGGTTGAGAAAATTTCCTTCTCTCATCGACTATGAACACAGTATCCACGAACAGCTTGTATTCATTATATTTTTGTTTCTCTTTTAACTTGTTTCTTTATTGATAAAGTCTCCAATTCTTCTCCATGTGGTTCTTCTTTTGGTTTCACTTGGGGTCTCTCGTATAGTTGCGGTAACATGGTATCTGGGGTGGACGTAATGGATGACTCATTTAGAACGCTTAGACAACTGTTACTCTTTCCCTCAATACATGGTCTTAGGGCATTTCCATATTGTCTCTCCAGTGGGGTAACTGGCACCTTGCATGGTGGCTCAGGGCTGTCAAGAGCTGAAAATTGGAAACCAAAAGATTTCTTAATGTATAGGTCAGGAATTGGTGCATCGTTCTTTCTGGGCATGGACTACACAACAGTTCAAACTATGGGAGGCTGGTTCATTGGGAGCCATCTTTGGAGAAAAGTTACCATAATATGCTACTGTACATTTGGTTAGTAATAGCTTAAGTATTTTCCTTAGCTATTTCTGTAATATGAATTTCAGATAACATCTCTTAAATATGATCTAACACTCAAGGTTGTAGATTTCAGTTGGCATTTCTACTTATGTACATCACTGTGATTTTTCTGAAGTACTTAAAAGTAAATTACAGAAGGTCTATAATCACAGATCCTTACTTTTACTAATTTAAATTTTGTGTAAATTAACATAAAATAGTAAAACTATAATGCTAAACTACTAGAAAAAGATATTTGAAACAAATATCAAATTAATTAATTTATACAAAAAATCTACATGAATATAAAAGATAAACACTAAGCCTCTAATAAAAAAAGGAAAAACTGGGAGAATCAAAAAATGTTCAATTGTTAACATGAATAAGAAAGCAAAAATGCTGAATTTTAAAATAATGTTTGTTTACAAAAATAAGAACAAACAAACTGACAAAAAAGACAAGCAAATATTTCTAAAACAAAACTCTGGAGCTAGCCTTGCACTGCAGAGGGTTTCTGCAGGTGTTTGTCTTCAGGGAATCTGTGCAAAATAGACACAGTGTGTCATAAAAAGAATTCTTCCCATGAGTATAACTGATTTTTATTGAAATAAATACAAAAAAATGTATTGGTAAACAAGCTAACATAATTGATAAACATTGTATTTGTAGAAGTAAAATTTGCTATAAAATGTTGTAACTAAAGTCATTTCTTGATTACTTAAAGATTATTGTTCAATTGTGAATTAGTCAGTCTGGGACCTTGTTCTCCAGCCCACTTTTAGTTCTTGCTCATGCTGTTCAAACTCTCTATATGTCATTTATTATGCTTTCTCTTCCCTTCTCTGGACATCTAAATTGAATAGTTAAAGTTACCCGTCATAACTTTCCAGCCAAGTCTTCCTTGAGTCTATTGGTTGGTAGTCAACACTGCTTTCTTCCCACTCAAGTAACTAGCAGTTGAACCACTCACTTTGGATTATTAGTCATCTCTTACTTGTATTTCATTGTTATTTTTCTACTGAGATTTTCTCATTGAGGTTCTTAATACCCATGTAACTAAATATGAAGCCTTGTATCCAATGTATCTCCCACATATTTCAAACAGTGAAAGCATATTGTAAGACTAAATATTTCAGGACTTCCGTGGTGGTGTAGTGGTTAAAATTCCGCCTGCCAATGCAGGGGACATGGGTTCAATCCCTGGACTGGGAATATCCCACATGCCACAGAGCAACTAAGCCAGTGCACTGCAACTACTGAGCCTGCATTCTAGAGCCTGCGTGCGAGCCACAACTACTGAAGTCCATGCACATAAAGCCTCTGCTCCATAGCAAGAGAAGCCACTGCAATGAGAAGCCCACACACCACAATGAGAAACCTGCACACCGCAATGAAGAGTAGCCCCTGCTCGCTGCAGAGAAAGCCAGCACACATCAATGAAGACCCAACACAGCCAAAAATAAATAAATAAATTTATTTATTAAAAAAAAAGAGAAAATGAACTTAAAAAACTATAAATATTTGTTAAATTATACAGAATGCAATCTAAGGTTTTAAGTTTTTCTGTTAAGTTTATTGACATATTTTCACTAACTTCTCAATTAGAAGTCAGTAATTCAAAAAATGATTTTTAAAATAATTTGAACATGTCATAGTCTGATCTTCAAATAGTCAGATACAAGAGAGTGTCCACATGCATGTACACACACAAGCCATCGTGCACTCTTCACATTGAAAAACAATAAAATATTTTATGTGTCACTTAACCAAACCATATATTGTATTCATTTAAAACTGTGTTCTACAAAAGGCAGTGTGTTTTCATACTCACTAAAATAATAACATCTGCTAATAATTCTTAAGACCTCAATTCCATTTGGCATCACTATGTCATTCAGCTCCACAAACTCCATAAATTTAGAGGTTGAGCTGAAGAGAGCACTTAAGTCATCAAGGCTTAACAGGTAGCTTTGGGAGAGCAGGGAGTGTGTCTGAGAATTACTGTATCCTTAGAAGTTAGCAGCAACAGTATTGCATGAGTACTGTAGCAAATTTTATGAGCCAACGATTCATTGCATTAAAGGGTCTGCTTGGATATTTGTAAACATTATTGAATCATTTTCTCCACAGTTTTTATATAATTCAACAACTGTCATTATAACTCAGCAAAGTTGTTAATATAATGGATAAAATCTATCTGAAAAAAAGTCTTCATTCTGATCACTTATGCAAAAGTTTCCATAGAAAGAACTTCAAATAACTTTTTATCTCTGAGTGGAAAAAGAACCTTCTCAAATCCAAACTTTCTTTATAACAATATTTTTTTTGTTGATTTTTCTTTTAATATAAAAGCTGAGGCCACAAAATGGGAGACACCAAGTGAAGCAGAAAACATTTCTAAAGCAAATATAGAGCAACATTTTAACTTACATTCATTTTAAACAAGCAGTTACATTTTGTGGGAGACCAATGTCAAACCTATACAATCGTTAATGAGGTGCCATGATAGTTTCATGATTCTAGTAGCAACAAATAAGGTCAAAAAAGGAAATTTCTGGCAAAGAGTCAAGGTGTGAACTTCAGTCTTGAGATAGTTGCTGGACCTTACTCTCAGGACACATAAAGAGAAACACCCAATAAAAACAAAACTTGGTTCACACAAAGCCAGAAAATTAATATTATTAAATTACTATAGAAAATTATTATTTGCTGTTGTACCATTGGGTCTTTACCATTTATTATTCACCAGTAACATGTACTTGGGTTCAATTTTTGTCCTAGAAGTGAAAATCTGCATTATGTATCAGCAAGTTTCTTTGATTACTGACAGTGTTCAAAAGTCCTTGATGGCATGTGTGTATATGGGTGGATAGGTAATATTTTAACTGAATTTCAAAATACTGCATTTGGGGTGGAAATTCATATTTGGGAGGAATGAAGTATTTTTGAATATATGTTTAATTATGACTTAGATAAATTTAGAGAACAAGGAATCTTCAAAATATTAACCTCTTTGATTCTTCTCTCCCTTCTCTTCCTCCACTGTTCTGAAACTCAAGGCATTTCAACCTTTCAACTGGATCTTATTTTCTTTTGAATGGAGAGCATGGTACAGGTAAGCCATCAATTGCATTATTGCACACTAAATAGTTTTTAAAAGCATTGTAGGAACTAGCTATTTCAAGAACTATTATTTATCCTAATTGATCCCAGCTGAGCTTGGAAGGGAGTCTGGCACAAGAGCCTTCAACTACTTGCCAAAAAGTTGTCAGATTTGATAACTCACACCACTCTGAACTTGGCTCAGAGAGGTCAGTTACAGAGTGAACTCTAAGCTCCCCCCGATATCCAATCCTGCTGAAAAATGCAGATACGCTGCCAGCTGACTTGCAAGCCACTAGATTTTCAACTTTGTTTTAAGAGGCTCATGTGTTCTTGGAACTGGGGATGGGCTGCTAGCAATAAGATGTTCCCACGTGGAGCCACAAAGCAGATGTGACTGTCCTGTGTGCTGGGAAGCATCTGTTTTTGTTAAGACATGGTTTAGAAATTAGCCTAAATATTTAGGATGAACTGGGGGTATAACAAAACCTTCAATTATGCTTCTTTGAATAACCGAATGCACCCATGAATTTGTATTTTTACACTGCATTAATCTTCTTCACACAAAATTCCTCATGTATAGATTACACAAAGGCTGTTGTTATGCTACATTATCAAAGCTCCAGCTGAATCACCTTTCCAGTTCATTTATAACATTAAGTTGTAAGCACCGTGAAGGAAAGAAAGCAATATTTGTCTCTCCCTTGTTACAGCTTCTTTGCCTGGCACAATCCTCAGGTTCATGTTGAGCCCTCAAGAAATATTTGTTGGATGAATAAATAAATGAAGAAACAATTGTATGAATGAAGAAACTAGTTAATCTATTTGAAAACTTTTCTTTTTCTCTTAGCTCAATAAACTTCCTCAACTGATGGGTGTGTTAACTGACCTTATTGTGTAATCATTTTGTGATACATACCATCACGTTATACATCTTAAATTTACACAATGCTATATGTCAGTTATCTCAATAAAGCTGGGGGAAATACAACTTTTTAAAAAAAATAATAGAATTCCTCATTATTGTCACTTTTGAAGATATTTTGGTACATATATATCATTTAAACCATATATATCCAGCAGTCTGTTCAAATTCTACAGATTTCTGAAATTTCATATTATTCATGGAGAATTTTTTAATGTTGTCCAGAAATTGGGGAAAAAAATTATATTGAAAGATTTTATTTCTTTTCCATTTTCTAATTTATGGATATGTGCAGCAGCTTCAAATTTTTACCTTCATATCTGAAATCTGGCTTTATATCATGATGGATTAAAGATGGCCACAAATTCTGTGTCCTTACTAATTGAGAGGAGGGATCTATTTTCTTTCTTCTTGAATCTGGATGGGTTCTGTGACTGATCTTGACAGTAGAAGGCATCAGAAATGACATGGCATAACTTCAAGCTTGAACTGTAAGAGACTCATACTTTCTTATGTCACTACTGTTGGTATGCCCCCTTTGGAAGTCAGCTGCCGTGTAAGAAGTGTAGGTGACGAGCATCTTGTGAGGAACCCTAGACTTCCCAAATGGAGAGGAAGAGAATACATGAAGGAGCTCCTGGGTGCTAAATATGTGAGTGAACTTCTTGGACCTCCAGCATAGCCAAGGGAGAGAGCGAATGATGCCAGTACCACGTGGCACAGATTGTCCAGC
The DNA here is from genome assembly GCF_951394435.1 of Stenella coeruleoalba. Lineage (NCBI taxonomy): Eukaryota > Metazoa > Chordata > Mammalia > Artiodactyla > Delphinidae > Stenella > Stenella coeruleoalba. The sequence continues at coordinate 127,983,111 of NC_137150.1, read as the reverse complement.
CCATTACTTTTGAAATTCCTGATCCATGTACCATTAGCAACTAAAGTGATTGTCATCTTAAGCCACTAAATTTTGAGGTATTTTGTATACACTGCAGTATATAACAAACTTGCACTTTCATCATTAAGAATATTATGCTTCTAAATATAATAGTTGAAAACATACCAAGTATGCTCATAATATATACTTTGAGAAAAATGAGAAACATCTCCATATTATAACTTTTTTCAGTATAAGCCCTCTGGAGATAAGCCATACTTTCTAGTATGTATCTAACTCATGTTAACTTTTTACACTCATGGTTAAAAATAAAACTGATTGAATCATTACCATGACATTATAACACTTCATACTCAAAAGTTCAACTTTAGAAAAATGGCTTTTAAATTTAGATGTTTACTAGAGTTTTACTAACATATTTTAACTTGAATATAGATATATTTGATTTCAATTAGTTACATTATCTTTTCCATAAACAAATAACCCAGGTCTCTGAGTTATATGTAAAAATTTTATTCAATAATGTAGTCCCCCCCACCTAAAAATTGCAAAACACTTTCCACTATTTGTCTCTATGACTTGTTATGAAATTATTCAACCAACTATTGACTTAGCGATTACTATAATACAGATAGGTTAGGCTGAAGCTATAGTAAATGTTATATCACACCATGCTCTTTTTTTCTGTATTAGTAAGTGTTTGAGTTCAAGTGTTAGCAAGAACCCAAACAAGAATGAATTAAACATGATAGAAGTTTATCTTTTTCTTATAAAATTCCAAGTAGCTATGGCAGCTCCACTCAGCAAAAGTTAAAAGGAGCCTGAGTTCCCTCTATCAGGTGGAATTCTATTACTTCCTGGGATGCTGTACTTACCTTCAGGGTTTACTGTGGACCAGTGAGAAGGGAAAAGACTGAAGGGAATGGCACACTCTTTCTGGTATGGATACTACCTGAAAGGTGAACTCATAACTTCGACCCAAATCCCAACATGACTAAGTTAGTCACATGACCACACCTAGATGCAAGAGGGCTTGAAATATATATATTTTTTATTCTGGGTATCTATTTGTAGAGCCAACATTTTTATTACTATGAGAAAAAAGAAGTGTGGATATTTAGATACAGCTAGTGTTTGTCACATTTTAAATCACTTATTCATTCCTTTATGATCATCCAGTGAAGAACAGATTTTTTGACTTCATGAGCAATCCTAGTCAAAATGATTAAGCTGAACACTAACATAACACTTGTCTTTGGTAAACATATTTTTAATTATTCTGACTTTTGCTTTCTCAAATTTCTCTACTAATCCACGCACTATACCAATATGGCACAATAACTGTGTCTGAATAATATTCCAAGTACCACCCTCTTTCCTCCATCCTCAGACAAATTAAAATAAAGATATATCTTTGTTAAAAAAAACTTATTCTTTTTTAAACATTATTGCAGCATAATTGCTTTACAATGGTGTGTTAGTTTCTGCTGTATAACAAAGTTAATCAGCTTTACGTATACATATATCCCCATATATACTCTCTCTTTCATCTCCCTCCCACAGTCCCTGTCCCACCCTTCTAGGTGGACACAAAACACCGAGCTGATCTCCCTGTGCTATGCAGCTGCTTCCTACTGGCTATCTATTATACATTTGGTAGTGTGTATATGTCCATGCCACTCTCTCACTTTGTCCCTTCTTCCCCTTCCCCATGTCCCAAACTCCATTCTCTAAGTTTGCATCTTTATTCCTGTCCTTCCCCAAGGTTCTTTACAACCATTTTTTTTTTTTAGATTCCATATATGTGTGTTAGCATATGGTATTTTTTTTTTTCTCTTTCTGACTTACTTCACTCTGTGTGACAGTCTCTAGGTGCATCCACCTCACTACAAAAAACTCAATTTCATTTTGTTTTAAGGCTGAGTAATATTCCATTGTATATATGGGCCACATCTTCTTTTTTCCATTAATCCATCAATGGATACTAAGCAACACTTAGGTTGCTTCCATGTCCTGGTTATTGTAAATAGAGCTGCAATGAACATCGTGGTACATGATCCTTTTTGAATTATGGATTTCTTAGGGTATATGCCCAGTAGTGGGATTGAAGGGTCATATGGTAGTTCTATTTTTAGTTTTATAAGGAACTTCCATACTGTTCTCCATAGTGGATGTATCAATTTACATTCTCATGGACAGTGCAAGAGGGTTCCATTTTCTCCACACCCTCTCCAGCATTTACTGTTTGCAGATTTTTTGATGATGGCCATTCTGACTGGTATGAGGTGATACCGTATTGTAGTTTTGATTTGCATTTCTCAAATAATTACTGATGTTCAGCATCCTTTCATGTCTTTGTTGGCAATCTGTATATCTTTGGAGAAATGTCTATTTGCATCTTCTGTCAATTTTTGGATTGGGTTGTTTGTTTCTTTTATATTGAGCTACATGCGCTGCTTGTAAATTTTGGAGATTAATCCTTTGTTGGTTGCTTCATTTGCAAATATTTCCTCCCATTCTGAGGGTTGTCTTTTCATCTTGTTTAGAGTTTCCTTTCCCGTACAAAAGGTTTTAAGTTTCATTAGGTCCCATTTGTTTACTTTTGTTTTTATTTCCATTTCTCTAGGAGGTTGGTCAAAATGGATCTTGCTATGATTTATGTCATAGAGTATTCTGCTTATGTTTTATTCTAAGAGTTTTATAGTGTCTGGCCTTACTTTTAGGTCTTTATTCCATTTGGAGTTTATTTTTGTGTATGGTGTTAGGAAATGTTCTAATTTGATTCTTTTACATGTAGCTGTCCAGTTTTCCCAGTGCCACTTATTGAAGAGGCTGTCTTTTCTCCATTGTATGTTCTTGCCTCCTTTATCAAAGATAAGGTGATCATATGTGTGTAGGTTTATCTCTGGCTTTCTATCCTGTTCGATTGATCTATATTTCTGTTTTTGTTCTAGTACCATACTGTCTTGATTACTGTAGCTGTGTAGTATAGTTTGAATTCAGGAGCCTGATTCCTACAACTCCATTTTTCTTTCTCAAGATTGCTTTGGCTATTCGGGATCATTAGTGTTTCCAAACAAATTGTGAAATTTTTGTTCTAGTTCCATGAAAAATGCCACTGGTAGTCTGATGGGGATTGCATTGAATCTGTACATTGCTTTGAGTAGTATAGTCATTTTCACAATGTTGATTCTTCCAATGCAAGAACATGGTATATCACTCTATCTGTTTCTACTGTCTTTAATTTCTTTTATCCGTGTCTTATAGTTTTCTGCATACAGGTCTTTTGTCTCCTTAGGTAGGTTTATTCCTAGGTATTTTATTATTTTTGTTGTGATGGTAAATGAGAGTGCTTCCTTAATTTCTCTTTCAGATTTTTCATTATTAATTAGCATACAGGAATGCAAGAGATTTCTGTGCATTAATTTTGTATCCTGCTAATTCATTGATTAGTTCTAGTATTTTTCTGGTAGCATCTTTAGGATTCTTTCTGTATAGTATTCTGTCATCTGCAAACAGTGACAGTTTTACTTTTTCTTTGCTCATTTGGATTCCTTTTATTTATTTTTCTTCTCTGATTGCTTTGGCTAAAACTTCCAAAACTATGTTGAATAATATTGGCAGGAGTGGGCAACCTTGTCTTGTTCCTGATCTTAGGGGAAATGGTTTCAGTTTTTCACCATTGAGAATGATGTTGGCTGTGGGTTTGCCTTATATGGCCTTTATGATGTTGAGGTTGGTTCTCTCTATGCCTACTTTCTGGAGGGTTGTTGTCATAAGTCAGTGTTGAATTTTGTCAAAAGTTTCTTCTGCATCTATTGAGATGATCATATTATTTTTCTCTTTCAGTTTGTTAATATGGCATATCACATTGATTGATTTGCATATATTGAAGAATCCTTGCAGTCCTGGTATAAACCCCACTTGATCATGGTTTATGATACTTTTAATGTGCCATTGGATTCTGTTTGTTAGTATTTTGTTGAGAATTTTTGTATCTATATTCATCAGTGATATTGGCCTGTAGTATTCTGTTTTGGTGACATCTTTGTCTAGTTGTGGTATCAGGGTGATAGTGGCCTCGTAGAATGAGTTTGGGAGTATTCCTCCCTCTTTTATATTTTTGAAGAGTTTGAGAAGGATAGGTGTTAGCTCTTCTCTAAATGTTTGTTTGAATTCACCTGTGAAGCCATGTGGTCCTGGGCTTTTCTTTGTTGGAAGATGTTTAATCACAGTTTCAATTTCAGTGCTTGTGAATGGTCTGTTTATGTTTTCTATTTCTTCCTAGTTCAGTCTTGGAAGGTTGTGCTTTTCCACGAATTTGCCCATTTCTTCCAGGTTGTCCATTTTATTGGCATATAGTTGCTTGTAGTAAACTCTCATGATCCTTTGTATTTCTGCAGTGTCAGTTGTTACTTCTCCCTTTTCAATTTTAATTTTATTGATTTGAGTTTTCTCACTTTTTTTCTTGATGAGTCTGGCTAATGGTTTATCAATTCTGTTTATCTTCTCAAAGAAGCAGCTTTTAGTTTTATTGATCTTTGTATCATTTCCTTCATTTCTTCTTCATTTATTTATCTTATCTTTATGATTTCTCTCCTTCTGCTAACTTTGGGGTTTTTTTGTTCTTCTTTCTACAATTGCTTTAGGTGTAATGTTAAGTTGTTTATTTGAGATGTTTCTTGTTTCTTGAGGTAGGATTACATTGCTATAAACTTCCCTCTTAGAACTGCTTTTGCTGCACCCCATAGTTTTGGGGTTGTCATGTTTTCACTGTCAGTTGTCTCTAGGTATTTTTTTAATTTCCTTTTTGATTTCTTCAATGATCTCTTGGTTATTTAGTATTGTTTAACCTACATGTGTGTCTATTTTTTACAGATTTTTTTTTCTTTAATTGATATCTAGTCTCACAACATTATGGTCACAAAAGATATTTGATGCATTTTCAGTTTTATTAAATTTACCAAAGCTTGATTTGTGATACAAGATATGATCTATCCTGGACAATGTTCCATGAGCACTTGAGAAGAAAGTGTATTCTGTTGCTTTTGGATGGAATGTCCTATAAATAACAGTTAAGTCCATCTTGTTTAATGTATCATTTAAAGCTTGTGTTTCCTTATTTATTTTCATTTTGGATGATTTGTCCATTGGTGAATGTGGGGTGTTAAAGTTCCCTACTATTATTGTGTTACTGTCGATCTTCCATTTTATGGCTGTTAGCATTTGCCTTATGTATTGAGGTGCTCCTATGTTGGGTGCATAAATATTCACAATTTTTATAGCTTCTTCTTGGATTGATCCCTTGATCATGTAGTGTCCTTCTCTGTGTCTTGTAATAGTCTTTATATTAAAGTCTATTTTGTCTGGAATGAAAATTGTTACTCCATCTTTCTTTTGATTTCCATTTGTATGGAATATCATTTTCCATCCCCTCACTTTCTGCCTGTATGTGCCCCTAGGTAGAAGTGGATCCCTTGTAGAGAGCATATATACGGGTCTTGTTTTTGTGTCTATTCAGCTAGTCTGAGTCTTTTGGTTGGAGCATTTAATCGATTTACATTTAAGGTCGTTATTGATATGTATGTTTCTATTACCTTTTTCTTAATTGCTTTGGGTTTGTTAATGTAAGTCTTTTCCTTCTCTTTTATTTCCTGCCTAGAGAAGTTCCTTTAGCATTTGTTTTAAAGCTGGTTTGGTGGTGCTGAGTTCTCTTAGCTTTTTCTTGTCTGTAAAGGTTTTAATTTCTCCATCAAATCTGAATGAAATCCTTGCTGGTAGAGTAATCTTTGTTGTAGTTTTTCCCTTTCATCACTTTAAATATGTCTTGCCACTTCCTTCTGGCATGCAGAGTTTCTGCTGAAAGATCATTGTTAACCTTATGGGGAGTCCCTTGTATGTTATTTGTTGCTTTTTCCTTGCTGATTTTAATATTTTTTCCTTGTATTTAATTTTTGCTAGTTTAATTAATATGTCTTTGCAATTTTCTCCTTGGATTTATCCTGTATGCGACTCTCGGCACTTCCTGGACTTTATTGACTCTTTCCTTTCCCATTTTAGGGAAATTTTTAAGTATAATCTCCTCAAATATTTTCCCAGTCCCTTTTCTTTTTCTCTTCTTCTTCTCGTACCTCTATAATTCAAATGTTTGTGTGTTTAATGTTGTCCCAGAGGTCTCTGAGACTGTCCTCAATTATTTTCATTCTTTTTTTCTTTATTCTGCTCTGAGGTAGTTATTTTCACTATTTTATCTTCCAGGCCACTTATCTGTTCTTCTGCCTCAGTTATTCTGCTATTGATTCCTTCTTTAGAATTTTTAATTTCATTTATTGTGTTGTTCATCATTGTTTTTTTGCTCTTTACTTCCTCTCGGTCCTTGTTAAATGTTTCTTTTATTTTCTCCCTTCTATTTCCAAGATTAATCTTTACTATCATTACTCTGAATTCTTTTTTACATAGACTGCTTATTTCCACTTCATTTGTTTGCTCTGGTGTGTTTTTACCTTGCTCCTACATCTACTGTGTATTTCTTTGTCTTCTCACATTTTTTAACTTACTGCATTTGGTGTCTCCTTTTCACAGGCTGCATATTCATAGTTCCCATTGTTTTTGGTGTCTTCCCCACTGTGTAAGTTTGATTCAGAGGGTTGTGTAGGCTTCCAGCTTGAGTGGACTGGTGTCTGTGTGCTGGTGGATGAGGCTGGATCTTGTCTTTCTTGTGGGCAGGACAGCATCTGGTCTTGTGTTTTGGTGTGTCTTGAACTTATTATGATTTTAGGCTGCCTCTCTGCTAATGGGTGGCATTGTGTTCCTGTCTTGCTAGTTATTTGGCATGGGCCATCCATGCTGATAGTTGAATGTAGCTGAGTCTTAGTGTTGAGATGGAGATCTCTGGGATATTTTTCACCATTTGATATTACATGGGTCCAGGTGGTCTCTGGTGGACCAATATCCTGAACTTGGCTCTCCCACATGAGAGGCTCAGGCCTGACTCCCAGCTGGAGCATCAAGACTCTGTCAGCCACACGGCTCAGAAGAAATGGGAGAAAAAAAAAAGAAAGGAAGACAAATAAAATGAGATAAAATAAAAATTATTAAAATAAAAAAATACTAAAAATAACAAAGTAATAAAAAAAAAAGAAGAAGGAAAGAAAAAAGAGAGCAATGAAACCAATGAACAAATCCACCAATGGTAACAAGCACTGAAATTATACTAAAAAAAAACCCCAAAACAGACAAACAGAACCCTAGGATAAATGGTGAAATCAAAGTTTTTGGGAAGTCTGAGGTTTTCTTCCAGCATTCAGTAGGTGTTTTGTAGGAGTTGTTCCACTTGTAGATGTATTTTTGATGTAGTTTTGGGGAGGAAGGTGATCTCCACACTTACTCCTCCGCATCTTGAAGGTCTTCCCTTAACTTATTCTTTAATTACCAAAATATGCTGTACTCTGTTGGTTGGGTGATATTTAGTGAAAATAGGTTCATCTCTTTGTAAAAAAAAAAAATTAATTTAGAACCCCTTAAATGGTCAACCAATTTATTGACACTATATTATACAAGTGGCAGATAGTTTTTTATTAGAAATAATCTTTGGCTTTCTTTCATTATGTCATGCAATAGATGTGTAAAGCAGGCCCTGATCATTAATTCCATCCAGTATTATCAGGAATTATCCACTTTTATTTTGAGCTGTTTTCTCTCTCTCTCTCTCTCTCTCTCTCTCTCTCTCTGTCACCTATCTATCTTTAGCCATAGTAGTGGGAGGAAGCCAATCCTTAGGACAAAACACTTTTTATCCATACTGGTCTATTCTCAAGATGAATCCCTTAAAAAAAAAAAAGTACATTCCCCAACTCAATTGGTGCTAAAGCAGCAACACCCATGATAAAACCTGGTCTTCCACCCTTACCCTGCAGTAATGAGGCAGCACCCTGTTCCCCACAGAGCTTGTTGGTAGACCTCTGGCATCACTCTCCTTCTGTAAGGGTGAAGTGGTACTTCTCCTGCACAGAGACCTTGGACAGAAGAACTCTGATATCCACCCCAGCCCAGGAAGAGGTGCAGCCATCTGGTGCAGCCTGTGGGTGGTACTCTGCACAAAGGAGAAGGTGCATATACAGGTGGATGGCACTCTGAGTTCTATCATGGCCCTGTCATGGTGAAGTGTTGTCCCCCTTCTCCCTAACCAGTGCTGGGGAGACTGGGGTGGAGTCCTGTTGCCTGAGTAACACACAAGTGCAGGAGACCAGTTCACTGCAGGGAATTTATGAAATAAATTGACATTTGATAAGCAGCCCACAATAGTGAGCCAGAACGTATATTTTGAAACTAAAAAGGTTGACCACCTGCTTAAATAAAGGATATAAACAGGAAACTTAGCCTCATAATATTCAAATTGTCCAAGATATAATCCAAAATTACTCACATACCAAAAGCTAGGAAAATTTCAAATGAGAAAAAACAACAGAATTTAACGCTGAGATGATACAAATGTTAGAATTATTGGACAAGAATTCTAAAGAAGATGTCATAACATTTTTTTAAATACTAATAATATATACAGTTCAGAATAAAAACATAGAAAATATAAGTAAAAAATAGAAGGTAGGGCTTCCCTGGTGACACAGTGGTTATGAGTCCACCTGCCAATGCAGGAGGCACAGGTTCGTGCCCCAGTCTGAGGGGATCCCACATGCCACGGAGCAGCTGGGCCTGTGAGCCATGGCCACTGAGCCTGCACATCCAGAGCCTGTGCTCCACAACGGGAGAGGCCACAACAGTGAGAGGCCTGCGTAATGCAAAAAAAAAGAAAAGAAAAAAAAAAAGAACATATAAGAACCAATAGAAATTTTGGAACTAAAAACAATATGATATCTAACTTTATGGGCTAAATAGCAGAATGCAAATGTCAGAGGAAAGAATCGGTAAGGTTAAGGTAGATTAATAGAAATGACTTAATCAGAACAATACAGAACAAACACACAGAAAAGAACCCTGAAACTCAGGCACTTCTGGGGCAATAACAAATGATCAAATAGTTTCATCATTGTAGTCCTAGAATGAAAGGATAAAGAATGTGGGGTTGAAAATATATTTGAAGAAATAATGACTAAAAGCTTGCTAAATTTGGTGAGAGACATATCTACAGATTCAAGAAAGTCAGTCAATTCCAAATAGAGTCAATCTGAAGAACTCCATGCCCAGACATATCATAGTCAAGTCTATGAAAACTAAAATAATAATTTTATTATTCACTTGCCTAATTTGGTCAGAAATAATGCTAGAAAAAGCTATTACATGACATTTAGTATGCTAGAATCCCAGCAGAAAAACAAAACCATAGACAGTTTAAGCAGTCCAAATAACAAATAGCAACTGAAAAAGCTATGCTTTGGGTTTTGTTGGTCAATATTTGACCCAGCTGAACAGGGCAACTAATTCATGAAAAATAGCTCTTTTATTTTAGAAATCAGTTTGATATCACCACAGATTTTGTATTTGCTCTTATTTTCTGATAAGAAATATTACCTTTGTGTTCAAAACTCCAGTTTTACTTATTCTTGTTAATCTCATTTCCTCAAATGTTATAAATACTCCTTCGTCTTTAATGTTTGAAACTCCTTTAGCACTCTGAATCCAATTAATTCATGTATTTTAATGTTTGGGATGTTGTTCTACTTTAATAATTAACTTAAATAATAACTTAAATAATTATAGTTTTATATATACTATGGATCACTTTTTAGGAATTTGTTTCATTTTCAAACATATTTCAATTCATTGATAGTAAAGATGGACAGCCACTAAAACTAGTCATGCTTTTTGAAATAACATGGTGAGTAAATAATGATGAGTATCAAAGAAACAAAAACCTTGAGACCTAATCAGTAATCATTTCAGAAGAGAACATAATTTATTTTGATAGTAACTTTTATCAGAAATAACTACACCCTCTGACAAAGGATTTGGCTTTATCATGACCTTTTTAACAACTCTTTTACATCCAATAGTTGTCTACTTCTGGCTTGAGAAATCTCAGAATTAAAGCAAAACAGGTATTCTCTTTTATTTTATCTGGTCTCTTTTGTAGGCATCTAGAATAAAAGTTTCAGCATATACCTGAATGTTTGTGTGTGTATAGGTTTGTATCTTGGTTTCAGCCAGTGAATTCAGGAGCCCAAAATAATTCTGCAATGTTAATAACTGTTTGAAAGGAAATATTTCCAGTTTTTACACATACAACAACTTTCACATAGCCAGTTTGGTTTACCATTTATACTCTGAGATTTTTAGAAAAATACATTAATTTATATTCAACATTATATATTCAATACAAATTTTTAGAGAATCATTATTAGTGTTATTATGTAGGTTCTAATATTCCTTTTCTTGGCCAATTTTGTGTAAGAATATCTTCCACATCTACTCTGTTAATGAAAGTGACTTTTCTCTGATGGTGAAAATTCTCGTTACCTCTCTGCTGGAGGCCTTTTTTTCCATCTAGGTAAGGAAGAGGTGTCTGAGATTATTTACTCATGGCCATCATTTTCATACACTTCTTTCATCATCAATCTTTTCTGTGATTTTTGTCATAACGTTTAGTCTCTTCATATCCTGGCAGTCATCAATCTACAACCTCCTAACATTCTCATTTCTTCAGTGCTTGCTGTACTATTTTTCTCTCCACTCCAGTCCTCTTATTAGCTTCATTGTCTAAGTAAATGATCTTTCTAGCTTGCTGGTTCAGAGTGATTCAATCTCTATCAAACCAAGGTCTCTCCATTTTTTTTTTGTTATCTACAAACATAAATGTAACCTTGATTGAAATCATCACATCTTTATTTCCTCTCTGTCTACAATTTTGAATGCTGAAATTTCTCTGCCTTGAAAATGAAGAATTGCAGAAAAATAGTTCTTTTGTGTGTGTGTGTGTGTGTGTGTGTGGTATGTGGGCCTCTCACTGTTGTGGCCTCTCCCTTTGCGGAGCACAGGCTCCGGACGCGCAGGTTCAGCGGCCATGGCTCACAGGCCCAGCCGCTCCGCAGCATGTGGGATCTTCCTGGACGGGGGAATGAACCCACATCCCCTGCATCGGCAGGCGGACTCTCAACCACTGCACCACCAGGGAAGCCCCAAATAGTTATTTTTAATACACTTTATCTGTCTCACTTCCATAACCCCATTAAGTCTGTTCTTTCAAAATCTTAATTCTAACATGCACTGTTCCTTTATTCTCCAAATCCAAAGCCTGCTTCTGATATCACTTTCCTTCACTGCCAGCCAGGATGCCAAAGGCAGCCATGTCATTTACCACACACAGCCTCCAAGAGGACCAATACATAGGCCATATCACTGTGACTACATTGACAATCTTTTAGGATACCACTGTCTGGTTTTTTACATCTGCTCTCCAAATTGCAGTTGATGATAAAAACAAACAAACAAACCAAAAAGAAAATGTTCAAAAACATGCTGACCACATCTACTTCAAATTAATGTTATTCTCATCATTCCTCATTTAAAAAAAAAAATCATTAGTCTTTCCTTTCACCAGGTGATCCAAATGGACTCTCAAACTAACTTCCAATTCCCCTTTTCCCAGAGGAGCCAATTTCCTTCATCCTCAAAAATAACGAAATCATATGACAAGAATTATTTTACCTCCACTTATCCATTCCATAAGCATATAGTGAGGAACCTGCCCTGTGCCAAGTACTAGAGATAGAAGGATATTAAGCCAGTTTTCATCTGTCACAAAGTCCATTTCTGGAAGGAGAAACACATAAAGTGTAATTTTGAGTTAGTACGTTAGAAGTTATACCTGTGGTTCTTCTTTCTCTCTTTCCTAATTCTTTTTTTTCCCTTTCTCTTCATCTACTGTTTTGTTTCCTACTTAGTAGGAACAAATGCCTCTCTTCTTCCCAATGCTGCCCCCTTAAGCAACAAATATATGCCATCGTCACACAAATTCTTGCCTATTGTAAGGGCTTTCCTCTTTCACTTTTTTTTTTTTTTTCAAGTCTATAATCATCATTAAGTCCTAAGATGAAAATTGTCTTCCCTGGGTCTAGTTATTTCTTGACAATTTAAAAATAATTTTCCCCACTCTGAGTATAATTTTTTCATTGTAATCTTAAAATCCACCTTTCTTTCTGTATACAGTTTTATTTGTTTTTCTTACCTCTTTACAAATTGCCAATATAGGAGATTAAAGGAAAACTACTCATTTAGCACAATAGATACATTCTCCAGATTTAATTTTTCAATTTTTCCCCCTGCTTACAAAATTTATACACACTCAAGGATAAGAAAAGAGATATGTAATGTTGAAAGTAAACAACAGTCATTAACATTTTTCTGTATAGTCTCCTAATTTTTTCCCTGTGCCGAAGCAACACATACTTATTTCTTTAATCATTTTCTGTTTTTCTTTTTTTTTAGTTAAAATATAGTCGACCTACAATAATCTCACTTGCAATTCTCCATATTAAAGTACCAGCCCCATATCTTACTTTGCCTTTTAGCAGAGTATTTTTGATAGTGGCAAGGGTGAACTGGACAGAGTTATCAGATTAAATGTTAAAGAAACAGTTACTGGGACACTTTACATTTGTAATAAGTTTACTATTTATTTCATTCTGATATTTATTACTACTTATTTGATTTTGATGAATTTTCTGTTAACACTTAGCTGGATTGTCTTGCATATTCATCTCTACTATATATGCATATGTAGATACCTTAGACAGCTGGAATCGATTTTAGTAGACTTCAGAAATTTATGCATTCAAAGCTTCCTTAAGTTAAACTAATTTAATGAGTAGAGTTGAGCATCAGGATTGAGGATGACTCTCCTGAAACTTCATCCAGACAAAATTTGGATTGTGGAGATTACTTTCCTATGGGCTATTTCTCTAGGGGTAGATGCCTAAATGAAGGGAAAAAAATTCTTTATCTTTTATTGCAACACTTATAATTCTAAACAACAACTTATAAAACATGCTTCAAGAAAATTTCAGACACATCAATAATTATGCACCAGCTTTAATGAATGAATGAGAGTAAACTGTCACTTTATTTTCTTTAAACTTAATATGTTTTAGAGCAGTTACTTTAGACCAGATTGAAAATGATCCTTCCATGACCTATACAACAAGTCTGGGTATTCACCTAATTTGGCGGAGTGAGATTATAGAAGTAATTTACTCTCTTCAATTGTAGAACTAAGCCTACAGATGCCAAAGAAGACACACTATTTAACTAAAATGGCCTTTTGGAGTGGAGGAAGCTTTTATCTAATTACATACAATTGAATTTTATAAATGTTTAAATTAGCCTTGACTACCACATATCTGGGCAATAATCCATCCTATATTCTGAGTGACTGAAGACTGCTTGCTGAGAAGCAAAATGATAGTTTTATCTTGGCAAAATTAGCAAAATAATGCCATAAAATGCTCTCAGATGATGTCATTATAAGGTTAAGTTCAAATTATCCTCGTTTTAACAATATCCTTTGGGAGTGGGAAGAAAGGGGTCACAAAGATTTCCTTAGGAAACTCTGAGCAGAGCTATCAGGACCTGAAATAGATACAGGTTTGAAGATATAAAACATGCCATGGCTTCTATAACAGGGTAAATAGTAACATTTTTCTGTATCAGTGACTGACAGAATAATTTACTTGAGTTTAAGTCTTCGAAAGTTTCATCTGCATTTTATATTGTCAAGAATTCTCCCTAAGATTCTGAACTATGTCACAAACCACTGATAACTTAAAAAGATCCAGGAGAAGCTCTTCTACCACCAGAATTTTTCCTATTCTGTCTGATTTGGTGATCCTCGATTGCTGTTAAAACACAATCACCCTCAATCTATAGGTAAAGTTCCATAAGCATATAATATTAAGACAAATTGTTCTTAGAAAAATGTATTGAAAGTTAACAATTACAAGTGTTGCATAGGATGTGAGAAACTGGCACTTTCATATATTGCTGGTGGGTGTATAAAGTGGTATAATTACTTTTGAAAGATTTGTCCATTTCTTATAAAGTTAAACATACACTTATCCTATGACCATGCAATTTTACTCCTGGGTATTTACCCAAGAGAAACGCTAGTATATGTCCACAAGAAGACGTGAACAAGAATATGCATAGCAGCTTTATGCAAAATAGCCAAAGGCTGGATATAATCCAAATATTTATCAACAGAAAAGTTAATAAACAGATGGTGAAATAATGTTCCATACTGAAAAAGAATCAACTACTGATGCATACAACAAACTAGGTGACTCTCATAAGCATCATGCTGACAGAAAGAAGATATTCACAAATTAGGATATACAATGTGATTCCATTTTAAAGTAAATCAGTGGTTTTCTGGTGCTGCAGGTGACAGAGTAGGCACTGAATGTAAAGATTTTGTGTAGTAGACATAATAGTGTACACATTTGTCAAAGTGCATCAAATTATACAAGTAATATAAGTCCATTTTAATGTATATAAGTTATATATATTATACATAATATATATCACATCTAAGTTGATTTACAATATTAGGAAATCAATTAGTATTATACAACATCAATAATTCTAATAAGAAAACCCATATGATCATTTCAATAGATACCAAAAGTAAAAGCAACTTTAATGCTCATTTTGATTAAAAAGCAAAGCAAAACAAAAGAAACCATGTATAAAGGTAAACTAGAAAGTTATTTTTTTAAAATATGGTTAAGAATAACTATGAAATCAACAGCTGTTAGTATTTAATTATGAAAGGGTAAGACTTTCCAACTGAAATTAGCTAAAAAGGAGGGAAGAAATCTCTCCATTAATAAGATACTTAAGTACTGGAAAGAAATCAGTATTTGCAAACATTTTGATTAATTCTAGAAAACTCAAGATAGCTAGATAAAAACACATAGAATTACACAAAGGTCCAGTTAGGGGAATAGAACAAATAGAGAGAATGCTGAAATTTCCTATATAAATGATGAGTTAGGAGAAAATATCTACACACAAATCAAGTACAAATAAGAAGCATATCTTTACAGGATACTTGAAAGACATGTACAAAGAATATTATAATAATTATGAGTGTATGTTTATATAATATTTTGAATGACTTAAAATATGTTTTTTTAAGCTATTTATTGAAAGCCTAAGTATTGTCAAGTGTCCCGTTTTACCTCTGGATTAATTTACACTTTTTCTGGCAGGCAGGCAGGAAGAAATGAGGACTTTAGTACAACAGCTGTGAGGAACAGATTCTGCCAAGAACAGAAATGAACTTGGGAAAGGATCCCTAGCGACAGAGGAGAACACAGCCTGCGTCACCTTGACTTCAGTTTGAACAGAGAGCCCAACCACATAATGTGTTGGACTTCTGACTTACAGAGTTTTGAGCTGCTAAGTTTGTGGTAATAAATTACACAGCAATAGAAAACTAATGTGACATTTAAATATTCCCAGTTAGAGTCCAGAGGAAACATTTTTAGTCTTAACATGATAAGTCTATTCATCTGGTAAAATGAAGAGTTTTTTTTTTTTTTAAGTTACAAATAATATGAAGAAAAGTTAGAGTAAAAAAGAAAGTGCACCTTCAGATATTATAGATAAAATTTAAATTGTCTCATTCATTTACAGATATATTATGAAAGAGATTAGAAAGCCCATAGATAACTTCTGACTTTCTAAATTCTTAATAAATGATTTTAAGATTATCAAAATTCATGAGGCAGACATTTCTCACTTCATAAAATGTGCTTGAGAAACTACCTAGGAAATAAAATAAAATTAAGTCCTAGCCTTACAAAGATAAATTACAGTTAGATAAAATATTTAAGACAACAAAAAAATTAACCACAATAATCTAAGAGAAAATAAGCTTGAAATTTGCAGTGGCTTTCTGCATGAAAAACAATGCAAGAAAATGAAAACTTTCTGCATGGCAAAACTTAAAATTAAAAAGACAAATGAAATTTGGAAATATTTACAAGGAATATATCAGTAATATAAAAAAAGCTTTAAGAAATAATTGAGATAAAGGGGAAAACGTTGATGGACAGAATAGGATTCTCAGAGCAGTAGCAATGGAAATGGCTAGAAGAATGTTAGTAATAAAATAACGCAAGTAAAGTATACTTGCTTTCATTTATGAAATCGGTAAACATATTTTCAAAAATAATAATGCCTAGATAGCTATATTGTATGCAATCTGATCGAGTTTTAAAATGTTCATATCCTTTGATGAAGTAATTTAATTTATAGAAAACCTATCATAAGAAAATAATCATAAGTGTGAAAAATTATTTACCCACATATTATTTATACTAATATGACACTGGAAAGAATCTAAATATTTCATAGTACTGGACAAATAAGTTATGGTATAACTACTTGACAGAAAATTCTGTACAGGTTACAATATTTTATAAAAAAATAATTACATGGGGGTATGCTCATAGTTTGTTAAGTAACAAAGTGAGATGTAAAACTCCACATATATTAGGCAACTATATCTAAACAAAAGTAACTGGAAGGAAATGCCCATATATGAATGATTATTTCAGGATTTGAACACTACAGGATTTTTACTTTTTAAAAATCTATTCTTTGGGGTTTTCTTTCTTTCCTAGGTTTTATGAACTTTTAATCAGAAAAAAATTCTAAGTAAATTATTATTTTAGATGTTGCCTGAACTTTTGCTACTGAAATAGTGATGTGGTCCATCAGCATTAGGGTCACCTGAGGAGCCTGTTAGACATTCAAAGCCTAGGGGGTCAGGGAGGGGGAGGACATTTAAAAATCAGATGGTCCCCAGGGACCACGTTGAGATTCCTCCATTGTCAAAGAAGCATTTTCTCCCCCCTGCTTCCAAACATTTCACAATGCTTATTGGTTTCCTCCATGTGTTTTACTTTAATATCTTTGTGTCTTAATTATTCCCATGTCTAAGCAGAGCAAAGCATTTTTTTAAAGAAAAACATATTGATATTTTGGCCATGACTTTTAGATAACAGTAATCTTTGTATAAGTCTCATATTTTTTTTTAATGACAACATTGATGATATTAGTAGTGGGCCTAATATTCTAAAAAACAAATGTGCTTTGAATGAAAACATACGATGTCTTTGTAGGCCCATATTTAGTTCATTTATCAAGGAATGAAATGAAATCTCACTTTCCCCCAAACTTCATTTTCTCAACTGAAAAACTTTATAATTTAAAAAGTTGAAGGGCTCCATTAATTATCCATTACTGGGAATCCATAATATCAATCTGTGTGTTAAAATTTATGATTTAAATTTTCCATTAACAGGCTGCATCCTTGGCTTTTACAGAGAGATGTTAAAATGATTTAATCTAATGACAACCATAATGTTATGCAATCTAGCATAAATATAATTTCTCAAGATAAATACCTTCCTGTTAGAAAGAAGTCTGCATAGATGAGATTTCTACTTCCTTTTATGAAACTGAGCACTGTTGAAGATAATAAATGTCGTGCCTTGAAACACTATATTTTATAGTTTTTGAATTTAGAGCTAATTCAGTACTACAAACCCAATAATTTCTTCATGCAGAATGTCTTGTACATATCTTTCAACACTTATATGCCTTTCCACTTCTTTTCTTTAATTTATGCAGATTCCTCATGTGTAAAATAAAAGAAACTGTATTTGAAATGGTGGGCTTTGAGAATTAAATGAGGTAATACACGCTCCTCAGGGTTTAACTAACTGACAGACACATAGTGATATTCTGTAAATAGCAACTGTTGTTACTATAAATTTCCTATGTTCAAAGTATTTTAAAATATAAGGCAACACAAATATTTGGAAGTAGATAAAAATACAAATATCATTATTATTTCTATAAAAGCTCTCTTAAGAAATTTTTAAAGAAACTCCCTCTAAATACTGCTATATATATATATATATTATTTTTTAAACATCTTTATTGGAGTATAATTGCTTTACAATGGTGTGTTAGTTTCTGCTTTATAACAAAGTGAATCAGCTATACATATACATATATCCCCATATCTCTTCCCTCTTACCTCTTCCTCTCTCCCACCCTCCTTATCCCACCCCTCTAGGTGGTCACAAAGCACCAAGCTGTGCTATGCAGCTGCTTCCTACTAGCTATCTATTTTACATTTGGTAGAAAATCTACAAACAATAAATGCTGGAGAGGGTGTGGAGAAAAGGGAACCCTCTTGCACATTTAGTGAGAATGTAAATTGATACTGCCACTATGGAGAACAGTATGGAGGTTCCTTAAAAAACTAAAAATAGAACTACCATATGACCCAGCAATCCCACTACTGGACATATACCCTGCTATATATTTTTAAACTTTTATAATATTTTGATATTGAAAAACACTTATCAAAACAGGCTTATTAGTTTCCTGACCATTAATCTTAAAGCAATTTATCTACAAGTTACTAATTAATCACAAATCGGATTTTAACAACGTGTCAGTTCAAGGAGGGAGAGTAAACTAATGCTGCATTTTGGATTCATTATATACCATCCTAGGAATTAGAAGGCTGGTTTCTAGATTCAACTTTTCAACTTAGAGCCTTAATTTCCTCATCTGTACTCTGGCAAAATGAGGACAATTTCTTGATAACCTTCTGACTCAAAAATTTCAAAAAAATATTTATAACACTCTAATCTGAATTTAGTTCCTTAAAGTCAAGAATAAGGACTTTTATTTCTCTTATATTATTCAAAACTTTGGTTTTGGTCTGTTTCATCAAAGGTCTGTAGCTCATATCTGTTCAAACACCTGGTCTCTGAGTCATCTATTTTCTTGGGAAGCTGGAAATGTTGAGACAATATGACTCTAAATGGGGTATTTAGTAAAAAGCACAGACATTCTCCAGCAGGAAGCTAGATTAAGTTCATACAAGAAGATGGATTAAGTTCCTACAGGGAACTAGATTAAGTTCCCAATCAGAAACTTGCCTCTCTCTCTCTCTCTCTCTCTCTCATCTATCAATCAATCTATCATCTATTTGTCTACCTATTTTAATAGAGAATCTAACTTGCTCTACAGCCGGAAACCAGTGCATTCTAAAGAGAGAGACTGTGCTTGGCATTCACATATGCTTCTGTTTCTTTGAAATAATAATGAGATTAACACTATGTCAATGAGACCAAAGATGTCTGTCACTATTATTTGTCAGAAATTAGGATATACTGATGCATGAAAGTTCTAACTGCTGCCCAAATATTTCATTTTTTTTTAATTGAATAAAAAGCAACATATTGAATTGCTTTGTTAATGAATGTATTTAGTATAAGCTGGAGACCACAGAATATATACTAACAGGATGGGGATTATATTTAGACCAGATGAAGTTTCTGGGTGGTCTTCCAAGTGAAGCTCAGTATAAGATCCATTGCAACAAGGTAATCTGAATGAGTTCATAAAAGCTGTGGACCAATATTGTGTGGTCTATATTACACTGAAAAAAAAAAAAACCTTAATATTTTTGTAGAGATATATAATACAAGTATATTTATTTGGCATGCAAAAGTCCTGTTTATAAGATCACTTAATGGACTACTTCAAAATATTTCAGACTATGAATTTAGTCTAATCAAGCTTAAAACTTGGACTGAAATCAACTTCAATTTATATGAAAATTCAGTTCCAAAATTTAGGGACAGACCAGATATTGTATGTCATATTTATTCTCAGTTTTCTAAGAAAAGGTAACAAAATTGATGTAAATCTTTTCAAACAAATTTTTTCTATACCTCTTCTCATTAATATAACTTCTGTAAGATAATAGCCATATAAGTAAAAATAGATCTCATTATCATAGAAGATTTATTTTAATAAGTATAAACTCATACCATAACATTTATTTAAAGAATGGCTTACTAAAGATATATCATCACTTTGTTTTGTGTAAGATGATATTTGTGAAAATGTTTTAACATCATGAATAAGAATGTCTTATGCAAGTGGTATATTGAATTATTTGGCTGAAATTCTCCTTTAAATTAGCATTATTAGAAGACTTTTTGATGAGAAGATCAGAATGATCTTCAAATGCAGTTTTAAAGTTTTTTCCCTATTATTTACAACACACCAACATTACACAGAAATATAGCTAATATTTTTCAGGTATAACTGTAGTTTCAATGTCACTATTGCTGAGAAATAGAATTGCGTCTTCTGATTCCAAATTCCTTGATTCACCAAACCACAGGATGTACCCTCAGAATTATCTCATATTAATGCAGTTAATTTAGAAAAAACAACAATGACAATAATTCATGTAATTAAATATAATTTCTAATTTGATATCCTTCCCTGATTAATTTGCCAAAGAGCCTCAAGTTTCAATCTGACTGTGAGGATATTTGGTAGCAGCATCATTTTTCTTAGTTTATCTGCTACAAAGTTGTGAAATTACATTTTCACATACAAAACAAATCATAATATTTTATATGTGAAGACACAACTTCACAACTTTTTGTGTGAAGTAACTGGCAAGAGTTAGTTGGAACACAAGTTACTGAAGGGCTT
This sequence comes from Stenella coeruleoalba, assembly GCF_951394435.1. NCBI lineage: Eukaryota > Metazoa > Chordata > Mammalia > Artiodactyla > Delphinidae > Stenella > Stenella coeruleoalba. The sequence continues at coordinate 127,962,555 of NC_137150.1, read as the reverse complement.
TTGGATATACTATATTATGACTGATGTAAAGATAAGCCATTAGATTTTGACTACGTTATATCTTTGTCAATACTTATTCTTTTTTTCAAGAATTCCACAACTTGTTCACAGCTCTCTGAACTGCAGGATTTAGAGAACAGTAATCAAGATGATAATATTGACCATTTGTAATTAGATAAGATGTTTGAAAATGACTTTAATAATGATTTTTGTAATGATTTTAATAATTTAATGACTTTGCAGAAAAATATTTGAGAGAGTATTAGCTATACTCCTAAAAATATCAATCTAACACATGATGAATGCTGTTTTAACATCATAATGTTAATTTATAGTCCCTGCTAAGTAATGCACATTTAACAAAATATGCTTGAAATTTCTGTTAGTACATTTCACCATTAGCTTATTTAGGACACTTTTCATTGCATATTTTATTTCTTAAATGTATTATGCATAATATACACAAGTGGAATAGTGTAAGTAATCTGTCAGGACCGAAAGTCATTTTACCATCATCAACTAATGGAATGTCTGAATCACCATGCCAACAATTTTCTGCCCAACAGGAGCTACTAGACCAAGTAGAATTTAAGGAGAACTAATTAGCCCCAAGAGGCATTTATTAAATGTTAAGTCAGGTTATCAAACTTCTCTCATTCTCCATGAATTTGTGCTGCTTATTTTACATTCCATTTTTGCCAAGAAATTTAGTCAGTATAAATTAATTTTATACAATGATTTCAGTAAAGACCTTTGAAAAAGATAGTTATATAAAACAGCCCAGGGGCTTCTCTGGTGGCGCAGTGGTTGAGAATCCGCCTGCCGATGCAGGGGACACGGGTTCGTGCCCCGGTCCGGGAGGATCCCACATGCCATGGAGCGGCTGGGCCTGTGAGCCATAGCCGCTGAGCCTGCGGTTCCGGAGCCTGTGCTCTGCAACGGGAGAGGCCACAACAGTGAGAGGCCCGTGTACCACAAAACAAAAACAAAAAACAAAAAAACCCCCAAAACAGCCCACTTAAACAAGCTCCTAATTAACAGCATGATTCTTAATACAAAGAACAGTATCAAATAGCCTTAAGCAAAACAATTTATCAATTACACCAAACTTATTTCAGCTAGCTCACAGAGAATATTTTAGTGAAGCTGAAACTGAAAACATTTGGAAGCACATATGCATAGAGACGTAATTATTATTTACAATGAAATAGTTTATTCTAAATACATTTTATTATTTTATCTCTCCTAAACTTGATGTGGACCTAAACCACCAATTAGGATACAAAGTCAATGTGATTTCAATATGTGTTTTAAAACAATAAATTTGAATAAGTCTCTTATTTATTCATTCACAAAAGTATTTGTATTGAAATAATATGGAACTACAGTACTCTATCTATCTATCTATCTATCTATCCTTCATATACCTATCAATCTATCAGTCCTGTTGATGTTTCTGTGTGTGTGTGTGTGTGTGTGTGTGTGTCTGTGTGTGTTGTCTTAATTTGCTTTGTCTATCCTGATCCTATGCTGAGTCATGAAAACCCAGCCTAAGATTCAGGATGATGCTGGAGATGTTATCCATGCATGTGATCTTCACTTACTGTGGATTTTCTTTCAGAGTGGTCAGTATGCAGCTTGTGGGGATTATGCATCTAAGTGGGATGTTTGGCAGGGTGGTAAACAAAGCAGAGAAGATCTTGCATGCTCCACAAAGAAGTCCTGTGCATTCATGAGAGTATATGTATGTCACTTTCCAGAATTCAATTATTGTCAGTGTACCTTCTGGATATCTTTGGTCTAGCGAGGTCTGTTCAGAACTCACTCAAGTGTAGTAAATAAACGTCTTCTCTGGTTTGATTTAAATGTGACCTTTTCCTTATAGAATTGTGCCATGAGAGAGTTGATTCTAGGTAAAACCTCTTGAAATGATTTAACTGATACAGCAGCATACATCAGCCTTAAAAATATGTCTGATTTGGTGATATTTAATCATCAAGATTTCTATTCGTGTAAAGTATCAGTAATATCTCTAATGTGCATTGATTTAAACCTTACTTGTTTCCTTTCAAAAGGGTCTATGTATTCTATAATACACTACAAGAGAAGTGTGGCAGTTACATTCATTTTGCTTCATAGAGTTCTCTGTCCAGAGAGAAAATGCCAGCATCAAAGGGACAGTCAGGAAAATGACTCCTCCAAGAACAAAAAGTAACAAATTTCATCCTTTCATCCCTCTGTATTTCTAGTTTAGGAGGGACATGGAAAAGGACATGATCAGCAAAAGAACAGGTAGATTTGGGGAACTTCTGTGGTTTTTATCCTTTATAAGATGGCCGGAAATTTGCTTATGATGACATGTCTGAGCAACTTGCATGGCTTCAATTCTTTGATAAGAAATTATAAAATTATAAAGAAAATGGATCCCATTTTTTCCCTAGTAAGAAAATTTGGTCAAATAGGTCCTTCAGAGAAATTCATTTTCTTATCATTTGAAAATAACTGTAATACAATATGATTCGAAAGAGGCCTTGTGTTTTCCATCATCATTATAAAAATGAAGAGTAGAATAACCAAATTAGGAGACATTTTAAGTGCTTATTTGATATACTACAACTGGAGCCAGAGTAGACTGAATATCTTTATAAGGAGAGTTTAACTTAGAAAGTAATAAACTGATAAACAATCCCTCCAATTTAAAAATTAAAAAGGATGCTGTGAAGTTCTTTATCTCTCTAATTATAGCAAGAAGGAAATGGGTCAATAAATTCCACAAATGAATGTTACTTTTGCTAGAATTTAGACTTTGATGTTAGACTCAAACTATTTCTATAAACCAGTGGACCAACTGTTCTTGAACTTCAGCATGCATTGGAATCACACAGCTGCTGTACTCCAGTTCCAGAGTTTCTCACTTGGTCCCTTAGGGATGGGGACTGAGAATCTGTATTTCTAACTTGTTACCAGGTGATGATGATGTTTGGATTGGAGATCACATGCTGAGAACCATAGCTAGAGCACTATGTATCAAAGGGAGATATGACCATATGATCTAAACTTACAAAGAAATGCAAGGGCATGAAAACTGCCAGATTCAGAATAATGTGTGTGTGTGTGTGTGTGTGTGTGTGTGTGCACGAGTTATGGAAAGTGATGTGGGAGGAGTACACAGAATGTTTCACTCTATTAGAAAAAAGTATTTACAGTAACTTAGCTGAATAGGTGGATGAGTATTTGCTGTGCCATTGTTTATATATTTTGTATGTCTTGAATGTTTCATAATTCACTTTTTAAAAAGAGAAAAAGTCATAATTACTAAATTAAGTTGTAGCTACTAAATTTGTATAGAGTCTAGCACTACTGATCAGGTACATTTTAATTAACCAAAATATACAGAACTGTTAGCTTTGAAGTTTCTTTTTTCAAAAAGTTTCAGTAATAGAATCTAAAACACTTAGAAATCCTTTAGAAACATAGTTATACAAGTGACATAATAGAAACACATAATGACTGGTAATGACTTTGCTCTATTCTATGCATTAGTTTATTCAACAAATATTTATTGAATGTCTACTATGTGTCAGAAACTGTTCTAGGCATGGGGATACAGCAATGACCAAAACAGACAAAAATCCTGCCCTCATGGAGCCTACATTCCATAACAGTCATTTTATTTTTGCCTAGTAACAAGCAAAACAAACAAGCACAACACCTCCAAAGTTGAAGCTGGTAAAAGGAAAGATGAATAAACCTGAATTAAAAAAAATAAACCCTGTTTTTCAATCTAAAAAGAGTGAGAGATTAAAGATAATTTTAAGATAAGGAATTTCTTAAGGATATGCTGATAAGGACAAGTGAGTCTCATAGCAAATGTACAAGTTAAAATGATAAGTTTAATCCAATTTTCATGTGAAAAAAAAAACTAGTAAGATGAAATTTTCCCCCTTTAGAGTCATAATTTTACCCAATGTTTTTCTTCTAAATGTCTAAGTCAGTCATATGTAACAGTTTTTTTCCTCTCTATGAATACTTAATTCATACATGCAATGCATTTTTCAAGCTAACATCTCTAAATAGAGCCAGAAATTTGGGGGGAGCAGCAGTGAGGGTGTGTTCAGATGGCTCCTCTCCCCCACCAAGCAAGCATTTTTTTCCCCAAGAATACTGCTCCCTTCTCAGTGGGGAGTCAATGAACTAACTCAGTAATAAAACCTAATCTTTACATATTTCTTTACTGCTTCACTAATTTATTTATTTTACAAGTATGTTTATGTTACTAGCACAGGGCACAGCACTGGAGATAAAAAGATTAGTCAGATATGGTCCTGTTATCAAACAGTCCCAGTGTGGATAGAGGAGATATGAAAACACACAAGTACAGCACAGGCAGAGAAGAGACCTGATAAAATTATGTGGGGGGAAATCTTTGAGTAACATGAACATACACAAGATCAAACAGGCAAGGTTTCCTCTGGGCTGAGCCTTAAAGAATGAATAGAGTTAGCGAAGTAAGGAAAGTAAGGAGAAATTGAAAGGTGACCATAGCAATACGGAAATGATGGAAGCATTTGCCTTGATCATGTTCGTCATGAAGAAACCTGGAAAAAATTATTAAAATACTGTTAGGTGGGGTGTGTGTGTGTGTGTGTGTGTGTGTGTGTGTGTGTGTAGTGTTCTTTCTGGTTCCTGCTAAGTCTAACACCTAAGACTTAGTTCTCAGAAAATCAAATCCCCTACTGGGAGCCAGGCACTGCCATACTCGACAGGCATTCAAATACACATGAGACATGGTTTTCCTTTCAGTGAGTTTATACTGCCGTAGAAGATTCATCAAATTGCTCTTTACTTAAGGAATATTAAACAAATTTTAATGGGTGAAAACTATAAAATAGTCCTTAGCAGAACTCTTAAGTATCACTCTTGCTCTTAAATTTTATGATTTTAATGCTATGAAAACTCAGTTTATAACATCAAAACAATTATTTCGTACATGTATTTTTTAGGATTAAGTACTTCCTTATTGTACAAATTGGGTTTCTATTAAATTCTTTTAGATACATTTTTAGTAGACTTGTATAACACTGTCTTATTTGAATACATCTGAAGGTAAATTCAAAACAAAACCAACCAACCTAACAAACAAAACAAAAACTCTGGTCTTCTCCAACTAGAAAATGTTCCAGTGGTCTCTCTGAGTTTTCTCAAATACAAGATCATATGTTGTGATATATTTTATAATATATCTATTAGCAATTGTTTTGGGTTATTTATACCTCCTTCTATATTAACACAGATAATGAGTAAAAACATGTCTGCTTTTATGCTTTAATTTAATCTAACTAAAATAGTAGCAGCAAAATAGAGGTCATTCACCCAAATGTATTATGAAATTATGTATATTATACACACAAAACAATCTAGGGATATGGCTCATAATATGTTTTTTTTCTCTTCATAACAAGTTATATCTTGCTGATATATTGCAGTTCATGAAAAAAATGAGTGCATTTTAAAGTCTTGTGTCCTAAAACTCCTTTAAAACAAATTATTTTTCTTTCTTAACAATATTAAAATGGATAGCATGCAAATTTTTCTTAAGTTTTAAATCCAAAGAAACCAGGAACTATGTTTGGAATCCTTTATAAAATTTATACTTAGCCATCATAGCAAACACAGTTAGTTCTATCAGCACGAATAATGGATGAAGCTTTCTTCTTACTTACTTGTAAAGCTCAGTTGTTTGTTTAGTAATATGGTTATACAGCAAATTTTGGAATCATGATTAGAACCATAGGGATGCCAAGATTTCATGTAAAATTAGTTCACAGAAAATATACTATTTAAACTAACTGTTTTGATAGACCAAAAGGGAGCAGACCTGATAATCCATGCCTCTTTACTTTTACAAACATTTTAAAATTTTATCTTAATAAGGGGGTAGAGGTATTACCAATAAACTTTTAGACTATACCATTATTTATTTAATAGTTATATTTCAGGGACAGACAGTTCATTAAGAAAGGAGATACCAAGAGCTCCTGGTACACAACACTCCAAAACAGAAAGTTACTCTGATTTATAACATCATAGAATTTAGCAGTGACAACACATTACACTCAGTAAAATGCTAGCTTAAGATATTTCTTGATGTATTATCACACATATGAGGTAAACTTTCCACTTTTAATTCTAAATCATTGACTCCATTTAGTGCACATTGAATAAACTGATTTACATAAGAATAATTTAGCAATATATATTTTTTTTCATTTGTATGACAGCTATTACTGTAAAATCAATTCTCAATGTCTACTACCATGCATTTAAGTTCTTATTGTGGAGATAAATGTGTGACAATCCTGCCCAAGAGACAAAATACCCTCTCAAGACCATTTCTCCATTCTCATTCTTAAGTAAACAAGCTAGTAAGAAAATAAGTTTGCTATCAAGACTTTTTTCAGCTTGCTTCTAGGTTGGTTCTTTCATAGGCTACCTCCTGGTAACTTGTGTTTAAATTGTACCTTTCTTGTTTCTTGTTAATCATTACAGGGATTTATTTTGGGGGGATAGATCCAGGCTCTATAGTTCTGTTAATAATCACAGCCAATACTTTGTAAATTTGCATCATGGCAAGACTAGTAGGTAGCAAGTTAGTTGCTTACATATTAGAGAAAAATGATGTACATCTTCAAAAGTATAGAATCTGGATATGAAAATAAATTTTGGATTATTCTTATAGTTATAGTTCTTCATACTTCTTATTTAACACTCATTTGACATAATATAATTTTTTTTTTTCTGTACGCGGGCCTCTCCCGTTGCGGAGCGTAGGCTCAGCGGCCATGGCTCACAGGCCCAGCCGCTCCACGGCATGTGGGATCCTCCTGGACAGGGGCACGAACCCGTGTCCCCTGCATCGGCAGGCAGACTCTCAACCACTGCGCCACCAGGGAAGCCCTAATTTTATTTTATTTTTTAAAAGAAAAACATTTTAAACCCACATAATACTCTGAAGTAATATGTTGTAATATTTTGCCAAATTTCAAGAGGAAAGGTAATAATATAAGAAATAGGTTTATTTTCACACTGACTCAATGTTTTGCTTTCATTGTGGTGCAGGGCTAATGCAATTTTCAAAAAAAAAAAAAATTAGATATTTATTTTGTGTGATTTCCCTAGACCAAACTGTATCCTCTTTAAATTTTGGTACTTTATAATGGGAAACAATTTTGCAGCAAATTAAACTGGTTGGATTGTACAGTTCTTCCTTAGATGGTCTTTTTCCCCATGCCTGACTTTTCTTTCATCAAACAGCAATTACCTACAGTCTGCTCACCATATTACTTGATTTTTCTTTTTATGAGACCTTCTAGTCACACAGAAAAAATAATAATTTTCCTCCTAAATGTTCTATCATAGAATTTTCCTTTCACAAAGCATCTATCTATGTTCCCTATTACACTGATTAAAATCAGTTTCATGTAGTGCCAACAGGAGGATCATTTCTCTCCCTCAAAGAACTACTGTAAACACATAATCTCTTTATTTATATTATCCCTACTGTATAAGGCCTCTTTTATGATATCTTTGATTCTAAGGTCACATTGTCATGTCCTGGATCTTTATAGGTGCATCAGGTCTTTCATCTTGCTCCAATATTTGCTTTAGAAATGGATGAGATTTGATTTTGACTTGGGCAGTCCATACTACAGACAGCAGCAACTGACTTATCAGGATCCAAACACCCTCTCTGCCATCTGTGGGGAGTTAGCCCATCTGAAGTAGACAGCAAATCAGATTACAAAGTCTTCTCTGACCACATGGACTCAAAATAAAATTCAAGCTCCCTTCTTAGCCTTCATCACCTTAGAAATATTTCAGAATACACTGCCTTCTAGCTCTTTCTCCCTGTTCTCTTGAACTAGTATTTAAGCAAGTGCTTTAAAAACATTTTTAAAATACACTTTACTGAACTTCTCATCTTGGGCAGAACCCTACAAACAGTCCCCTTCATGGCACCAAGACTGCCAGCTTACCAGAAGGAAGTAACCTCAGGGAACACCATATCCCACTATACCTGACAACCAAACCCATACTTTAGAGGTTAATGCCCCTATATCAAAAGTTTGTCTTCTAAGTAAAGCCAGGTTTGTGTTATGATGTTTAACCCTCCCTTAAAAGGACAGGCCTTGCTCAAATAGAAGCAGACTCCCCTGCTCCACTAGTCAGGAATTCCGTAGGGGTAAGGGAAGGATATATCAGAATACCAGAGTTCAAATCCAGGTTTTACTCTGTATTAACTATGTGATTTGGGGCAATTTCACCACTTAAATTCTCTGAACCTCAGTTTCCTCATCTATAAAATGAGTCTAATACATTACTTATGCTGTGGATTTGTTATAAGAAGTATATATAAGATAAGACAATGTCTGGTAAAAAATAAGCAATCAACAATCATTAGCTATTATCATCTTTTTAACATCAATAATTCTGAGTTACTCATCCTTCTCTCTTTTTATGGGAACCATGTTGAATAATATAAAGGCTAAAAAATGATGGTTGACATGTACCTTGACATATCTTTAACATATTATTTTATTTTTATTTACATCATCATACATTTTTCATAGTATAGAAGTAAAACATAATCAATATCCAATATTGTACAATATTTTATATACCACACTCAAACATACCTACTAATGAGTACATTACATGTTGTTACTAATTTATTGGCTCTTAATTATTTTATATTATGCAGGTATTTTTGCTAGATTATCATTTCTGTTGAACTATCTCTTTGCAATCTTTGGAGACGTTGGTTGAGGTTCTTGTATGGGCTAGAATATGTTATTTTTTTTCTCCCAATGAAAGAACGGAGTATGAGCTCTTGCTCAGGTAGTGAATCTGAATATTCACTATCTAACACAATTTTAGGAATGGATTATAGATGGTAAGGATTGCACTTTCTACCTCATTTACCTTCCTTCAAACCATTGCATTCTCTGTTGATTTTCTTTCACCTTCAAGTTCCCAATGAATTGAGTACTGCTCTCCATTTGTTTATTATTTTTTACTCTCAATTCCAAGAACTATGACTATTTTTGCATCTGCTCCTTTACTGACTTTCCTTCTTAAAGTTGACTAGCATCCACTGAGTAGTGGTCTTTCATTAGTCTTTATTTGTAGACATCTGCAATATTTAATCTCACTGACCTCCCCTGGTTTTGGTACTCTCTTTTCCTCATCTCTCTGACACGAGAAAGTTGTTTTCTTCGTGTCAGCTTGTAGCTATCTCCCATCCTGTTTTTGTTCTCTAAAAAGACATGTTTAACAATGTTCTTTCCTCAGCTGGTTTTCTTCCTGTGGACCTCCACTTGTAAGTTCAACGATTGCTTTCCAACTAGATGCCCCTTTAAGCTTAGTGCTGCCTCAAATTCTCATTTCAGGTTTTCATGCACTTCCATGATATTTATAGGATATCTTGTAGGCATCTTAAATTTAAAATAACCACACTGATATATTTTTTTTCTCACAAACCAACTCTTATATTACATGTTTCTATTTGTATTCCTGGCATCATTATTCTCCCAGTCATCCAGATTTGAAACACCTATTTCACTTCATTTCTCACAAATAATCTATCTCAATATCTTACTTAAAAAAAAATATACTAGCATCTCTTAAATCCATTCCTTCATTTTGATCTCAATTTCCATTACCCTACATCAAACCCTAACTGCATTGGCCTATCTTACTATGATTATATCTCAATTGGTTTTATCGCATCTGAAAATTTGTCAGATTTTGACAGTTAAAGATAAGAGGAGGTATTATGTACAAGGCACATATTTCTTTGAAAGTCTATGGCTCATTTTGGGAACTTTAAACGATAGTGGTTAGAGAGGTTTATACAGGTAGACGGATAATAAAATCTGAAATGTAGCTGGGAGTAAAATCTTAAATCCTAGACCACTGAGAAATTTTAGTGAACATGCTTTATCTACAATGTTGAATCCTTTTCTTTAGTATCAATAGTACCTAGCAAAATGCTTTGCATTTTTCAGATGCTCAAGAAATCCTTATTTCAGGAAACAAGGGAAATATTGCAAAAATATTAAATTATTAAAATGCACATTGATTTATAACTTTTGAAATTAGCTAGGACACAGAAAATGTCTTTATTTTGCTTCTATAGTACATTTTCAAGTATTTAAACAATAATATAAATTTTAATGCTTTTCTTAATTATCATTGAGTCATACATACATATAACATATATAAACATATGTATTGATATTTGATGAATATATTACATACACACATATGTATATGTGCTCTATTCAAAGATAAGCTAATGGTTAATTGAAAGAGCTTATCTGGTGCCAGAGTTTTGCTTTGCTTTTCAATTCTTATTTTCAGTCTGCTCTGTTTACAGAATATCCAACTTTGTATAATAATTGAAGAATCTCCTGAGCTAAAAATAGTAACTTCTGGAAAAGAACTCAGCTCCTGGTACTTAGCCGTATTATTCATCTTATATGGCTGATACATTTATAATACAATGATTCAAATAAATGTGACTTTTAAAACTTTTTTCAGAAAATATTGTCATACCTTATAGATTAATATTCTTCTCATGCCCCACCCCATATCCATACACAAATGTCTCTTGTGGTTAGTGATATTAATCCATTCCTGTGGTTTTGCAGTCCAGGAGAATATAGTGTAGCATACCTCCTGGTTTAAAACAAAAAGGCTTATGGTGTTCTTTGGCTTTTTGTTCCTTGGCTTTCTGCAGAGACCAGCATCCATGGGAGGGATTTGCTTTGTTTTTCTAATTATTGGCAGTTGGGTGAAACAGTGTCTAATATGGGGAAAAGCAACACAGAGAACTTCAAGCCATGATAATAACAGGTGTTCCCAAGGATCAAGTTCTCAAACAACCCTAGGAGTAAGTTGAGATGCACTTTAGAGCTGAATTGTCTCTGATGACAGATGAAAAACATCAGGAATTTGCATATAATACCTGATTTGGTTCACTTCACAGTCTATTAAATGGATTTAACAATTTTTCAGAAGGCAGTTTTGGGTAAAGAAAGTGAAAGATGTGCTAACATGGAATGAGTACACAGAAAAATTTCATTTGGGTTTGATTTGCTACTCTTCTTTTCCTTATCACAACTCCACCCCCAGCACACACATACACACACACATTTGCACACAGACACATGTACACATTCGTGTACATGTAATGCACACATACTCACTGATAACCATGTCTAAACTGTTGCAATGACATCCAGATTTATTCACTGTAATTTAAGTTATAAATTAAATAGGATCCAGAAGATCACAAGAACATGGTAAAATAGTTCCTTGGGCTGATTCTGAGTTGCAAGACTCTTTAAATTAGTTAGAAGACTATCTTAAAATTATAAAAGTTGATAAAAATATCAGCATGATAGATTTAAGCAAAGAGAGGTAGAAACTATTAAATATCTCCTCATGAAAGTATTCTTAAATAAAATATAGGCATACATCAAATTTATAGCAAAATCATGATCCCAAGGATGTAATCTCTCTTACATAAGGTGCCAATATTACAGTTTTGGCAACATGTACCTTCTACCAGAGCCTTTAGAAGGTGGCTGAACTAGCTCTTAAGCTTCAGTCACCAGCAGGGTTCTTTCATCAACATGTGAAAATCTGCTACCTTATAGTGAGCCAGAATGTATAAAAGGCCAATCAGTATTAGAGAAAAGCAGTGACAGTAAGAAGAATGAGCATTATAAAAGCAGACAGTTAAAGAAAAGACACATCCCTTTGGCTCACATTTCTCCCCATTCCAGCACACTGAACAGAGCAAGGAAGAGACCACTCAGAGCCAGAATTTTCCTCTCTCAAGCACAACTTCCTGCAAACCAAGGTGTCTCAGCTCAAATCCAGGCTAGTTTAGAGAAGTTGATTTTTACTCTGAATTTGAGATTACACTTTAAAAGCATATGTATTTTAATAACATTTTGGAATATGCTCAAATATCACTAAAAGAAGAGAAAGAATGATTGGCAGAGCATACTTGAAGACAGTGACTGTAGGAAAGTAAAATCAAATCACCCAGTTGAAATCCAAATCACTCCACTTATGTAGACAAGATTGAGCTGCTCTCCACTATGAAAACCTGGTAGAGTCCTGAAAAATTCCTGATGTGATCTTGTTTTTTCCTTTTTACCTCTTTAACATAAATGTAAAAGAAAGAAAGAAAAATACCTGCTTTTCTGGGAAAAAAGCAAAGTCTGTCTTTGGGACTATTAATTATTACTCAATGACTAGATCTGAGTTCCATTTGTCATGCCATTTTTAATACCATCGACTCTCTTGGGCACTCAAGTTTTCCATGAGTTTGTACTGTATGTGAATCCATTTTCTGTATGAGTTTTGTCTTTTTCTGCTACTTTTATTTTCAGTTAACATTTAATAAAGGCAAATTATGGTTTACTATTGCCCAAATTGTACTAATTTCTCCTTCTTCCTCTTCTTTTTCTCCTTCTTCCTCTTCTCCTTCTTCTTTTTCTCCTTCTTCTTCTCCTCCTCCTCCTCCTCCTCCTCCTAATTATTATTATTATAACTGTTATTATTTTGCCAATTCTTTTTCTTTAGAATTGTTTTGGGAGGAAAGGTTATTACTAGGGTCAGGCACAATATTAGTGCACAGTTTCTGCTAAGATTTTCACATTTACCTTTTTTTTTTTTTTTTTTGGTACACGGACCTCTCACCGCTGTGGCGTCTCCTGCTTCTGAGCACAGGCTCCGGACACACAGCCTCAACGGCCATGGCTCACAGGCCCAGCTGCTCCACGGCCTGTGGGATCCTCCCAGACCAGGGCACGAACCCGTGTTCCCTGCATCGGCAGGCAGACTCTCAACCACTGTGCCACCAGGGAAGCCTTCACATTTACCTTTTAACTAATCTGTGTTCTTGCAACTATTTTTAAATAATAAGTTTAACTTTCTCAAATATTTTTTTCTATATAATTTGAACAATGTCTTATTGTATAGGTGCCATAAATAGGTAATATTTACATCAACAATGTTTATCAATTAGTAGCATTTCCCAGGAAGAAAAATAATGTTTATAATTACTTTTATCAGACAAAATCTGCTTCATTAAAGAAAGCTATTTATTAATATAAGAGTTTGGGGAAATGTGTTTCCAAGAAAACCTAAATGTTTAGCTCAGTTGACCTAAAGCATCTACCAAGAGAACATGAGTTTTCCTTTAACTTAAGTGGGACAATTAGAGACCCCATCAACCTTCTCTTTACTATGTGGTATCTTCCTTCAAATTACAGATTTAAAGAAATCTTCAAATTACAGATTTTACTCTATTGGGAATCTAAGTCTCCGGCGCTCTCTCAATTCAAATTCTTTACTCCAGCAAGATCCTGAGTATAATATATCCAAATATAAATGTATCTATGCAAATAAATCATACAGTAAATAATCTTGAGTACATTTACATGTATTTTAAGACACCCTCTCATCAGCAGTTTACAGGTATAATGTAGTAACAGGGCTTCCACTATGTGGAAGTTGGTAAGTCCAATCACTCACATTTATCCTTATATAAAAAATATGTATTTACAGTACTGCTTTGAGTATTCTTATTTGCCCTGCTTCTCCTGTCTCTAGAAGTTTTCTAATTCCCATGTCCCTGCTGTAGTTTGGCCATTTCTAGTTGCCACTCAAGATTTTTCATTCTTTGCAATTTTTATTTTTCTTCTCTCAGCCATTTCTTTGTAACCCAGGTCTTCCTCTCAACTCACAGGCTTTTCCACTTATTTCAGCTTTCCTTATCTTCTGAGCTCTGGTCTTTGGATGGCTTGGTTTTTCTAACCTTTTGTTCAGTGGTTAGCTAACCAGGCCCACGACTCCTTTGGATTTAGGGTCTTCTTGGTTAGTGAACTGAATGATCACCGTGTTTTCTTTATCTCAGATTTAATGAACTGTATTTGAACTATGGCTTCTATTTCTTCCTTTGACTGCAACTTCTGACCTTGAAAAAAAAAAAACATGATTTGAGGGTTTGCATGATCAAAATGTTAGTATACTTGAAAAATAGTCTCATATAAATGAATCTGGCACCCAAGAAAAAAATATAATTATACTTTCAATCTGACTTTTGTAGAATTAACAGAAAAATAAAGACTACAGCAGTGTTTTTTTAATTCAGTCAACCAAATCAAGGTTGCTTTCTTTTTCCTTTTCTTCAAAAGGCTTGAACTCAATAAAATGCACCTGAGTCTTTTCAAAGTAATTCTATTTTCTTTTTTCCTGTTTTTCTTTTTTTAAATTTTTAAACCCATGGGTATTTCAAGGGAAATTCAACCCACATGTTCCTGATTCATTTACACTTAATTCATTAAAATGTTGTTTTGTAAGAGCTATTTGATGTCCAAGGACTTTATGTGTCTTTTTAGATGACTTTTTATGCCATTTTTTTCCTCAAAAACAGGAAGTGGTATTTTGCTAAGAATTCAATTCCAAAAAGGTTGAATTTCATATGAATCACGTTAAGTACAGCAAGATGATTGTATCTCTCTTGGGCCATCTTTACAATGGGATGGCACCTCAAACAGTTATCTGAATAGACTGAGTATTGTTAATTTCAAATTTCCCCAACAGGATGCCAAAGTCTCCCAAGACGGGGAGACTTCCAAAGTCAATCTGTAAAAGGGCATACAAAATGAATCAATTTAACTCAATGTACATATAAATGTAATGTTATTAATTACATTAGAGCAAAGTGTTAGAGCAGAGACATCTAAGGTGATAGCCTCAGGATATCACTGGAGTCTGTTTCCTTAAATTTAAGTTTTCTTCTTTTTCTCATCTCACCCCAAGAAAGGAACTTTGTATGAAAAGCAGGCAAGAGAGAGGGAGAAAGAGATTATAATATATCAAGCAAACAGAAGGCATGTATGCACTGACAATAAGAAACACTTTAATAGAAAACATCAGTTAGTCACACTTTCTAAATTGAAGAGAAACCTTCTTTAACTAGAGAAAGTTAGATAGCAGGTCTGCAGTATTTTCTTGGTGACCAAGAAATGTTGGAATACCTATGTAATGGGTCTGCATTTCCTTAGATCTGCTTTCTTTACTAGCATAGCATTGAAAACTTTCCTCTAGAACTTTTGAGTTCAAGAACAGCTTGGCAGTCCCTAAGTGAAATCCAGCATCACGGCCACTCCAAGATTGGTTTTATTTACAATGTAGGTGAATCTCATACAGGAATTCAAATACCACTGAGAATAACCCATAATACCAAATTGGATCAAATCTGCCAAAATCAAAACTACTGGAAACACTAAATTCATAGGAAATTCACTCATAAGCAAATGGCCTGATTTATCCAGGCCTGGACTCAATCCAAGGTAACATATGTGAGATCTTTAAAGGCTTCTAGTGCTCACATTATCTTGTAAAAGACTTTCAAGGCAGTTCTTTTAGTTTCAATGTTGAATAGTCTAAAATAATTATTATTAACAAAATAAAGTAACTAATGAATTGTGATTAATATTTTGAACACACAAGCTTTAAAAACACAAAGAAAATATGATCCTAACCTTAGACTATTCACTAGATACAGAAAATTAATTTAGGGGCTCTCTTCTGAGCTCCAATAAGGAGGGCTAAGGTCATATTTGACATATGAATTGAAGAAAAATTCATACTCTACATTGCAAAGGAAAGTTAAAGTAAGTGCTCTTTGTAGAAATCATTAAGCAAAACTGACAACTAAAAGTATCACCAATGTGGGAAATGATGCCTTGGTCAAACGCTACCAGATCTTATTCAGTATAGATACTTATGTAGACATGGCTGTATTATTTTTCTAATCACTGCATCAGTTAGCAATGCTGTCAACAAAAAAACTTTATATTTAGTGGTTGAAACAATATGCTTTTCTCTTTTTTCACAAACTTATAGTTGGCTGGGTGGTTCTGCTATTCTGGGCCAGTCTTGACCAACCTCTGTTGTGTTTCCTCATACATCTGAGGCCAGCTGGCTGGTCTGGGAGGACTTCTGCTAGCATGACCAGGGTATCCTCTTCATGGTCTTTCAATTTACAACAGGATAGCCTGAGCTTGATCTCATGGCAATAACAGAATTCTAAGAAAATAAACAGAAACTTCAGAGAGTTTTTTCAAGGCTCTTCTTGCATCACATTAATTAGCATCCTATTGTAAGTCTCATGACCAAGCCTGGATTCAGAATAGAGGAAATATACATAGTTATAGCAGAAAAGGGTGGACTCAGAAAAGCTCTTAATTTGAGCCACAAATACAATTGATCTATCATAATTATCTAGAAAAATCCTTAAAGTATTTTCACAAGGAAATCCCTTCTCGAACATTTCTGTGTGAGTTAGCATGGCAGGTGATGCATATGATTAACATGAATATATTTTCAGTTTCATCATTAGCATTTTCTGCATCTTACTTTTTTCCCCAAGTCATTGAAGTGAAATTATACAATGAAATTATTATGCCACTTCTCTTCCTCAAGGAGACTTTCTTTCTCTGATTCTCAAGATTGGTTCATCTTTTTCTCTCGCTTTTTCTTCCCTTTCCCAAAACTCTTCTTTGAACCTTATTAAATGGATATCTTTATTAGACTGCAGCTATTTTGTAACAAGTAATGTGGCTTTCATTTTTCATTCTTGTTTCTTTGCCACTTAGCTAAATTTGTGGTGTATACTAGGCATGTAATATGTAGGTAAGTCAATCTGGGAAAACATGGTGGGAATATGAAAGGCATGGAGACCAAAAGAGGGAAATTGCAGAGAACATACAAGAGAAATCACATGGGCTAGAAAAGAATGAGGTTAGATTACTCCAGTGTAAGAGGATATAATAATGTAGAGAATGAACAGAAGGAGAAAAAAGTACTAGAAGTAGAATGGATCAAGTCTGAAGTAGAAGAGGAAGTTGTAAAAGAGAAAAGAAAGAAACACAATAAACTGGTAGAAGGGAAACAAAAGCAAATAATAAAGCTTAAGCTGTATTTACTTAAGCCAAAATATTTGGCTTACTCTTTGGAAATATTGGAATTTCTAAATAAAGCAAATGCATGGATTGTAGTAATTAGAGTATCCTCAATGTTCTGCCATACTCTAGTATCCACTACTGGGCCACTAGATGGTCACCAATGCCAAACCCTTCATGTAGCATCATGTAACAAACACTGAAACTAATGTTTTGCAAAGCACCCAAGCTCAGCATTTGTATAGAAACCTTCTTATCCTGGTGCAGATTGCCTTTAAATGGAAATGGATAGCTCTTCAACACCAACCCTGTTTATTGTGACACCACTATAGTTCCCATTAGTCCCAAATCATAAAGATATTGTGTAAACATCAGCATTCATGTGTTCTTATTTTCCACAGTATCTCATGTTGTGTGCTTTGAACAATGATCCACAATTCTGATTTCTTCATAGAAAGTAAATCTTGAGAGAAAATAAATACCACATGAATGGTATAGTGTTGTACATTTTTATAATACCTTAGAAACATTTATAAATCTCTGGGTCAAGTTACCATTCTAAACTCTTTAAGAAATATGACTACATTTAAGATTCATTTTTTTTCAAGAGGATTGCAATTTATTGGAAGTGAGAGGCATGAAAATAGCTATAATTTTAGACAATATATTGATTTTTATAAAAGGGATGCAAACGTATTTCAATAGATGCCAAAAGTATATGGCATTTTTTTAATTGGAGCTATTAGGGGTGGTTTCATGTAAGAGTTGGCATGTAAATTAGAAATAATTTTAATAGGTATGAGTGGAAAGGAAGGAAGGTTGAACAAAAGCAGATAAGTAGAGAAAAATGTAAACTGGAATGGGTAGAAAAGCAGACCTACTGGGAAATTATATTAGAAAGTTGAATGGGAGCTGTGCTGTTGAAGGCCATGGATGTCACATTAATTCATCTGAATCAGTACAGGGGTCACTAGACCACAGGACAAGAGCAAATACTTCTGAAGACAGAGGAAAATGGTATTTTTAGATCTCTGAGTGCAGTAAAATATAGGTGACATGTTAATGTTTTAGATTTCTACTGCAGTAAGATGTAGGAATTCTTAAATCAGAATCTATGAGTGAAATTCAATAACTTCCTGTAACTGTATAAAAACAATTACAGTGGGATCTTTTGAGATCCCACTATTCTTGAATAATCTTATGTTTCTCCATAGTCAGAGCTTCCTAAAAAAAGAGTACTGGCAATAACTGAAGGATACATTAAAGAATAATTGGAACTGAAAAAAAAAAAACCCAACCCCCCCCCCAAAAAAAAACCCAAACAAACAAAAAAAATAAGCAAACTCCAAACCTCTTGAAAGTTACAGTTACAGGCGGTACACTTCTAGAGGCTTACAGAGATTTATCTCCCTGGATACGTTTGTTTACATTTTAGAGTGGTAAAGTAGAAACCTTCTTGTCCTCTTCAAGAGAGAATTTGTTTACATTCTAGAACAAAGGTTTATTTTTCTTTCTTTCTTCCTTTCTTTCTTACTCTCTGTCTTCCTTTTCTTTTCTCTCTCTCTTTCTGTTTCCATCTCTGTCTCTTCTCCCTTTCAGATGAATTGACAGTACCTCCACATAAATGACAATTTTCATAATTTTGGGGTCCCTCTCTTGTGGTGCAAAACTCACTGCCTACACAGGCGACATCTGGTTTCACGATATGTCCCTGTAGCAGCATGGGGAAACCAGCACAAGCTGCTCTGTGAGATAACCTTTTCCTCAATCCAGACTTTTGAAATCATATATGCACATAAAACTGTGACAGACTAACTCAGTTGAAGTAAGGTAACATTTCAGATTCCTCACATTTTTAGATTGAACAGAAGCAAGCATAAATCAGATACTAGAACAATATTAAAAATATCAGGACCAATACTGCTTCTATTAATACAAAATGACTCAATATTATTAAATATATTAATGTAATCATCTTAGTAAATTTTGGAATACTTTGATAAATTTTTGCATCTATTCCTAATAAACGAACAAACCTTTTAGTAAATTTTTAAAAAATAAGACATTTTAACTCTATTAATATAAGCCATTAGTAGAAATCCATTACAAAAATTATGCTTAATACAGACAAAAAACATTTTAGTACACTAAGGAGAGAAAGAAGATTAACACCACTGGGATCTTACTACAAGCATACATAATTATTAAATATTAGAATCTTAGATAACTTTCAATTATAGTGAGTAATAAAACATGTATACCTGCTATTATAACCATTCACTTTATTTTTATGTATGCATGTATGTATGTACTTATTTATTTATTTACTTATTTATTAAGACTATTTCTTTTAGAGTAGTTTTAAGTTCACAGCAAAACTGAGAGGAAGGTACAGAGATTTCCCATATATCTCCTAATCCCACACACACATAGCCTCCTCCATGATCAACATCCACCAGAATCGTACAATGGATACAACTGATGAACTTGCATTGACACATCTTTATCATCCAAAGTTTATAATTTAGACTAGTGTTCATTTTGGAGTTGTACATTCTAAGGGTTTGAACAGATGTGTAAAGACATGTACCAATCATTATAGTATCATACAGAGTATTTTCATTGCCTCCGAAATCCTCTCTGTTCTGCCTATTCATGGCCTCTACCCCACCCTAACCCCTGGCAACCACTGATATTTTTGTTGTAACCATAGTTTTTTTCTTTTCCAGAATATCATTTGATTGGAATCATATGATATGTAGCCTTTTCAGATACTACTTCTTTCACTTAGTAACGTACCTTTAAGGTTCCTCCCTGTCTTTTCATGGCTTGATAGTTCATTCCTTTTAAGTGTTAGTAATACTCCATTGTGTGAATGTACCAAGTTTGTTGATTTATTCACCTACTGAAGGACATCTTGGTTGCTTCAAGTTTTGTCATGTATGAATAAAGCTGCTATAAACATTCATGTGCAGGTTTTTGTGTAATAATTTTGTGTAATAATTTACCTTTGAGTAAATATCAAAGAGCATAATTGCTGGATTATATGGTAATAGTATATTTAGTTTTGTAAGAAACCTTCAAATTGTCTTCTAAAATGGTCATACCATTTTTGCATTCCTACCAGCAATGTATGAGAGTTCCTGTTATTGCACATCCTTGTCGATATTTAGTGCTGTCATTGTTCCAGATTTTGGCCATTATAATAAGTATGTAGTGGAATCTCATAGTTCTGATTTGCATTTCCCTGATGACATATGCTGTAGGACATCTTTTCATATGCTTATTTGCCATTGGTATATCTTCATTGGTGATGTGTCTGTTAAGGTCTTTGACCTAAATTTTAATTGGGTTGTTTGCTTTTTTATTGTTCAGTTCTAAGTGTTCTTTGTATATTTTGGATAACAGTTCTTTACTATATATATCTTTTGAAAATATTTTCTCCCAGTCTGTGGCTTGTCTTTTCATTTTCTGAACTTGGTCTTTTGCAGAACAGAAATGTTTAATTTTAATGAAGTCCAGCTAGTAAATTCTTTCATGGACTGTACCATTGGTGTTTTCACTGCCAAATCCAAGGTCATCTAGATTTTATCCTATGTTATCTTCTATGAGTTTTAGAGTTTTACTCTTTACATTTATGTCTGTGAGCCATTTTGAGTTAATTTTTGTGAAGGGTGTAAGGTCTGTGCATACATTCTTTTTTTTGTTTTGTTTTTGCATATGGGTGTCCAGTTGTTCAAAACTAGTTGTTGAAGAGACTATCTTTGCTCCATTACATTGCCTTTGCTCCTCTGTCAAAATCAGTTGACTACATTTATGGGGGCCAATTTCTGGGATCTCTGTTCTGTTCCATTGATCTATTGGTTAATTCTTTTGCCAAAACGATGCTGTCTTGATTACTGTAGCTTTATAGTGAGTGTCGATGTCAGATAGTGTCAGCCTTCCAACTTTGTTCTTCTCTTTTAATAGTGTATGTGTTATTATGGGTCTTTTGCTTCTGCATGTAAACTTAATAATCACTTTGTTCATACTCACAAGATTTTAATTTTGGTGTGATGACATTGAATCTGTAGATCAGGTTGGGAAGAACTGACATCTTGACAGTATTGAGCCTTCATTTCCATGAACATTGAATATATCTATTTAATCCTTTAATTTTATTTATCAGAATTTTTCAGGGTTTTACTACTTTAACCTGTTAATGTGGTAAATTAAACTAACAACAATTAAAATATTCTTGACTTTTTTAGATTGAAAAAAGAATTGTGTAGTTTTCCTCATATAGATCTATTATTCAAAAAAAATTATGACAAAGTATTTCATTTTTGGGTGGTGCTGATGTAAATCGTATTGCATTTTTAATTTCAAATTCCACTTGTTCATTGCTGATATAAAGTAAAGCTATTGACTTTGGTATATTAACTTTGTACCCTGCAACCTTGCTGTAATCACTTATTAGTTCCATGGGATTTTTTTGTTGATTCTTTCAGATTTTCTACATAGACACTCACATCAACTGCAAACAAACACAGTTTTATTTCTTCTTCCCAATCAGCATATTTTAACTTTATTTTCCTATGTATTCCATTAGCTAGGACTTCCAGTATGATGTTGAAAAGCAGTGAGAGTGACATCCTTGCTTTCTTCCTGATCTTAGTGTGGAAGCTTCTAGTTTCTCACAATTCAGTATAATGTTAACTGTAATTATTTTTGTAGATATTCTTTGTCAAGTTCAAGCAGTTCTCCTTTATTCCTAGTTTACTAAGAAATTTACTTTTCAATAATATATTGTGGTCTTAGATAATTCCTATGAAAAAACTCTCAATTATTTGCAGATTAAGTAATTATTATATAAAAACAATGATTTTTAAATTGTGCTCTCCAGATCAGAAGTATCAGCCTGTTCTGGGAACTTATTAGAAATGCATCTTCTTGGGCTTTATCATCAGAGACCTACTGTATCAGCCTAGCGGTTTATAATTTAACAAGCCCTCTGGGGATTCTAATGTGTCCTAAAGTTTAAATAACCACTTATACAGAAATCTCAAGTTTTAATAAATTTAATAAACCCAAGAAAATTAAACACAAGAAATTGAAAAACTATTAGAACAAGTAAGAGAAATCAGCAAAGTGAGCATACAATTACAATTTTATGTAACTTTTTACAATAACTTATTAAGAAATGAAATATTGAAGTACATTAATGATATAATAATAAAATCCTAATGCAAACCTAAAAAATAGCCTTTATGAATAAAACTCTGGATGTCTTACTGAAAGTCAGAAAGGTACATATAGTGAAAAAGTTTATAAAATATATAAGATAAAATATCAATATAAGTAACTAAGATTACTTTCAAACAAAAAACTCAAAACATAAATGGATAAAATATATGAACAAAGTTACTGTAAATGACCAGTATATGAAACTGGTCAACTTCAAATATTAATATGAAATTTAATGCAGAAATAAAGTATTTTTATCTATTATGTCAACAGCATGAAGGACCTAATATCAAGTATTTTCCAGGATGTAGAAAAATGTACACTCCTTACATACTGTGGGTTTGTAGATTGTTAAAGTTTTGGATAGAGGAAGGGAAAATTTGGCATTACACATTAAGATGAACACTACATTTGTTCTTTGACCCAGCAATTATACCGTAGGATTTTATCCTATAAGGATTTTTACAAATAGGAGGAAAGATGAAATTACTTGTGTTTTCATCAAAGAATTATTCACTGATAGCAAAATTTGTCAGTTCCCTAAATGACTTTTAAGAGGGAAATAAAACAATAAATATGTGTGTATGTATGCAAGTATATAGAAAAGGACTGGAAGAAATGACCTCTGATAAAGGAAGATTTACTGGTAGAAGGGAGAAGGAGAGATAGCATAACCAGTTTGAGAAAGGGAAGGCTTCTGTTCCCAATGTCAATGATCCTTTTTAAGTCTCTGGCTTTGCCCATCCACCTTTGGTCTGGGAGGGGGCACCTGCCCCAGAGACTGAGGTCCATGGATCTAGTAGGTTTGCTGGTAACAGAACAGTGGCAAGTTCTTCTAATGTGTTTGAAGAGTATGAAACACACATACTGAGATCTCAGCAAGTCACAACCTGAGATAGGATATCCCCATTTTGCAGCAAATGCAGAAAAAAATGCAGATCCGATTTAAAGTGGGACTCAACTGTCACTGCAAAGGAGGAAGAACAAATATGAATGGATTTGAAATGACACCAGTCAGGAAACAGCCCTCATAATGGAGGAATGTAATCCAATTTGGGCAGATGACGGGGCCATTTTGATGGGTTAAGTTTTCACTCTTTTGATTCTTGTGTTCATAAGTCTCATTGACAGATTCCTTTAAAGATTTCACATATGTGATTATAAAACAAGACAAGAATGAAGTCAACCACGTAATAGAAATGAATAACTCTATCCACATTTTATCTAAAATAGTTTTAAGAATCATTATAACTAAATCTATTAATTTAGAACTTTAAAATATATTGCTACTGAATTTAGAAATAATTGTCAGAAGTTGCTAACATCAATGACATTTATTGATGGAATAAGAGCAGAGCTTCTTGTTGATAAAGGCACTCAAACTTTAGAATCATTTGTAGACATTACTCTAGCCTGAGCCTAGCAAGAGGTAGAATAATCAGTAATATGTATGGCAGTAAGGGACTTTGCTAAACCACTAAGGTACTGAAAATTAGAAGATTTGTCATTGTTAACATGCCACCAAGCTTTTAGCAGTGAATAGTTGGATTCTTCTGATAGTTTACAGTGTCCACTACTCATGTTTTTATTTATTTATTGTTCTTTCTTCAATTATTTATTAAGCACATATTACATGAATAACATTCTACCAGATATATAGTTCCTGCTATCCACAGTATTAATAATGAGCTGGAAAGACAAGACATAGTTACGTGGAATGACTGACATCACCAGGAAACTTATTACTGCATGACAATCCCTTAGCAAATGTGGAGGGTTATCTGTGTGGGAGTTACTGATCACATCATAATGTTATGTAAAAAAGTGTTGTCTACCTAATTGTTTTTGATTATCTCAACAATGAATTTGGACTTGAGTTGTGGAATTCAGAAGCGTCTTGATCCTAGAACAATGTCAGGGGTTGGGATGGAAGGTGTTTGTCTTGCCTAGTAGATTGTAAATTTAATAAGGAGATAAGCTCTTTTAAATACATTTGTTCACTTTATAGTAATTACTATGACTTTTAAGAAACAACTTTATTGAGATATAACTCTATGCCATAGAGTTCATATAAATATATCATTCATTATTTTTTTGTTTATTCACAGGGTTGTATAACCATCACCAAAATCAGTTTTAGAGTATTTTCATTAATCCCAAAGAAATCTTTTATACTTTAATGATTGTACCCTTTTCTTCATTCCCAGTAGCCCTAGGATACCACCAATATATTTTTGCCCCTTTGGATTTGCCTATTCTAGATATTTCATATAATTGAATCACAAAACATGTAGTCTTTTCTGACTGGCTTCCTTCACTTAGCATGATGTTTTTAAGGTTATTGTTGCATTCAGTAGTCCATTACATCTTACTGACAAATAATTCTCCACTGAATGAAAATACTACATTTTATTTATTTATTTTAATTTATTTTTTTAAATTGAAGTATAGTTGATTTACAATGTTGTGCCAATCTCTCCTGTACAGCAAAGTGACTCAGTTATATACATAAAGAGGTTCTTTTTTTTACATTTTTTCCATTATGGTTTATCACAGGATATTAAATATATACACCCCTGCTATACAGTAGGACTTTGCTGCTTATCCATCCTATATAAACAGTTTATATCTGCTAATCCCAAACTCCCAGTTTATCCCTCCCCCACCCTCCTCCCCCTTGGCAACCACAAGTCTGTTCTCTATGTCTGTGAGTCTGTTTCTGTTTTGTAGATGGGTTCATTTGTGCTGTATTTTAGATTCTACATATAAGTGATATCATATGGTATTTGTCTTTCTCTTTCTGACTTACTTCACTTAGTACGATAATCTCTAGCTGCATCCATGTTGCTGCAAATGGCATTATTTCATTCTTTTTTGTGGCTGAGTAATATTCCATTGTATATATGTACCACATCTTTATCCATTCATCCATCGATGGACAGATGCAAATCAAAACTATAATGAGGGGGCTTCTCTGGTGGCGCAGTGGTTGAGAGTCCGCCTGCCAATGCAGGGGACACGGGTTTGTGCCCCGGTCTGGGAAGATCCCACATGCCGCGGAGCAGCTGGGCCTGTGAACTGTGGCCACTGGGCCTGTGCATCCGAAGCCTGTGCTCCACAATGGGAGGGGCCACAGCGGTGAGAGGCCCACATACTGCAAAAAAAAAAAAAAAAACTATAATGAGGTACCACATCACATTGGTCATAATGGTCATCATTAAAAAGTCTACAAATAACAAATTCTGGACATGGTGTGGAGAAAAGGGAAGCCCTCCTACACTGTTGGTAGGAATGTAAGTTGGTGCAGCCACTATGGAAAATGGTGTGGTGATTCCTCAGAAAACTAAAAATAGAATTACCATATGATCCAGCAGTCCTACTCCTGGGCATTTTATTTATACATCCATCAGTTGATAGTAATTTGAATTACTTCCACTTTTTGGGTGCTATGAATAATGATACCATATTTATGTACAAATATTTTTGTGGATATTTATTTTCATTTCTCTTGAGTATATACCTAAATGTGGAATTGCTGGTCATATGGTAACTGTGTTTAAACTTCTGTGGAACTGCCAAACTACTTTCCAAAGTGGCTACACTATTTCACATGTTCACCAGAAGTATAAAAGGACTCCAATTTTTCCATATCCTTGCAGAACTCATTATTGTCTTTTAAAATGATAACCATTCTAATGGGTGTAAAGTGGTATTTCACTGTAGTTTTGACTTGGATTTTCCTGATAGATAATGATGTTGAGCACCTTTTCATTTGCCTAGTGACTACTGGTATATCTTCTTTGAATAAATACCTGTTTAGATCCTTTTTCTGTTTTTAATTGGGTTGTTTGTTTCTTTATTGATGAACTATCAGTTATTTGTACATTATAGATACAAGTCCCTTATCAGATACTTGATTTGTAAATGTCTTCTGTCTGTGAGCTTATCTTTTCACCTTCTTTACAGTGTCATTTAAAGCACATACTTTTTTTTTGGGGGGGGGTGCGGGGGTACGCGGGCCTCTCACTGTTGTGGCCTCTCCCATTGCGGAGCCCAGGCTCCGGACGCACAGGCTCAGTGACCATGGCTCACAGGCCCAGCCGCTCCGTGGCATGTGGGATCTTCCCGGACTGGGTCACTAACCCGTGTCCCCTGAATCGGCAGGCGGACTCTCAACCACTGCGCCACCAGGGAAGCCCTAAAGCACATACTTTTAATTTTGAGAAACTCCAGTTCATCTATTATTTTCCTGCTGCTTATGCTTTTGGTGTCATATCTAAGAAGACATTGCCTAATCTAAAATCACAAAGATTCACACATATATTCTCTAAGAATTTTATAATATTAGCTGTTACATTTAGGTTTTTGAACCATATTGAGTTATTTTTTGTGTATGATATGAGGTAACTGTCCAACTTTATTCTTTTGCATGTGGCTTTCTAGTTGTTCCAGAACCATTTTCTGAAAAGACTATTATTTCTCCATTTATTTGTTTTGGTACCCTTATCTAAACTCAACTGACCATAAATGTGAAGTTTTTTTTCTGGACTCTCAAATCTATTCTATTATATTAGTACTACACTGTCTTTATCACTCTACTTTTGTAGTAAGTTTTGAAATCAGGAAGCATGAATCTTCCAACTTTACCTTTCTTTTTCAAGATTGTTTTAGCTTTTCTGGATTTGTTGAACTTCCATATAAATGTTTGGATCAACTTGTCAATATCTGCAAATATGTCATCTGGGATTTTGATAGGGTTTACTTTGAAAATACGTAAATAAATTTGGAAAGTATTGCAATCTTAATGATATTAACACTTTATTCGTGGTTCTGGGTTGTCTTTCCATTTATTTAGATCTTTCATAATTTTCTTCAACAACTATTAGTAGTTTTTAAAATATACATTTTGCCCTTCTTTCATTAAATTTAAAAGTATTTTAATTTTTGAGTCAATAATAAATACAATTTTTAAAATTTTATTGTTGAATTGTTCAAGGGTATATCAAACAATTGATTTTTTTATAAAATAAATTTATTTATTTTTAGCTGTGTTGGGTCTTCGTTGCTGCACGTGGGCTTTCTCCAGTTGTGGCGAGCAGGGGCTCATTGTGGCGTGCAGGCTTCTCATTGCCATGGCTTCTCTTGTTGCGGGACACAGGCATGTGGGCTCAGTCATTGTAGCTCACGGGCTCTAGAGCGCAGGCTCAGTAGTTGTGGCGCACAGGCTTGGTTGCTCTGAGGCATGTGGGATCTTCCCGGACCAGGGCTCAAACCCTGGAGGCGGACTCCTAATCACTGCACCACCAGGGAAGCCCCAAACAATTGATTTTTCTATATTGATCCTGTGTCTGACAATCTTGGTGAACTTTCTAATAGTTTTTTAAGTGGATTATTTAGTATGTTTCCTTTATAAGACCATATATTGTGCAAATAGAGAAAGTATTACTTCTTTCTTTCTAATCTGGGTGGAGTACAGTGGGTTGGGAATACTTCTTCCCCTGACTTTCTCTGCTACGTCCACTTATTGGTTGTATTCATCCTCTGACATTCACAGCTCATGTTAGGCAGAACTGACCCATGCCTATTTTCTATAGCTATTAATAATCAGTCTGCCTCTTTTTTCCCTTAGGCCCATAGGTGGTAATGGTTTCTTGCTATTCCCAGCCTTAGGGGACCACATCAACCCTTGTTCATTTCTTCTATTCTTACCCATGTAACTTTTAATGTCTTACAATCTTCTTTTGAATTATATTTTAATGTATTAAAATGTGTAAGAATCTGGAACATAGTATAAAAGAATAATTTCTATTGGTTGATATTATACTATTGCTTCCAAAGCTAAATATCTGAGGTCCTAAATCCTAAATTATTGCTAATATACCTTTCTTTTAAGGACTCAGAAAACACAATAAAACAATGTGTAGGGCTTCCCTGGTGGCACAGTGGTTAAGAATCTGCCTGCCAATGCAGGGAACATGAGTTCAAGCCCTGGTCCGGGAAGATCCCACAACTAAGGCCATGTGCCACAAGTACTGAGCCTGCGCTCTGGAGCCGGTGAGCCACAACTACTGAACTCCACGTGCCGAGAGCCCATGCTCCGCAGCAAGAGAAACCACTGCAGTGAGAAGCCTTCACACTGCAATGAAGAGTAGCCCTGCTCGCTGCAACTAGAGAAAGCCTATGCTCAGCAACGAAGACCCAACACAGCCAAAAATAAATAAATAACAAAACAGAACAAAGCAAAACAAATAAACAATGTGTAGCATTACTGTACTGTATTGGGAATTACTATTTTGAGAAATGTTTTAGCATTAGTATAGTTGGGAATTCAGAGCCCATTAGAGTATCATGAGTAATTATGCATTCATCTTTCAATAGTTGGTTATATGTGTAAGGTAAATACAGTAATTGACTTTGGAGTAGTAACAAACTGTTTTTGAAAATTACATTAGCTGTTATTTAAATTAATTCAAATTTCACTTAAGAGAAGAAAATGTTAGTTTTGAGTAATTACCAATGAGTGAAATGTAAAAGTAGCTCATATTAAAGTATTAGTTATGCTTCAAAATCCCCAACATATCAGTCAATTTTACAATAGCTTGTGTTGAAACTCATCTTAACTTTCAAAGAAAATCAGGTATAGAACAATTATTATTTTCTTATCATTGTGTTTAGGGTCTCAGACATAAGCCAGTCATTGAGTGACACAGATTTTATAAAAAAAAAAAAAAATGAAGTCATTTTAGAGCAATCTCTTAGCAGGAAGAACTATAGATTGTAATTTGAAAATATTATGCTTACACTTCAACTGACAGTATTTTCTACTTGTATTTAAATGTCTAAGAACATTGGATATTAAGGAGAAAGCATTTGAGAATATATAGAATTTTTCCTTTGAAAAGTATCCAAATTTTATTAGAATCTCAAACCCAGCATAAAGATACTTTTCCATACAAGGTATATATTATCTTCTATTTCTGCAGTGCTATCCCATGCAGGAAACTCAGGCCCTCCAGCCCTTGTCTGCTTTACGGAATTCATTGTATTTTTTCCACTATTCAACTTATGGTCAGTTTCATTCTCTCTTCCCCACCTCTTCCCCATAATTCAACCTGCAGAGATGTGTTACTGGCCTGTGGAATGTTATCCTTCACCATATGTAGTGGTTGTGTAAGGTTCTGTATCCCTGTTGCTTTGATCTTCCCAAGCTAAAAGAAAGCAAATGTCATTATTGGGGATCTCTTCAGAAAGACCTTAAATCATGGGTAATTCCATCTCTTTGCAGGAGGAATGATTATCTACAGAATCCAGGAAGGTGAGGAGAACACATAAAATCCCTGGGCCCATGTATGTTTATCATAAGAAGGTTGCAGGATCTGAATACCCATATGCATTTATGTCCATAGATAATGATAATGAACACAGAGCACATTATAACTTCCAAAATATATTCCAGTTATGTCATTTTATATAGTATCCACTCTCACCTTTTAAGGAACAAAACTACAGTTGAAAAACTTACCCCCAGACATACACAAACCCTCACTCTCATCATTCTAAAAGCAATTGCTAGACCATTGATTCTGATTTGCCAAAGGATGGTGAAAATCTATTCTGCTGTTATTAGTGCTTTACTCATTATATAAGACAAAGAAAGGAAGAGAGTGAGAGTTTGTTCTGAGGGAATATCATTGTGACTGGCATTCCATTCATCCATCACCATTCATAGGGAAAGGAAGAGGACATTTCCCTTTTAACATAACTCAAATGACAAGGGGAATTTCAGGAAAACAAAACAAAACACAAAACTCTGAGAACTCGATTTGACCTCTGGACTTCAGGAGACACTGGGAATGTTATAGCTTACAAGTATAAAGTGAAGTATATTTTTTTATGATGGCAAAGCAAAAGAATGCATTTCCCAAGCACTAAATGCAAAAATATGCTTCAATCCTGTTATTGTATAGGAATTTTGATCAGGATAAGCATCAAGAGAGGAAACGTAACTCCAACAATAGGGAGAGAGGACCTGAAGTCTAACGACCTGTTTCAAAGAATAGTAATTGAAAGATCTCAGAAAGGATCTCTGAGGAACCATCAGAACATCCCATTGGAGGACAAGTCTACTTTCAACATTGACCAAGTCCAGGGAACATCAACACCATGTTGCAGTTGTACTTTATACATAAGCCTATGTTCATCACTTCAATATCACCTTACTTGGGCCCTATCCAGCAACCTAGGCAGCAGAGGGCAAGGTAAGGTAAAGAGAAGGAAAGGAAACCATTGGACTCTCCTCTTACACTACGGGCTCCTAGGACTATAGGCTCAAGTTAAGGGAGTCAAGAAACATTCAATAGATTGTTGTTTGAAATTTGGATTTCTACACTGGGCTAGACTATAGTTATTTGATGGGTTGGACCTTGCTTTATACCAAATCATAGGTCTTAACTACTGACCATCTACATGTCGGAGTGGTATATTCTGCTGGAGATTTTGTTTAGTAAACTTTTATTTAAGGCAGAGTGAAAAAAAATTGATTTCTCTTATATACTAAGGAATCTAGAATGTTTTATTTGTATCTATAGAAATACTATTTTTATATCCAAGACTTCAGGCAGACTCACATGAACCCCTCTCTCACAGTATGTGTTTTGCTAGGAGCAGAAATTTCTTATTTTTGTTCTCCATCAGATTTTTATGGTCTTATCAATCTGTCCCAAATCCATTGATCTACGTCAAACATAAGTGCTAGTTCAGTCCAGGTATGTTGCAGCCAGATGGTTCCATAAGTCAAACACACTGAGAGATGGATATTTAGTAAAATCTGGGAGTTTTTTTATGAAAAACTACTTTTGGTAATTTTAAAAGTAGATGTTACTAAAATGTAAGGGATTTAAATTTTTGTTTTATATAAATATTTTAAAATTAAAATTTCTTTGTAAATAGAGAAAGGGAAACAGATACACAAAAACTTGTCAATGAAAAGACATTTTATATGTTATCAAGATATGACACATTTTAATAAAGTACTGAATATATCTAAAATATTTAATCTTACTAATATGTTATAGCTTGTCTTCAAAGAGTCAAGAAGCTCAAACTGCTGATTTTATCTCCAGCAGGTGGCAGGTACTGGATATTTATAAATCTGATCCTAGTTTTTTAATAGAAGAAAAGACAAAACAAAACAAAACAGAAATTAACAGGACAAGGCAGCTAAAAAGAGAAGCAGTACAGAGTTTTAGCATTTTAGTAGTATTATTTGATTCAGAATTGAAATTATACTACATATTGCTTTTAAGTCTGTTCGTCCCCAAAAAGTAAACATACTCACCCATTTTAGGCTTATCAGTCAAAAATATTTATTGAGAAAATCATAGGCCAGGCACTCTATTCAGGCTATAATTCTTTTGCTATTTGAAATGAGGTTTAACCAGAAAGTTTACATGGAGTTAAAAAATGACCAGATATTTAAAATGACTCAAACTGAATAAGCTTTTGTTTAGTTCAGGTCTGTTAAATATCAAGGGTGGAGATGCCAGCCTTGCATAAGGTCAACACTTAAATTGGTCAGCTATCTCCTGCAGATAAATAACAAAAAGGCAAAGATAACATTTTTAAACAAAATCGTCCTGCAAAGGTAAAGGCTGGGCTTTCTGGAAGCAAATCTGTCTGTCTGTCTGTCTCTCTCTCATGTGAGTGCATGTGTGTTCACGCACACACACACCTCACTTCTCAGGAAATAATTTCTTCAACTAACAATACACATATTTGGGGAAAATAAACATGGAGGTAGATGAGAGAGTAAGTTTTAATGGTAGCAAAAAAAAAAAAAAAGCCTATACTACTTGGCTCTTCTTAAATAGGATACTTTAGTTAGAAACAAAGATCATGCTGGAAAAGGAGTTTAATTATCACCAACCTTCTCAAAGCAAGACACAAAACAACCACTGTGGGATTCCAGATCCATCAGCAATCTGTCTTTCAGTTCACTCATCGCAAGGCCCCAGGATTTAAGTAGCACTCAGCCTCTCCCACTTCAAAGACCACAGGAAAACCTACCTCTTCAACAAAAGTCTCCTTTGAACCTATGTGGAGTGTTTTGTTTTTTTTTTTTTCCCTTAACTCTTCATCCTGGAGGTTAATTTCAGGGTTTGCTGTTACAATAATCTTCAACGATAGACTCTGCAAACCTAAACACTTTCTGGCTGACCTTCTGTCATTTAAAATAAATAGAGAAAGTTATTGTGATTCAAGTTATGTATTAGATGTTGATTTTTGTAAAAGCCTGTGATTCAGGAGGTCTAACTGTTTAATTTGGTTCCTATTGTGGCTAAAAGAGTAACCTACAGCAACAGAAAGTGGAAAAGCAGTATTTGTTAGTAATTGCTTGGGTTTCAGAGACTTCTGGTTCATCTGCATGACATATATCCTAAGAACCCATGTCATGGGCCTTTTACGTAGATTGCCAGAAAATATTTATAGTCACTCTTTACATTCTCTCATTACATGTCTTGGTGTCAGGAGTATAATATTTATTTATTCCTACTTACTTTTCTCTTGGCCTATGTTCCTTTGTATATTCTCAGGAAACAACATTGGATTTGAAGACTCTCTTTTTAAATTTATGTATGATAAAAGGGTTGATGATTCACCACATACAGGCACTGTGCTAATTAATCTTCACCACATAAAACAGATTCTAAGTTTTACTCTGTTGTACAGATGAAGAAACCAAAATGTAGAGCTGTTAGGTAGCTTGCCCAAGGTCTCACCACAGGAAAGAAGGGAAGCCAGGATTCTTGCTCAGCTGCTTGTTCTCTTAACAATGACTTATGCTGGACAGCTATCAACAAACTCATCTTCCTCCAGGATACCTTCTCTGACCTCTTGGACTCCAAATTCTTTGCTGCATCCCCGAGGAACTAGCTGTGTCCTTTATTAGAAACAGATCATGTACCATTTTCCATAACCAGTTATCTCAGTGGAATAAGAGCTTGTAGTAGGCAAATCTCAAATCTTGTATCATCAAAGACCAAAAGCTACTGTCATCCGTATGACTCAAAGTTTAGAACCAAAACTGGTATATGTGAAGAGATTTTTTTTTTTGCGGTACGCGGGCCTCTCACTGTTGTGGCTTCTCCCGCTGCAGAGCACAGGCTCTAGACATGCAGGCTCAGCGGCCATGGCTCACGGGCCTAGCCACTCTGCGGCATGTGGGATCTTCCCAGACTGGGGCACGAACCCGTGTCCCCTGCATTGGCAGGCAGACTCTCAACCACTGCACCACCAGGGAAGCCCTGTGAAGAGGTTTTTAAAACAGTTTTGAATAACACAGTCATAGAATTTAATAGCATTACTTTGTGTTGAGTGCTTGTGTATATACACTGTTTATTGTCACACAGAGTATGAGGAAGAAAATTGAAAGGGTTTATTCATTTTTGCATCTAATAATGGTTCCTCAAGTCACTATCCATAAAAAGTAGGCACTGATAACAGGCAAATAAGGTTTCATAAGCCCCAGGGTGCACAGATCGCTGAACACAGAGGCAGATTCTGTTTCCTTGATATGTACAATGAGAAACAAAAATAAAGACAGGCTTTTAAAAAAAGTTCAAAGTGAATGAGCTCTGTCTCACCATTCTTCCTTTGATATCAGGAATAAAGAATCCAGAGCAAGGTAAGTTTTCCCCCCCTCCTGCATTAATTATAATTTCCTCAAAATTTCCAATTCCAACCACTAGATGTCATGCAGAGACCACACAGTAGAATATCTTGGACTTTTTTGCATTACTCATTACCAATTTTGTAAGCTTTGAAATTTAAGGTGGTTTGGGGAAATTTAGGCACCAGGCATTAAAGATGCAGGTCAGTGCAATTTCTTTCATGGGATGCATGCACATACGTTAGGTCAAAATCATCTAGAATGAAAAGTGCTACCTCATTCACTGCAAAGATTCTTTTAGGAATCTGGAAAATTAATGAAGTGGGTTCATGAGAAAGATTCCACAGCCTTCTTCAAGCGGTAGTCATATACTTTACCCTGTTAGGGGAAACGTGGAATTCAAACAACTGGAAAGAAAACATCATCTGCTAGAAAAAAAAAAAAAAAAATCAAAGGATTTGGACTCAGGAAGATTTTGGATTAAATACTAGCTTAGCAATAGGCTAATTGAGTAAATCTGGTACAATACTTAACTTCTGTGAGTATCTGTTTTCTGGTCTGTACAGTGAAAATAATACCTAACAAGCAGTGATTGTGAAGACCTAATAAAATATTGCATATCTATAATTTGGAAGAGCTCTCGGCATATTGTTAGTGCTCAATAAATCTTACCAATAGTTTATATTTAGTGTCATCTTCAAAATTAAAAAAAATGATGTAAAAACATTTTAATAGAATTGTAAAAACCTACATAGGAAACGTAATTTAGAAGAGGAAAGGCAAAGATGGTTCACAGATGAGGTCAGGAGAGAATTAGGTCTCAGAGGATGGATGGGAGATACTTGGGAAGAGGAGGGAGTTTCCAGGCGATAAGAATGATAAGGCTTTGCTTGAGAAGGAGAAGTGTACATGGTTCTTTTGGTAAATAGCAAGGGGTTTGCTGTGCCTGAAATGGGAGTAGATGGTGAGTGAGTAGTATATGTATGACTATGAGAATAGGATTTTTTTAATCAGATAGGAGGAAAAATTATAGTTTCATGTAAGCCATTTGAAGGAATCTAGATTTTTTTTTTTTTCTGGTATATTCAGCAGTGTGTTTTGGAAGAATTGAAAATAAGATGAGTTACAGCATTAGATGTTTGTTTAATAAAGATATCCCTGTTTTCAGTGTGTAAGTTGTATTTGAGGGGTCTAACATGAATTGGTTACAGCAATGGTTTAGGGTCTACAATGAAGCAGTGTCGATGTGATAGAGATGGAGTGAATTCAGAAGATTCACATGGATCAAATGTTATGGAAAGTGAAGAAGAGAATTTGATGTGGAGTTCAATGTTTGTGCTTGGGAGTAAGTGAGAAAAATATTAACTGAGATGGTAAAGGAAAGGAGCTACCAGTTTAAAGGTGAGCAGGATGGGACCTTTCTCCATGAGGTAATTGTCAATATGGTCTGGATCGCAAAGGAGAGTTATAGATTTTGGAGTGAACAGCTGATAAGTGAGAGCTGAAGCCACTGGAAGAAGATTAGTTTGCTCTAAAAGATGGCTTTAGGCACTGTAACAGTTTAGAAATAAGGGAGTGAGAGGAGGAGAAAGCATCTGCAATGAAAATAGTATATAAGCGAAAAGAGAATTTCAAGATTATTTCATACTTGTTTAGAATTGAAAAAGCTTGCATTAGTGGGAAGGGAGAGTAAGAAGATAGGATAAAGGGGAAATTGACCAATAAAAATTCTCAAAGAGGTGAAAGGAGATGAGATCCAAACCCAGACAGGGTTGATTGGCAAGATAAAGGATCCCTCCTAACATATAATTTAAAATATAAACAATAATAAACCAAAATAAGTGTAGGGAAGGCCAACAAAGTTTGTGGAAAAAAACTAATAAAACATCCTACCCACCACCTACAAAATAAATTTTGAATCAAGAGAAAATTTATAAAATAGAAATCATGGCCTTCCTTACTAAGAATCATACTAGACATAAAAAGTTCTCTGTATTGCCTTTTTATACTATGTACTTGCACTCGTTTATTAAAATAAAATATAATAAAAAAAAAAAAACAGGTGACAAGCAAGAGAGAGGCATGGACATATATACACTACCAAACGTAAGGTAGATAGCTAGTGGGAAGCAGCCGCATAGCACAGGGAGATCAGCTCCGTGGTTTGTGACCGCCTGGAGGGGTGAGATAGGGAGGGTGGGAGGGAGGGAGACGCAAGAGGGAAGAGATATGGGAACATATGTATGTGTATAACTGATTCACTTTGTTATAAAGCAGAAACTAACACACCATTGTAAAGCAATTATACCCCAATAAAGATGTTAAAAAATAAAAAAAACAAACAAACAAAAAACAGGTCTCGGGCTTCCCCGGTGGCACAGTGGTTGAGAGTCCGCCTGTCGATGCAAGGGACACAGGTTAGTGTCCCGGTCCGGGAAGATCCCACATGCCGCGGAGCAGCTGGGCCCGTGAGCCATGGCCGCTGAGCCTGCGCGTCCAGAGCCTGTGCTCCGCAACGGGAAAGGCCACAACAATGAGAGGCCCGCATACCGCAAAAAAAAAAAAAAAAAAAAAAAGGTCTCTGTAGTACATGAGATATATATATATATATATATATATATATATATATATATATATATATATATATACTTATATCTATCTCATATATGTGTATCATATCACATATATGTAATATATATTATACATGTTATATATATATAACTTTTTTGAAAAATAAAATCATAAAAAATTCCTCCTTTTAGGGCTTCGCTGGTGGCGCACTGGTTGAGAGTCCGCCTGCCAATGCAGGGGACGCAGGTTTGTGCCCCGGTCCGGGAAGATCCCACGTGCAGTGGAGCGGCTGGGCCCGTGAGCCGTGGCCGCTGAGCCTGCGTGTCCGGAGCCTGTGCTCCGCAATGGGAGAGGCCACAGCAGTGAGAGGCCCGCGTACCGCAAAAAAACAAAAAAAAAGAATTTCTCCTTTTATATATTATTTGCTTACATCTGTAAATCCTGCAGTCAAGTTATGAGGAAAAGACCAGTTTTTCTCAAACACTGTACCATTCTGCCTACATAGTTTACTTGAAAAGTTGGATTAACTTTTTTTATAAAGAAAATTAAAAGTAATTTTTATGTTAAAATTATGTTGAATTCTTGATTTAAAAATAATATTGAGATAATGGATCTAGAAAAATACATTAAATGCTAAAAATGTATTTAAATAACACACTCTTGTAATTCAATAGTGCACTAAAATATGAAGCACTTAAATGCATTTTGTATTTTAATACATTTAATGTAAATAACTTGTAATTTATGATATACCATGTGAGGTAGGATAAGGATTTTTTAAGTATAAAAATGAAAACTATAAAGAAAATTAATATATTAGTAATAAAGGGGGATATTGAGGTATGTCAGTTACTTTTTAAGTCTTCAAACTTTCTTGGTTTTCAAGACACTTTCCAAATCATAAACACAATTGATGGGTTTTGCAATTCATTGAAGTAACTGGACTATTTGATAGAACTGTTTACAATGAGCACGTTGACCACACATTTCTTAGCAACCTCTACTTTCCCAAAAGTATATGCTTGGACCTTAAATTCCTGTTAATAAGGATTTTGGTGACCACTTCTTAAAAAGTAAGAGGAAAGGAAGGTAGAGAAAACTGATTTTATTTCTACTCAGAGCGTGATTGCAAATATGCACACCCCAGCTACGTAATCCTGTACACAAGGATCTCATTGTTTATTTTCATAGTTGCTGCTTTATTTAAAATTTTGTCTCTAAAGTTTATATTTGGCAAGACCAATAATGAAAATAAGCTGGTTTATATTTTTCTTATTCTAAGGTGTGCTTGTGTATGTGTGTGTATGTTTTAATTTCTTGTGGTTTATCCAGATGAGGGTATCAGTCTTAGAGACATGGCAACCCATGTATGAGTGTTTATATACAGTGGGGTGGAGAAGATCAACCAAGTCCAAATTCTAATTTAGATCACTTTCACCTTGGTAATGTTAAAACTGTATGATTCTTCTCAATTTCTCTATTCCCCCTTCTCTCCTGCACTCTTGCTCAGAAAAGCATTAAGTTCAACTCAGGTGTATTTATTAATAAAATCCTTCAATTTCAGGTTTTTAAAAGTCATTGGAAGCAGAGCCCATGTCCTTATAAATTTCCACAATAAAACATTCACTTTCATGAGCTATGTGTATCTAGATGGTGATGTTATTATTAGGGAGAAAAAAATAGAGGCCATTCGGTAACTATGGCAACAGAGATGTTTCGAAAGAAATATGAACTATTTTTCCTTGAAGAAATTAGATATTTTCCTTGACTGGTACGTAGGGATCCAAGTCTAGAGAATGAATAGGATTTTTTTAAGGTTCACTACTGTAGTTTCTTTTTTTTCTTTCTTTTGGAAGTTGTTCCCCAGTCACATCTGACAAAATAAAGGATTTAATTTGAGGCTGCTGAAATAAAATTGTTGTTAAATTTGTCAGCATCTAGTCCATGTGAGGGTAAGCAATCACAGTAGATTCCCATTTATCTAAAATTTAAGCAATGGTACTGCTCAAAAAATAATTTTTTATTATTCTTTTTTCTTTGAAAGATACACAAAAAGTAAATGTTCTTATTACTGAGATTTATTGCAAAGGTCATTTCTAGTGTAAGTCATTACATAATGATTCAACCTAAGTCCCAAGTCAATAGTTTTGAACAATTTATTTTCACTACAAAGATTCTGAGATACTATATGACTATGAATTATCACCTAAATCACACACTTTTGTTTGACATATTTTTAAGGTTGAATGTGCATTATTCACATACAAAGTCTTTAAAAATGATGATAATAAGTATGATATGCTTCCAGCCATCATCATATAAGAAAAGATCTCATTGTGAGCTCAGGGAGGAGGTGAACACAGGGATGTCTATGTGCAGGGCAGTGCTAGTGGAAAGGGAGAGCTTAAATAGGGCAACAGAATAAAACTTAATTGTATAAAAAGGAGTCAGAGATAGGACAAAAATATTCCATCCATGTACAATAAGGCATCAAATTTTAGTGTGCCTGTGAATAAGATCCAGAGTTAGTGAACACATTCATGTACAGTCTGACAGCAGTGAATATAGAGGTAAGATGAGGAAACTGGGGTGGTTATGCCAGTAAGTTTGGGGGATTTCTGTAATTTTTTTGAAAGGTTTGATCTTTTAAACATTTCACAGAATGTGTAAACATTGAATTCACCAAAATATTCAGTTGACATAAAACATCCATTTTGTACTCATTCTAGTTAAACTAAATTTTGTATTATCTGTATGTAAGTATAAATCCTTGAACACATTCACACACATATACAAAGATAAACCACTCTCTAAGCATAGCTTCTGCTTGCAAGAAAGTAAGGACAAGTGTTTGCCTTCATGTCTCTTCTCCATTTGGATAAAAGCTGATGAAACTCAATGCTATTTGATACCAAGATAGCTTCTGTGTAACAGTCTGTACACATTTTGTGGGGGAAGACAACCCAGAATGTTAGATATAAAGGTAGTTTACCCTTCTCTTCAATCAGTAGAATAATATATTTTGATGTATGCATCATCTTCCTCTGAATCCTCTTTGTAAGATAGCTTGCTTTCTCCTCTGTGGAGGGGAATAGACAGGTAGAGGAATGGATGGTTAGATGGATAGATAGATAGATAGATAGATAGATAGATAGATAGATAGATAGATAGATAATTCTTCAAGACAGACATAGAAGAATGCTATTGCAATAGAAACTGCTAAACAAGATTGGACTGCCCCACTGAGTGTTTTACTTGAAATTGGTTAATAGCCAATTGATGTTTTCAAAGTGGAGCAAATCCATCAGATTGATCTATCATCTATCTATCTATCTATCGATCTATCTATTGATCTCTCATCTATCTATATTTGAAACTGATTAGGATTGTTTACACTGTTCATGACTGTTTCTTTTTAGTTTTCCCTTCTTATTTTTTTATTTCTTCTAGTCTATTTCTTCTACCACTTTTTGAGTCATCTTGATGTGATGGCTACCTAGAAAGCTCCTATCCATTTTTTAAATATTTGCCTTAAACCATTCTAAGTATAGCTTCTTTCTGCAATAAAGTAAGGATAAGCTTTGTCTTCATGCCTTTTCTCCAACTAAATTAAAGCTGTGGAACTCTAATGCTTTTGCTCTTATGATAGCTTTTGCATAACATTTTATTCCTTATGAGAACAAACAATGAAAGATTTACAAATTGGAGTACCATTCCCTTCAATAGGTATAAAGGTATAAGATGGTTTTGATATTTATATTTTCTTCCAATTCTTCTTTATAACATAGCTTGCTCTTCTTCCCTCTTCTGAATCCTGGGCTCTCTTTCTTTTTATGTATTTTTTAATTTTAATTTTTTATTTTTGATCTGCATAATTCAATGTATAATAAGAAAAGCAATGAGTGGCAAGACAGTTCAAAATAGTAAGAAAAAGCTGCATTGCTGAACAACTTTATAGAAATATAACTGCTTACATTCCAGTCAGTAGTATTCTAACTTCCATGTGGCCCTACTTTTTATAATTGTTTTTTTTCTTCACACACACACACACACACACACACACACACACACACACTGTATTTTATTTTTACAAGAGATAAATAAAATGACACTAAGCATTGTACATGGATGATCACAACAAAAGCAACAATGATAGCAATTACCAAACATGAAACACACTCATACTATGTCATAATATTGACATTCAGTCCAGTAATCCTCCACTGTAACAGCTCCTTTACTTTGCAGTGATAATTGATTTGTATATTTTTTGCTTCTGAGTCCTTGTGGGATTTTTTTTTTTATTCAAACAGAAAGTGACAAAAATTATAATCATCCTTATCAGTTCACTCAGTCCCATGTAATTAATTTTTTTTTCACCTTGATCTTTTGTTAGCACTTTTATGAATTCATCAGTTTTCCATTAGAGTTCTGAAAATGCTTATTCATTCAATTCAGCAGTATAGTCAGTTACCAGAAATCTGTGCTTGTCAGAGTCTTTTCCATGAATTCCTTGAAGATGAAACCCTTTTATAGGAACATTTTTACAAAAACATCAGAGTACACCCAGAACTGTCTGTAAGTGACAAAAGACTTAAAAATGACCATGGTTAAAGATTTGATGAAAGTTCAAAATAATGCAATTGACAAGGAAATTTAGTTATTTCTGAGATATACATTTTAAAGAAGTAACTAGAATTATGACTTATAACATTATACCAGAGCATATAAGATTTTTAGAAATTTCATGTAATGTCTGAAACATTTATGTTAACATATTTCCATACAAATAACCCAAAGAAAGTTTAGTATTAGTTGTTTTTATTGTTTGTTTGTTTGTTTGTTTATACTGCAGGTTCTTATTAGTCATCAATTTTATACACATCAGTGTACACATGTCAATCCCAATAGCACAATTCAGCACACCACCATCCCCACGCCACCACGGTTTTCTCCCCTTGGTGTCCATACGTTAGTTCTCTACATCTGTGTCTCAACTTCTGCCCTGCAAACCGGTTCATCTGTACCATTTTTATAGGTTCCACATACATGCGTTAATATACGATATTTGTTTTTCTCTTTCTGACTTACTTCCCTCTGTATGACAGTCTCTAGATTCATCCACGTCTCAACAAATGAATCAATTTCATTCCTTTTTATGGCTGAGTAATATTCCATTGTATATATGTACCACATCTTCTTTATCCATTTGTCTGTCAATGGGCATTTAGGTTTCTTCCATGACCTGGCTATTGTAAATAGCGCTGCAATGAACATTGGGGTGCATGTGTCTTTTTGAATTACTGTTTTCTCTGGGTATATGCCCAGTAGTGAGATTGCTGGATCATATGGTAATTCTTAGTTTTTTAAGCAACCTCCATACTGTTCTATACAGTGGCTGTATCAATTTACATTCCCACCAACAGTGCAAGAGGGTTCCCTTTTATCCACACCCTGTCCAGCATTTGTTGTTTGTAGATTTTCTGATGATGCCCATTTTAACTGGTGTGAGGTGATACCTCATTGTAGATTTGATTTACAATTTTAAAATAATTAGTGATGTTGAGTAGCTTTTCATGTGCTTCCTGGCCATCTGAAAGTCTTCTTTGGAGAAATGTCTATTTAGGTCTTCTGCTCATTTTTGGATTGGGTTGTTTGTTTCTTTAATATTGAGCTGCATGAGCTGTTTATATATTTTGGAGATTAATCCTTTGTCTGTTGATTCGTTTGCAAATATTTTATCCCATTCTGAGGGTTGTCTTTTAGTCTTATTTATGGTTTCC
Source organism: Stenella coeruleoalba (assembly GCF_951394435.1). Classification (NCBI taxonomy): domain Eukaryota; kingdom Metazoa; phylum Chordata; class Mammalia; order Artiodactyla; family Delphinidae; genus Stenella; species Stenella coeruleoalba. Next base: position 127,920,256 of record NC_137150.1, on the reverse strand, counting down.
TTTGCTGTGCAAAAGTTTTGAAGTTTCATTAGGTCCCATTTGTTTATTTTTGTTTCCATTACTCTAAGAGGTGGATCAAAAAAGATCTTGCTGTGATTTATGTGAAAGAGTGTTCTTCCTATGTTTTCCTCTAAGAGTTTTATAGTGTCCAGTCTTACATTTAGGTCTCGAATCCATTTTGAGTTTATTTTTGCATATGGTGTTAGGGAGTGTTCTAATTTCATGATTTTACATGTAGCTGTCCAGTTTTCCCAGCACCACTTATTGAAGAGACTGTCTTTTCTCCATTGTATATCTTTGCCTCCTTTGTCATAGATTAGTTGACCATAGGTGTGTGGGTTTATATCTGGACTTTTTATCTTGTTCCATTGATCTATGTTTCTGTTTTTGTGCCAGTACCACATTGTCTTGATTACTGAAGCTTTGTAGTATAGTCTGAAGTCAGGGAGTCTGATTTCTCCAGCTTCGTTTTTTTTTCTCTCAATACTGCTTTGGCTATTCAGGGTCTTTTGTGTCTCCATACAAATTTTAAGATGATTTGTTCTAGTTCTGTGAAAAATGCCATTGGTAGTTTGATAGGGATTGCATTGAATCTGTAGATTGCTTTGGGTAGTATAGCCATTTTCACAATATTGATTCTTCCAATCCAAGAACATGGTGTATCTCTCCATCTGTTGGTATCATCTTTAATTTCTTTCATCAGTGTCTTATAGTTTTCTGCAGACAGGTCTTTTGTCTCCCTAGGTAGGTTTATTCCTAAGTATTTTATTCTTTTTGTTGCAATGGTAAATGGAGTGTTTCCATAATTTCTCTTTCAGATTTTTCACCATTAGTGTATAGGAATGCAAGAGATTTCTGTGCATTAACTTTGTATCCTGAAACTTTACCACATTCATTGATTAGCTCTAGTAGTTTTCTGGTGGCATTTTTAGGATTCTCTATGTATAGTATCATGTCATCTGCAAATAGTGACAGTTTTACTTCTTCTTTTCCAATATATACTCCTTTTATTTCTTTTTCTTCTCTGATTGCCATGGCTAGGACTTCCAAAACTATTTTGAATAATAGTGGTGAGATTGGACATCCTTGTCTCATTCCTGATCTTAGAGGAAATGCTTTCAGTTTTTCACCATTAAGAATGATGTTTGCTGTGGTTTTGTCATATATGTCCTTTATTATATTGAGGTAGGTTCCCTCTATGTCCACTTTCTGGAGAGTTTTTTATCATAAATAGGTGTTGAATTTTGTCAAAAGCTTTTTCTGCATCTATTGAGATGATCATATGGTTTTTATTCTTCAATTTGTTAATGTGGTGTATCACATTGATTGATTTGCCTATATTGAAGAATTCTTGCATCCCTGGGATAAATCCCACTTGATCGTGGTGTATGATCCTTTAATGTGTTGTTGGATTCTGTTTGCTAGTATTTTGTTTAGGATTTTTGCATCTATATTCATCAGTGATATTGGTCTGTAATTTTCTTTTTTTGTATTATCTTTGTCTGGTTTTGGCATCAGGGTGATTGTGGCCTCATAGAATGAGTTTGGGAGTGTTCCTTCCTCTGCAATTTTTTGGAAGAATTTGAGAAGGATGGTTGTTAGCTCTTCTCTAAGTGTTTGATAGAATTCATGTGTGAAGCCATCTGGTCCTGGACTTTTGTTTGTTGGAAGATTTTTAATCACAGTTTCAATTTCATTACTTGTGATTGGTCTGTTCATATTTTCTGTTTCTTCCTGGTTCAGTCTTAGCAGGTTATACCTTTCTAAGAATTTGTTCATTTCCTCCTGACTGTCCATTTTATTGGCATAGAGTTGCTTGTAGTAGTCTCTTAGGATGTGTTGTATTTCTGTGGTGTCTGTTGTATCTCTCTTTCTTCTCTCTCTCTCTTTCTACAATAACAGTTATATCAAGAATCCTCATTTATCTGCAGCTTATTTTTGTTGGAGGAGGTAATCAAGATGTGACCACTGGTTGACCCATGAGATGGAACCAGGCAAGCAGAGGTTCTTCACCCTCTTCCCTAGTCCTTGGAATATATTAATATTCTCCAGCAGCTGTTTCAAGGACACAGCCTTGAGAGAGTAATGTGTTGTTGAAACCATCTGGCCTGAATACCTGACTCAACCCAGTTAAGGCCTCCGTATAAAATGTAAGATTCTAGCAGGAGGGTACAGAGATCTACTGCTTATGAAACTTGCCATCTACCAATTTGGAGTGGTCTGTCTTTCCTTTAGTCTGTCTTTGCCCTCTGTGTATGGAGGCCAGTTTTGAATTTCACCTGAGGAACTCCCAAGATCTCAAGTTAACACTTTTTATAAGTCCAAGTAATAATTTCTAATAATTATACTTTTAAGAGTTTACTTTGTGTCAGACAATGTCTTAAGGGCTTTCTGTCTATCATCTCATTTTACCTCTCAGTGATTCTTTGATGTATAATAATCTCCTTTTTAGAAATAAAATAAATGATGAAAAGTAGTTTGTAGCAATTTCCCTTCACATAGCTTGTAACTGGCAGAGCTAGAATTTTAGAATCTCAACTGTCTAATTGCAGAGCTGGTGATCTTACATACCTAAATTCTCACTGAAAGTGATGGAAGATTGTTCTAATATATTCAACTCTAGATATATAATTAATGGATAAAGCTAGATAAAAGGAAGTATGAGTGAATTTGACAATAATTATAATTTTTAACTGAAAATTAATTCAATTAAACTCATATATTCATATAAAGACACTTTTTTACCTTCTAATGAAATATCTAAATAAGACATTAATTCTCCTGTCCACTTGCGAGTTACTTAAGTATGAAAAATATTTGAATAATTTGATAATCTAATTAAGAAATAAAACACAGATACATAATACTAAGTATTAATGTAAGTGACCATTTGATCAGATTCAATATCTAAGTATGGACATATTCAGAGCCTGAAGATAATTATGAAAGGAAATATAACAATTCCTTTACTGTTTATGTACTTTGCTCAAGGAAAATAAATTATTTTAAGATAAACTTTACCTTTAGAATACATGTAAAGTTACAGAAAAATTGTGAAGATAGCTGTAGAGATTTCTCATAAACTCTACCCAGTTTTCTTTATTATTAACTGCTCTTTAACATCTTTTGTTTTTTCATATAAACGTTAGAATGTGTTTATTACTATCTACAAAATGGCTTTCTGGAATTTTGATTCACATTGCATTGAATCTACACATCAAATAGGGAAGAATTAATATCTTAAAAAATTGAGCTTTCTAAAATATGAATACTGAATATCTTACCATTTATTTAGATCTTTGATTTCTTTCCTCAGAATTTTCCACATATCGACCTTGTACATCTTTGTTAGATTTACAACCAAGTGTTTCTTCTTTTTCATGCTATTGTAAATAGTAGTTTTAAAAATTTTAAGTTGTCTCCAATTGTCCTTTGCTGATATTTATAAAAGCAATTAACTTTTGTGTATTAACTTTGTTTCCTGAGACTCTGCTATACTTACTATTAGGTCCAGGAGGTTTTGTTATTGTTGCTGTTTTCGATTCTCTGGGATTTGTTACATAGACAATCATGTCTGATAAAAACAAACAGTTTTATTTATTTCTTTTCTATTTATAAATCTTTTATTTATTTTCCTTGTCTTATTGCATTAGCTAAGATTTCCATGATGATGTTGAATAGCAATGATGAGAAAGAATGTTCTTGCCTTGTTCCCAGTCTTAGAGGAAAAGCTTCTAGTTTCTCAGTGTTAAGTATGATGACACCTGTAGGATTTTTGTGATTGTTCTTTATCAGATTTAGGGAGCTCTTTCACCTCTATTTTAGTTTGTTGAAAGTTTTTTATTATGGATAGTTGTTGAATTTGGTCGTATGCCTTTGTTTCAATCAATATGATTATATGACTTTCTTCTTTATTAATCTGGCATGTGGTGAATTACATTGATTTTTGAATGTAGAACAGCTTTGCCTACCTGGAGTAAGTCCCACCTGACTGTGGTATAGAATTATTTTTATGTATTTTCAAATTTCATTTGATAATATTTTATTGAGAAATTTTACATCTATGCTTGTAAGAGGTACTGATTTTCAGTTTTCCTTTCTGTAATATCTTTACCTGATTTTAGTGTTAGGGTAATGCAGGCTTCATAGAATGAGTTAAGAATGTTCCTTCTCTTTCTACTTTTTGAAAGAGATTGTGGATAAATAGTACAATTGCTGTTTTTAAATGTTTGGTAGAATTCACTGTGGTGGTCTGAGAACATACTTTTTATTATTTATATTCTTTAAAATATTCAGGGTATAGGCCCAGTAGTGGGATTTCTGGGTCATATAGTAATTCTATTTTTATTGTGAGCAAAAATTAAATGTTTCAGAATATAGACCAAACTGGCATTGATATAATATATTTAAATAATTAGAGTACAGGTTGTAATAACTTCAGTAATTTGAAAATGAACTCTAGGGGGAACTTTTTATTGTTTATATCTTTCTGTAGTATAAAATAAATAATTCTTTGGCAGACTTTTGATCTAACTTCATTTATCAGGCAGTTCTACACTGGGAGAAGTTTTTTTTTAAATGTGTTTTTTATATATTTGACATATATTTTGATAAATATTCCTGAAGGAAGTGGAGAGAAAGAGATCTTTAATTAGTAGGAAAAAAGTATCTCTCAGAAATGTCAATAATGAAATAATTTGTAGGTGAGTTTTTATAACATCAATGACTAAGTATCCAGGAATTTTTTCTTCACCTTGACCATAGTCCAAATTCCTCAACTGAAGACACTACTACATCAGTTGTGTTTTCCTCTTATTCTAAGGTATTTTTTTGGCTACAGGAATGTGGCTAAAATACTCACTGTCATTCCTTAAATGACGTATTAAGGAAAAGTCTAACATGTCTCAGATAAGTTGGAAAAAATACGAACAAAAATGTGTCTACCCTATTCAGAGCAACTAAAATGCCTTAAGAAAGACCATGTTAAACATGGACTAAGCATGGAATGTATGCAAAAATACTAGAGCAAAAATAAAGGCAGACATAAAGTGTAGAAAGGACAGAAGAATTCATTGTAGAAGAAAATACAAGTGAAAGAGCAAAAGAGAAGAATTTTTCCCACAAAAGTTTCATGCTATAGAAAAACTTAAAGGGAATATGATTTTAATGAGCGAAGACATCAAATATGAGATAATTAAAAATGTGAATGAGCTGAAAGGAGAGATTGTAAATTAAGTGTATAGAAGACTAAAGTGACACCATTACAGAACTAATTAAGTAGAAGCTACAGGGAACAGATTAGACAGTGTGAGAAAATAAAATTAGCAATGAAGAAAGCCATGAAGTAGTCCCAGTAAAATGAAGGAGAATAGATAAAATAATCAAAAATATGTTAATATCCATGGTATATAGGAAATGTTGATCCAAAATAAAGATTAATAGTGAGACCAAAGTGAAAACCCATCAAATTAAATTTAAAAATAATTATATAATAGTAGAAAACATTTCTGAAATTAAAAATAATACCCCAGATCAAAAGCACACTGTTTTCAAAAAATTCATTAGAAGAACAATTTCAAGACATTCTGGTAAAGTGATTGGATTTCAAGGATAAAGAAAGAATTCATTAGGTATCCAAGAACTTACAAAGGGAATAAATCTGCTTGGGTTCAAATACATCCATGGAAAAATGACATGCCAGAAGATAATAGAACAATATTTACAAAATTCTAAGGGCAAATTATGTCTTGAGAATATTATAACCAGGCAAGTTATTATCCAAGTACAAAATAGGAACACTGGTATAATTAATTATGTAAAAACTCAGAGAGTATATTATCCCTCAGCCATCTTAGAATGAAACTATGTGAAAGACAAATGAAGAAAGCATTGTAAAAGAACTGAATGGTGAACTTTGAATCCGTGTATACAAAAAATAGAGTAAATATTGTGAAAATATTTTCTAAAAGGTAATTTAAACAATCAAATGGCAAAAATGTAATATATTAAAAAGAATAATAGTTGTTAATTTTTAGATTAATATTCTACAATACAATTGTTAAGTTTTCCTACTGCATATTTTGGAATATGACAAAATTTTAAAATAGTTCAAGTTTTGTTAAAAGTGCAGGAATTCTTTATCTGAAGAAAGACTGTTTCATGATATGAACATCACTTAATTTTATGAAATATAGAACATTAATGAAATTCATTGGAGCATCTTAGTTTTTAGAGAAAAAATCTGTTTGCATATACCAACCCTGTATAAAGACTGTAATGCTCTTAGATGGTTTAGAAAAAGACAGAAGCAAAGCTCTTAATACTTAAAGCTGTTTGGCAAGCATCCTACCCACAGGGCTAAGCCTTAATTTAGTGGTTATTTATTTAGAGCTTAAAGATGCAAGGTGCTATGCTAAGCATTTTGACACTCTGTCCTTAAATACTGAAGTTCACATTGGACTATAGGACTTTTAATATAAATAGTTTCAATTTCTTAAAGTTCAATTTCTGTTCAATTTCTTAAAGTTAGCACAGGTATCAAGTACAGTGAAATATCTACGAAGTCTAAGATAACTTTTTGGTGTAGTGGTTTGGTCAAACACTGCAGAAAAGTGGAACTTGAGTTGCACTTGGATGGGTTGTTGTGTTTAGAGAGGCAGAGATGAGGGTGGAGCATTATAAATTTGGAAGACAGTATAGTAAAGGCACAATGGAAGAAAAAAAACTAGGTTCATTAAAAAGCTAGAGTGAGGAGTTCATAAAAGAAATATTAGAATATAACAGTGGGAAAGTAGGTGGAATTAGGTTCAACTGTCAAGAGCCTTTAGTGCCAGTGAAATAGTTTGGACTTTTTAGTACTGGAAGCATAGTGTTTGCAGAATTTGAGTGTGTATAGAGGATCAAAGGAAGGTAAAGGTTTTATAAAGATTAATCTACTGGCAATGGAGAGGGTTGCTAAATAAATAACTTTATTAATTAATAAATTAATTCACAGTCTGGTTGGAACTGTTTCTAGGAAGCGAGGGTTGTCTTCCACCATTCACTGGGTTTCCTGTGAAAGAAACAGAGGTTTGACTTTTCTTTGTTTGTTTCTTTCAAGTACATAAATGTTTAAATTTTATTGTCAAATTATTGAGTATTTTTCTTTTCTGATTTATCCCCATTCCTTCCTTTTTTTTTTTTTTTTTTTTGGCTGTGTGGCCTACAGGGGTCTCATTCCCAGACCAGGGACTGAACCTGGGCTACAACAGTGAAAGAACCAGTCCTAACCACTAGACCACTAGGGAACTCCCCCAATTCTTTTAATAACTCAAAAGTTCTTTTCCATCTCTGGATTAGTTGAGTAGTCACTTATAATTTTTCTATGTTTCTGATTATTTCTAATTATGCTTAGTTCTCTAATCTATCAAGAATGTGTTTTGTTAAAAGTTTTTAAATGATGATATATTTATATAGCTATTGTAACATACTTAGTGAATATGCCTACTTTTCCACATATATGTGAGATCTATCTTTATTATTTATGACATGTATTTACATGGAAAGATCTATTTCCAGAACATGTTTTTCTTCCCATCTCCCTTGTTGACGTCTCCAGGTCAACACTGTGTATTCAATTTCCCCACCATGCACTAAAATATAATTACTGTTTTATTGTCTGTATGCTTGAATACCTTTCTACTCAGTAGGATTCATGGACCAGTAGCATCAGCGTCTCCTGGAAGCTTATTGGAAAATTGACTCTTAGATCCCAGCCCAAATAACTGAATTAAAATTTACATTTTAAAAAAATGTTCCCCAGTAATTTGAGTGAGCATTAAAATTTGAGAAGTCCTGCCTTACTAAACTACAGCTCTTTGAGAGCAACAATTGTTTATCTTGTTCACCATCATATCTTCCTCTCCTTGGATAGTGCCTGGCATATAGTATTTGCTCAGTAAATATTTGAGTGAATAAATGAATTAAGTATTTTAATAATATAAATAAAAAGGTACTTGTGAATTATTACTAAAGAACATAAACATGTCCATTTTAATGAACAGAACACAACTTTGAGGAGCTATATGAGGGTTTACTAATGCTTATAGTGCTGGTGAAAAAAAGAGGTATAGATTGCGACTTGTCTTCATTTTTTTGAAATTTTGTATATCATAATCCATAGAAATTTATTCTTACCACAGGACAAAATTCAACCTGCCTGCACATAAAAGTTGAGTTTAAGACTTCCATTTTTCCCAATGCATGAAAAACTATAGAAACATTTCCTGAAGTTTCTTCAGGAAACTTCCTTTTCTGATGAGGCATTCTTTCTTTGTATTCTTATAGTCATTGTCCTTATTCCTTCTGCCCCACTCACAGCTTAGTTTATCTTTCTGTCTGTTCACTATATTATCCTTTCAAGGGCAGGGACCTTTTCTAATTATTTTTGAAACTTCAGACTGAGAATATCCATGTATTGATTCATTTCATTCTTACCAGAAAAAAACTATTCATTTTATAAAGATCATAAATGAATTTATAAATGTTTTTATTTTCCCAATTTGGTCATTGTTATGCTGTTATCAGAACAGAGTGTGATTATTCAGTTTCTCACTACACAAAAACATCAACTCTCACCACATTTATTTTATTGTTATGGTTATTGCAATAGTCATAAAAACTAAAGAATGTTAAAAAACGTGTTTACAGAACTTAAACAATTACAAAAACTTTACACATCTTTCATCACTTGATCTCCAAACTAACTCTTTAGGGTAGACATCATTATCATGATTATCCCAAGCATATGCAAAAGTGGAGACCTGAATGGCTAAGTACCTAGTAAGCTGTGGAGCTGAGACTGAATTTTCAGTTTCAGACTGTAAATTTTAAAACGTTTCTATTTCATAATGAGAGAAATTATATGGTACCTAAACTAGAAGGTTAAATGGTTTCTTCATAGAAGGAGTTCTGGAAACAACATAAAACAGAAGAAAACAATGCCTCATTTCTCTGGAAATTTTCCTATGTGTTGTAAACAAAAGACAATAAATACCCTTTAAGATAACTCATCAACTTATTAATAAATCATCCTTTTTTTTTTAACATCTTTATTGGAGTATAATTGCTTTACAATGGTATGTTAGTTTCAGCTTCACAACAAAATGAATCAGTTATATATATACATATATTCCCATATCTCTTCCCGCTTGCGTCTCCCTCCCTCCCACCCTCCCTATCCCACCCCTCCAGGCGGTCACAAAGCACCGAGCTGATCTCCCTGTGCTATGCGGCTGCTTCCCACTAGCTATCTACCTTACGTTTGGTAGTGTATATATGTCCATGCCTCTTTATCGCTTTGTCACCGTTTACACTTCCCCCTCCCCATAGCCTCAAGTCCATTCTCTAGTAAGTCTGTGTCTTTATTCCTGTTTCACCCCTAGGTTTTTCATGACATTTTTTTTTTTTAAATTCCATATATATGTGTTAGCATACGGTATTTGTCTCTCTCTTTCTGACTTACTTCACTCTGTATGACAGACTCTAGGTCTATCCACCTCATTACAAATAGCTCAATTTCGTCTCTTTTTATGGCTGAGTAATATTCCATTGTATATATGTGCCACATCTTCTTTATCCATTCATCCGATGAAGGACACTTAGGTTGTTTCCATCTCTGGGCTATTGTAAATAGAGCTGCAATGAACATTTTGGTACATGACTCTTTTTGAATTATGGTTTTCTCAGGGTATATGCCCAGTAGTGGGATTGCTGGGTCATATGGTAGTTCTATTTGTAGCTTTTTAAGGAACCTCCATACTGTTCTCCACAGTGGCTGTATCAATTTACATTCCCACCAACAGTGTAAGAGGGTTCCCTTTTCTCCACACCCTCTCCAGCATTTATTGTTTCTAGATTTTTTGATGATAGCCATTCTGACTGGTGTGAGATGATATCTCATTGTAGTTTTGATTTGCATTTCTCTCATGATTAGTGATGTTGAGCATTCTTTCATGTGTTTGTTGGCACTCTGTATATCTTCTTTGGAGAAATGTCTATTTAGGTCTTCTGCCCATTTTTGGATTGGGTTGTTTGTTTTTTTGTTATTAAGCTGCATGAGCTGCTTATAAATTTTGGAGATCAATCCTTTGTCAGTTGCTTCATTTGCAAATATTTTCTCCCATTCTGAGGGTTGTCTTTTGGTCTTCTTTATGGTTTTCTTTGCTGCGCAAAAGCTTTTAAGTTTCATTAGGTCCCATTTGTTTACTCTTGTTTTTATTTCCATTACTCTAGGAGGTGGGTCAGAAAGAATCTTGCTGTGATTTATGTCATAGAGTGTTCTGCCTATGTTTTCCTCTAAGAGTTTGATAGTTTCTGGCCTTACATTTAGGTCTTTAATCCATTTTGAGCTTATTTTTGTGTATGGTGTTAGGGAGTGATCTAACTTCATACTTTTACATGTAGCTGTCCAGTTTTCCCAGCAACACTTATTGAATAGGCTGTCCTTTCTCCACGGTACATTTCTGCCTCCTTTGTCAAAGATAAGGTGACCATATGTGCGTGGGTTTATCTCTGGGCTTTCTATCCTGTTCCATTGATCTATCTTTCTGTTTTTGTGCCAGTACCATACCGTTTTGATAACTGTGGCTTTGTAGTATAGTCTGAAGTCTGGGAGCCTGATTCCTCCAGTTCCTTCTTTCGTTCTCAAGATTGCTTTGGCTATTCGGGGTCTTTTGTGTTTCCATACAAATTGCAAAATTTTTTGTTCTAGTTCTGTGAAAAATGCCAGTGGTAGTTTGATAGGGATTGCATTGAATCTATAGATTGCTTTCGGTAGTAGAGTCATTTTCACAATGTTGATTCTTCCAATCCAAGAACATGGTATATCTCTCCATCTATTTGTATCATCTTTAATTTCTTTCATCAGTGTCTTATAATTTTCTGCATACAGATCTTTTGTCTCCTTAGGTAGGTTTATTCCTAGATATTTTATTCTTTTTGTTGTAATGGTAAATGGGAGTGTTTTCTTGATTTCACTTTCAGATTTTTCATCATTAGTATATAGGAATGCCAGAGATTTCTGTGCATTAATTTTGTATCCTGCCACTTTACCAAATTCATTGATTAGCTCTAGTAGTTTTCTGGTAGCATCTTTAGGGTTCTCTATGTATAGGATCATGTCATCTGCAAACAGTGACAGCTTTACTTCTTCTTTTCCGATTTGGATTCCTTTTATTTCCTTTTCTTCTCTGATTGCTGTGGCTAAAACTTCCAAAACTATGTTGAATAAGAGTGGTGAGAGTGGGCAACCTTGTCTTGTTCCTGATCTTAGTGGAAATGCTTTCAGTTTTTCACCATTGAGGATGATGTTTGCTGTGGGCTTGTCATATATGGCCTTTATTATGTTGAGGAAAGTTCCCTCTATGCCTACTTTCTGCAGGGTTTTTATCATAAATGGGTGTTGAATTTTGTCAGAAGCTTTCTCTGCATCTATTGAGACGATCATATGGTTTTTCTCCTTCAATTTGTTAATATGGTTTATCACATTGATAGATTTGCGTATATTGAAGAGTCCTTGCATTCCTGGAATAAACCCCACTTGATCATGGTGTATGATCCTTTTAATGTGCTGTTGGATTCTATTTGCTAGTATTTTGTTGAGGATTTTTGCATCTATGTTCCTTTTGTGACTCCTTAATTTTCCTATGTGAACCCATGTATTCTTGTAAGGTAAGAAGAGTGTACAAAAGGTTTAGTTTTACTCAAAGAATCATTAGAAATGTTTAGATATTTGCTTATTGTAAAATTCCAAACAAGTTCTTTATATGTTAGATTAGTGGATATAGAGCCAACATTGTCTAGTAGGTCTGAGGTGGGGCTCATGTATTTCATGGATTCAAAGATGCCTTCATTGGGCTTCCCTGGTGGCGCAGTGGTTGAGAGTCCGCTTGCCGATGCAGCGGACACGGGTTCGTGCCCCGGTCAGGGAAGATCCCATATGCCGCGGAGCGGCTGGGGTCGTGAGCCATGGCTGCTGAGCCTGCGCGTCCGGAGCCTGTGCTCCGCAAAGAGTGAGGCTGCAACAGTGAGAGGCACGCGCACCGCCAAAAAAGAAAAAGATGCCATCATTTATAAAACCTGTTAATTTAATATTAAATTTGGTGGCAATGCCACTTCATTGAATGTATGACAAAATTTTAAGATGTCTTCCACTTTCAAAGGAATCTTATGAAAGAGGAAATACAGTTTTTATTCTGCTACCGGCATGAAAGTGACTAAGCCAACCAGGGACTTTTGCTCTTTGCAAAGTATCTGCTGCCCATTTGTCCATTTCAGTGTATCATTTAGAGAGCACAGTCAGTGCTCAATAGAGGCATCAAGTGAAATCAGCATCATGGCAACACAAATTGATTCCTTATGTGAAAAAAAATTCCCACACTGCTGATGGACAATTTAATATTGTAGTTTCCATGTTATTTCCCTGGAACCTAAAGTAGATTTAATTAGGTCCTGGTTCATTGTTCAATATGACTCAGAGTTTTACTATATCATTTTGTCATTGAATGAATAAATTACTCAGAAGCAATTAACATTAATGGCATGATTGTAGTGATAACCCCCTCAATTGAGAGGTTTTCAGCTTCAAGTTATTGAATACACAACCCAAAGTGGACATTAATTATATTAGAGAATACAAAGTACAGATGCAGGGTGGTTCCAGGGTTGGTTCAGCAGCTCAGTGGTACAATCCATGTGCTGGGTGTTTTCCACCTCCACACTTTGCTGCACTCCTATCAGCCCAGTGCAATTGCATATGTCCAAAATGGTCACAGCAATTCCTGGCACTGCAGGGACATGTGATCATGACCACACCGTCTGAAGGAGAAGAAGAGAATTTTCACCCTGAGTGTGCTTTTATTAAAGCAGAAAACCTTTCCACATGCTCAGACTTCACCCCGAGGACATTCACATTTCTTACTTTTTAGGAGCAATTAATTTTGTTTATTTGACAATAATTTATGATCATAAAGCTATGAAGTTCAGGAAATTACTAAAATATGTTTAAAAATAGCAAATGCATTTCTTGCTTTCATATCTAATATCTCACAACAGACTGTTTTAACAAATAATTTGTGAAGTGCTAGTATAATCTCCAAAAATATGTCTAATTTCATCTATGAAGTGAAGAAACTAATATAAAATACTCATTAAAGAGTTAATGGTTAGTGAAGGAATGTCAAACTACTTTTTCTCCCCGTGAGTTTTATCATAGTGACATTAATCTATGAGCAGTTATATAGAATTGATATTGATGGGGGTACACATTTTTTGGGTACACATTTTTTATCTCTTTCTTTCTTTCTTTTCCTCCTTTCCTTCCTTCCTTCTTTCCTCTCTCCCTCCCTCCTTCCCTTTCTTTCTTTTTCTTTTTTTGCCATATAAGGTAAAATTCACAAGTTTGAGGAATTAGGATATGGGATATTTTGTGAGACATTTTTTGGCCTACATACACAATGATTCACTCATTCATTTATTTATTTATGCATTTAATGAGTAAATACAACGGTTCAGGCACAGATGGTGGAGCTGTAACAGCAAACTAAATAGGAAAAGTCTTGCATTCTTGGAGTTTGCATACTAGTACAAGGGTTGGCAAATTTTTTCCATAAGGAGCAGATAGTAAATGTTATTTGCAGCCACACAGGTCTCTCTGTTGGAACCACTGAACTCTGCTATTGTAAGCAGGAAAAGAACCCCCAAATTCAGAAATGAATGGTGTGTGCAAATTCAAATAAAAATGTATATACAAAAAGACAAAACATGCTAGATTTCTCCCATAGGCTGTCATTTGCCGACCCTCATTCTAGACAGAAGACACAGTATATATATATACTTTTTCAAATTCTTTTTCCTTATAGGTTATTGCAAAATATTGAGTATAGTTCCCTGTGCTATGCAGTAGGTCCTTGTTGTTTATCTATTTTATATATAGTAGTGTATATATGTTAATTCCAAACTCCTAATTTATCCCTGCTCCCCCCACTTTTGTAACTCTAAGTTTGTTTCTTAAAAGATACAAAAGAACTTCTTTACAAAACAGAAATAGACTCACAGCCATTGTCAGATTTAACTTGTACTCTGAGTAAAATAATTTAAATCATAAGAAAGATAGGGTCTAACTTTCATTTAAAAATGATAGTCTCGGTTCTTTTGCTGAGAAATGATGTGAGGGGAAGTGAAACCAGAGTAGCCCATTAGGAAGGTATTACAATAATGCAGGTAAAATGTGATGATGGCTTGGAACAGATGGTGTTGGTGAGGGGATTAGATGTGCCCTGTGAGAGAAAAGCATAAATCAAGGATGAGCATTCAGTTTTCCACAACAGCATGTGGGAGAAAGTGTTTGCCATTAACTGAGAGGAAGACTTCAAGCTTCACCTGGAGGGAGGGAGACATGAGGAAGACCGAATGTGAACACGAGATGTTTTTTAGACATATTTAGAGTACATATTTGGAGTAGATATTTCATCTTGGAAATATAACTTAGGAAGCCATCAGCAGATAGATGATACAAGACCGGATGATTTCAGTAGGACAGTGAGTATTTTAAAGAGGAGGTATCAAGGGACTGAGTTCTAGACATCCCAGAATTCAGAGGCCGGAGAGCTAAAGAAGATCAAACAAAGAAATCTGAGCAGAATCTATGGAGAGTAGGAGAAGAATCAAGAAAATTGCATCCTAGGAATCAACTGTAAAACATGTTTCAAGAAAGAAACAGTGTTAGTTAATTCAAACACTGCTATGAGATCAAGTAAGATGGGGACCATGGACTGGCCTGAAGTTAGCAACTCAGGGTCAATGGTGGTCTTGGCAGGGGATCTTCTGGTAAAGCCATGGAGTTGAGAGCCTTTTAGGACCAGGTCAAGGAGAGAATTGTGAACAGAATACAGTTTGAGGAGCTTTAAGGTAAAGAAAAGAAGATTAATGGGGGAGAAAAGGGAAGGGGATCTTGGATCAGGATAATTTTTTTTTTTTTTTTTTTTTTGCTGTGAGCTTATACAGCTGTATATTTATAGAAATTCTTTTTTAAAAAAGGTAAAAGTTTGTGATGCATGAGAAAATGAGGGCAGATGCTAGAATAATATAAGTGGAATCTAGTGAAGAGAGGTTTTCTTTGGATAGAAGCATAGAAAAAAATATTTCACAGTGACAAGAAGGAAAGCCAAGTTTTTGGACAGATACAGGTAGAGTGATGGTTTTCATGGTGGAAATTTGTACAGTTCCCGTCTGATCTTTACTATTTTCTTTGTCACATAGGAACCAAGTCATTCTATGAGATAGATACTAGTAGGTAGGGGGAAGAGGTAGGAAAAAGATTGAAAATCATCTAGGGAAATAAAAAATCAAGGCAGGAGGTAACTGTAGTATTAGTGGGGATAGATAACAGCCTGCTTGAAATTCTTGTTTAGCAATTAATAGTGAAGTCACGTGGCATGGTTTTGGGTTTTACTTGTGGGTGACAAGTATGAAAGTAGGCACAGAGCTAGATTTAACCAGGGTGAGGATTTTGCCAGACGTATATGACAAAGGGAGAGCAAGGCAAGGGAATTAAGATTCAATGTTAGGAAATAAGTGTAGCTTGATGAAGACAAAGGCCATGTTTATTTTGCTCACTGACATGTATCAAGCACCTAGATGAGTGCCAAGTATGTGTAAACATAATGTTTGTTGAATGAATGAATGAAATCTAATGCCTAGAAATATTTGGGGGGACACAGGAAAGCAGGAGGGCATTTCAAGTGAAAGAGTGAATAATGGTAGGATTCATGAATTGTGAGTATCAGCGACTTAAAGGAGATATTTAAATGTGGATGAGCTACTTATCATTCTTGAAGGCTTTTGTCCTCAAAAGTAAAATTGCATTATATAATTACATGGAATCACTTCAATAACTTATGAAAAATGTTTAGCACAGTGCCTCATACATAATAAGCACTCACTACACATTCTCTGTTATTGTTGTATAGAGGGGAATATGCATTATTTTTACTTTAATTCCTTGGCTTAAATAAAAAAATGCTTGTTGGCATCATATACGCCTGGATATTTCTATATATTATTACCAAAATCATACTTTTATGGCTAAAACAAAAGGTATCTTATTGAATTGAGAGGAAATATTAAATACACTATTCAGGGACTTCCAGAAAAATCAGAGTTCTTTTATTATTTAAAGTCAAATTTGCATAAAACCATCCTCTGAAATATTAGCATCCTATAGCATGTAAAACCTTCCTAAAATTTTCTCTTCTAGGTTATATATTTTATCAACCTGTGTCTACAAATACTGTGAACTAGAGCCAACCATAGTGGTTGACAACATCAGCTTTAGTAGAATGGATTAGATTCCATGTAATTAATACAGATCTCTCAGAGAGATGTGCAGACTGATTAGGGTTGAACAAATATATAAGGAAGCTGTGTTCTTTAGCTTCTCCTGCTCACTTGCCATTTCCCCATCATTCACTTTTAATTAAAAGATTAGTGGATAGTTTTGGGGGAAAAAAAGAAAAACAAGGGAAGAAGTTCCTGTCTCCTTCTACGGTTTCAGGTAGTGGAGTTATTAAAAGCAAGAACTTCTTGCCAGAAGGACTTGGATAAAATACAGATCTCATCTTTTCATACATGTGGCTTTTTTCTTGACCCCTGTATTGAAGATATAAATCGGTAAGAAACACGATGAGAATTACTCTATGCAATTAGGGTTTTAAGGTAGGTTGTGTGTGTGTGTGTGTGTGTGTCTGTGTGTGTTTTCCTGTTAGGTTTATATTTTGAATCTCTGCATTAAAGTAGGTCAGTCTTGCTCACTCCATTTTCCAGCCATCTCTAGGAATATTCAGCAGTCTCTTGATTTTCTTTATTCAGGTTAACTAACTACTAAACTCAAAAATACTTAGGTTCTAAGGACAGGAATGTATGAAAATTTTACAATGACTTGGAAAGAGCATTGAATTAGACATGAGACTTGGGTCTTTATTGTGTTTCAGCAGAAACACGTTGGGAATTTGTTTCCTTATGCTTTAAGTGAGAAGTTAATATTGAAAGTCTCCAATGGTCCTTCTAAAGTGAATATTCTACAAGGGTTACATGAATGTGGATTGATTACTGAAATTGATCTAAGAATGTATGCAGGTGTATCACAGGTCTCAAAGAGAGTGGAAAAGAAACGCTAAGGCTAGGTGTGTCATGTCTGTGTGTGTGTGTTTCTGGGTGTGTCTTTATATTTGGGAAGGGGACAGAGGGAAAGTTTAAAGTCAACTCTGGGGCATTAATTATGTTCTCGGCAAGAGGTAAATCCTAGATGATTTAAGACTCATCTTTGTCAGAAGGCAGCTTGAGGAAACTGAAGAAATACTTTCCTCCCTCATGAATAAGCTGAAGCAATGCCATTAGTGGTCCCTACTCTTGCCTCAACCTCACTTCACATCCACAGAGCCTTGAAAACAAAGGCAAGATGTAGGCATGTCTCAGCTATACCTCAAGAGATATTCAGCTCAAGTCACACAAAAAGGAAATAATTTAGTGAAAACTAAGTAAATTTCCAATTCTTTTTCATTTTGCGTGATAAGCTTGCATCTGTTTTGAGTAGTCCTAAATTAAAGAAGCCATTTCAAGAATTCTAAGAAAAAACATCTATATTATTATTTTACAAGCATTCATGTAAAAAATATTTGTTTGTGTTATGTTTGATAATTCATATCTTAAAGAAGACAAAATAATAATGACTTATTAGGATATATTTGAACACTAAGTATATCTTAGGGTCACCACTTTTATTTTAATGCTAAATATTGGAATAAAGAGATGAAAATATATAGTAGCTTAATGAAGAAAAAGGTATCTCTTGCTCATGTAATAATGCCAAGGGCAAAGGGAACAGTGTTAGAAGGGCTGGACAACCTTCATCCACACAGGGTTCCAGGCTGACTGAGACTCTGCCAACTTCAACAGACAGCTTCCTAAGTCATCCTGGTTGTCATCTTGGACCCTGCAAGCGAGAAGGAGAAAAAGCATGGAGGAGTATTAGTGGGAGGTTTTATGGGCCAGGATCAGAAGTGATTAATATCATTTTTGCTTGACATTCCACTGGCTAGAAATTAACCCTGTGGATATCCCTAACTGCAAAGAAGCCTAAGAAATATGATTTAGTTATGTGCTCAGGAGTAAGAATGTGGATTTGGGTGAATTATTAACAACCTCTGCCATGAGTGTTATACATGATAAGTCTGATTATCACAAGGAAGACCAATCTCAATGATTTATTAGGACAATTTTGATTACTAACAATATTTTAAGGTCACGGATATTCAATATTCCAAGCAGGCCAGTGATCTGGAATAGTTATTGTTAAAAACAAAATATAGTAGATCATGTAAGTAACTTAGTACAGTGGAATTTTTGTTGTAAATACTGATTAATTGCTATGGTTTATCATTATTATAGTTGCCATAATAATACTAATGAGGTTTAAACTTAATTCAGGCTCTTTTCAAACTGGAATACAATACAACAGGAAAAGGAGACAATAGCTAATATATCTGCACTGACAGGTAAGAACAAATCTTAAACTCATACTTGTATGGTATCTGATATTTTTTATTTCCGTAATACAACCTGATGATGGAAAAAGACATACTAGTAAAATTTTATATGCATTTTTGGAATGTTAATAAATATTAACATTGTTAATTTATTAGCTCCTTTTGATTTTATATCATCTTGGTTTCTTCTGATATGACTTGTCATTTCAAAAGATGGTGAAAATAATTTATCAGTAAATAAAATTTATCATAATGCTAGTATTCAATGAAAATTTTATTTACCTTATATTAGTATTATTAAATTAGGCACCAAATATATATTTCTAATATATTGGAGAAAATAATATTTGCATAAAGATAATGGGCACTGCTTAAAAGAATTATGGCATCAACAAGGAAAGGATTGTGTAAAAGTTAAATTGCCATTTAAAGTCTATAAAGCAGATTTATAACATTCCTTATTTGCCATTTAAGTAGTGAAGGCACTAGAGTTGCCTTCACTAATTAAATTTTACCGAGACATTAATTTGAATGAGAAACCATGATATTCTTGTAAGAAGTTAAAGGAAATAGCTCAATATGTATTGCATAGGAACTGCCAACCTTCTACATCTTGACTTGATTTTGCAGTACTCTGTTATGTCTTGTCTATATTTTATGGAGAAAATTATATGCTCTCTGAATTTGAAATTTAATAAAGTTCTCTGGATTGCTCCTGACTGGCCAAAGCCTACTTTATTATAGGTTTTGATATTCTGGGTAATTTTATAAATTGTGATATATTTAATCTTTAATAGAAGTTGAAATGATAGGAAAAATTGTGGCAGTGAAGATATATTCCTAAGTTTTCTTTGTTTGTTTGTTTGCGGCAATGAAGATATATATTCCTAAGTTGTTTTTCTGTTTTGTTTTGGTTTTTGTGTGTGCATTTTCTGTAAGGGGATAGCTAGTGCAGAAAGATATAACTAGAAAACAATGTATGTGGGAGGGTGTTTATGACTGAATGTATTATATAACATCCATGGTGTCAAATTTTACTATCATTAAGGAGACTTAAATGTGGCAGATATATAGAAGTTCCACCAAGGTTCATAAGTATAATCTTTTCTTTGTTAAGAATGAAAAAGCCTCACTGTTTTCTATTTTCCACAAAATATGTTGCACTAATAATATTCTTGTCTAGGAAAACAGAATCTCTTAAAGGATTGTAACTTAAAATAATCAAGAAACAGGACTTCCCTGGTGGTGCAGTGGTTAAGAATCCGCCTGTCAATGCAAGGGACACGGGTTCGAGCCCTGGTCTGGGAAGATCCCACATGCCACGGAGCAACTAAGCCCGTGTGCCACAACTACTGAGCCTGTGCTCTAGAGGCTGCGAGCCACAGCTACTGAGGCCCGCGCACCTAGAGCCCGTGCTCTGCAACAAGAGAAGTCACAACAATGAGAAGCCCGCGCACCACAACGAAGAGTAGCCCCCACTCACTGCAACTAGAGAAGGCCCACGTGCAGCAACGAAGACCCAACACAGCCAAAAATAAATAAATAAAATAAATTAAAGATTTATTAAAAAAAAAAATCAAGAAACAAATGAAAGGCAAATATATCCGGGGAAGAGAACCAATTTCTACCCGTATAAAATATTTATGATAGCATTATTTTATAGTTGAAAACATCTTCCAAATAAATTTTAAACATAATGTGAAGCCAAGATTTTCTACAAGTCACCTTTACAAGAAATCATTGACTGACTTCACTGAACCTTGAATACTTCAAACCAAACTGAAGTCCTGGCCACCATATTTCCTACCACCTTGTTTCTTGTCTCTTGATTGCTGAGTTATTTTACTCAGATCTCCAGGCTTAGTTAACGACCATCTTCTGGGACATTTATTTTTTTCAGAAGTCATACAAAGCAATAATTAACTGAACCCTGGTAAATGTATATTTGACCTTACTCTTCAGTCCTAGTAATCTGGCTTCTGCCTTGCTCGAAACAATTTAACATCTATGGCTTATTTTTAAGAAGAATGCCTACTTCCACCTGTTTCCCCTGTGCCTGAATTCCTGACTTGGTGTTTTGACTCCTGTCCTCCAGCTGTGGAATTGGCTAGAACTCTGCTCCCTGGACTCAGGACTTCATTTTTTCCCCTTGTTTGGATTGTGACCAGTGTCATTTTCTCTATTCCTCTAATTTCCTGTATACCTATTGGGAAAATACTTGTTCTTCCTTGACTTCCTGGATGTTACTCTTTTGAGGGACCTTTATTATCACCATTGCGTTTTTGAATCAACATTTATTCCTAGCATGTAAAACAGGGTATTATCACTTTTCTACCTAACATCAAATCTTGAGGTGTCCCTGAAATGAGTCAATATGTGACAAAAAAGCAAACACGGAAAAATTTAACCTCCTTATTTAGCCTCCTTATTACTGATTTTATCATCATTTTTCCCAAGGGACAGAGGATTCTGGGAAAGAGTATTTATTCCTAGGAGACTAAACCTTAATGTATTTCTATGTAATGGATTTCTCACGTATTTTAGGAAAGCCAGAGAAATTTAAGAAAGCCAGAAAGTTGATGGGACTTTGTCTTGGGGTTCTAGGTAGAAGTTGTATGAAAGGCTTAAAAATAAGAAGAGTCATTGAATTAAAGTTATTACTGTCTGTTGGAAATCTACAGTAAGAGAAAATATGCTAGATTACTGTTAGGGTTTTTTGGTTCAGTTTGTTTTCCTTCAAATCATTCGTTGTACACGTTATCCTGTCTTCCTCTAACAAGTCTTCAGTAACGTCATTGGATATAAAACCACTTCCTCATCTGGTACAGTAAAATAAACCCACCATTGGGCACCGTGGACACCCCTGCCTACCACCGTCACCTGTAGGCCTTAGATTGAGCTGAGGGACCACAGTTCGGTAAAAGAAAGCCTTGTTATTAATGACTGGGGACAGCTGACCTAGGTGATCAGCTCTCCTTCATGGTATTGGAAGCATCTGAGCATAATGGCAATAAAGATTCATATTCTGTCCCAAATCCAAATCCAGTGTCACTTTTGCTTTTTGTTGTTGTTGCTGCTTCAAGAGAATAGACATGTAGCTTCTTTAATTCTCTAGTCATTGTCCCAGATCACTACCAAGACACAGAGTCAGATAATCAGGGTTTCAAATTCATTACCTACTAGATATCATTTCCTCCTATTCAACACACGAAAAATTCTGGAGGAGAGAATAAGAATGAAGTAAGACACAACAATCAGTAGTAGTGATGCTTCATTTATCATGTCCATCGGACTAGGGTACCAGAGTTGCCAGGACTGATTTCCTACAGATACTATCAGAGAACTAATGTTAGAATTTGTTAAAAGATAGATATTTTCTGGAGACTTCTCTGAGGCCCTATCTCTATTCTATCACTCTTAAGAGCAGTTAGGTAGTTCTAATTGTTTTACAAATTGAAAAATTAAGCCAGAAATATTATCTGGAAACTTCCCAAACCCTTTCTCAGATTTCAGTCTCCTTGATATTAGTTAAGTCTATCATAGCTTTTACTTAGTCAATCAAGCTATCAAGGTCCCCATACAATAATAAAATGTCTCCAGAAACACTTTGTTTTTTGTAAAATATAAATAAATACATAAACAGAACAAGAACAAAGTTGTGTAAGGGAGACTCAATCCTGTTGTCAACTGACTGAAGGACGAGCACTGTAATGTTTTCTTAGGTATCATAAATGGGGAAAGAGAGCATTAGTGGCATTATGGTATCATCTAAGAAACTAGAGACCAGGTACTGATTGGAATTTTTCTCACATTTTATTGTACTCTGATCTCTTACCTAGAATGAGTTCAAAAGCACACATTTACTGATGTGGAAATTTGCCTCTGAAATTCAGATTTATGGTTCACTCGGAATAAATTATAATGTTGCCTTCCAAATTTCACAAAACAGAACCCATCAGTATATTCCTTTTTTTTTTTTTTTTTTTTTTTTTGTGGTACGTGGGCCTCTCACTGCTGTGGCCTCTCCCACTGTGGCACACAGGCTCCGGGCACACAGACTCAGTGGCCATGGCTCGCTCCGTGGCATGTGAGATCTTCCCGGACCGGGGAACAAACCCGTGTCTCCTGCATCGGCAGGCGGACTCTCAACCACTGCGCGACCAGGGAAGCCCCATCAGTATATTCTTGAGTTACTGATCCATAGGCCCCTGGATTCTTTTTTTTTTTTCTTTCAACATCTTTATTGGAGTATAACTGCTTTACAATGGTGTGTTAGTTTCTGTTGTATAACAAAGTGAATCAGCTATACATATACATACATCCCCATATCTCCTCCCTCTCGCGTCTCCCTCCCACCCTCCCTACCTCACCCCTCTAAGTGGTCACAAAGGTGATCTCCCTGTGCTATGCAGCTGCTTCCCACTAGCTATCTGTTTTACATTTGGTAGTGTATATATATCCATGCTACTCTCTCACTTCGTCCCAGCTTACCCTTCCCCCACCCTGTGTCCTCAAGTCCATTCTTTTGTTTGTTTGTTTGTTTGTTTGCGGTACGCGGGCCTCTCACTGTTGTGGCCTCTCCCGTTGCGGAGCACAGGATCCGGATGCGCAGGCTCAGCGGCCATGGCTCACGGGCCTAGCCGCTCCACGGCATGTGGGATCTTCCCGGACCGGGGCACGAACCCGTGTCCCCTGCATCAGCAGGCGGACTCTCAACCACTGCGCCATGAGAGAAGCCCTCAAGTCCATTCTTTATGTCTGCGTCTTTATTCCAGTCTTGTCCCTAGGTTCTTCAGAAACCTTTTTTTTTCAATTTTTTTAATTTTAATTTTTTTTTTAAGATTCCATATACATGTGTTAGCATACAGTATTTGTTTTTCTCTTTCTGACTTACTTCACTCTGCATGACAGTCTCTAGGTCTATCCACCTCACTACAAATAACTCAATTTTGTTTCTTTTTATGGCTGAGTAATATTCCATTGTATATATGTGCCATATCTTCTTTATCCATTCATCTGTCGATGGACAATTAGGTTGCTTCCATATCCTGGCTCTTGTAAACAGAGCTGCAATGAACATTCTGGTACATGACTCTTTTTGAACTATGGATTTCTCAGGGTATATGCCAGTAGTGGGATTGCTGGGTCATATGGTAGTTCTAGTTTTAGTGTTTTAAGGAACTCCCATACTGTTCTTCATAGTGGTTGTATCAATTTACATTCCCACCAACAGTGCAAGAAGGTTCCATTTTCTCCACACCCTCTCCAGCATTTATTGTTTGTAGATTTTTTGATGATAGGCTTCTTGATTGTGAAGTTGTATTATGATAGGAACAATGCTCCCTCTTTCCAAAATTAGCATAGTTCTATGTGCTTTCATGTTCTCTTCAGTCCTGTTTTATTGGAGTCCCTTTCCATGTTAAAGTAGCTCATGGATATATTGCCTTAATAATAAGCTTTGTGATTTGCAAAATGGTTTTCCCTTACCTATTACCAGTTATGATGGTTAAGTTAGGCTACAGTACCAAAATATTTGGTCAAACATTATTTTAGATGTTTCTTGAAGGTATTTTTAGATAAGATTAACGTAATAAGTCAACTTTGAGTGAATCAGATTACCCTTCACGATGTCAGTAGACCCCATCCAATCAGCTGAAGGCCTTAATAGAAAAAGACAGGCCTCCTTCAAAGAAGAGAGGACTCTGCCAGCAGACTGCTTTCAAACTCAAACTGCAGCATCAGTTCTTCCCTGGCTTGAGCCTGCAGTCTAGCCTGCAGATTTTGGACTTGCCAGCATCCACAATTTTGTGAGCCAATTCCTTAAAATAAATCTCTCTGTCTTCTTTCCATCTTTCTCTCATATATATATATAAAATTGTTTTTGTTTCTCTGGAGAACCCTGATTAATAAAATATACCAGGAAAAAGGTCTAGCTGTTTTACAAATATAAATGGTTCTAAATGGTTCTAAATGGCTCTTCTAGCCACAATTATCACCACTCAATGGGCACAATTTCTCCATCTCTCATAAGTGCACTAAATTTTCATATTTTCTTGGCAAGAACAATGGTATTCTAATTCCTTTGCACTCATTGTCAACTTAGCGCATATCAATCTGTCATAACCTTTTGACTCAAGAGGTTGTTCAGGAGGATTGGCTTAATTATCCCAATTGGCTAGAAAAAGTTGGATCTATAAAGCAGAAGGAAGAGGACCTCTTGTGAGTTTGGTACCCAGGTAACAGACTGAGGATAAGAAGGACACAAGACAGATTTCCTACTGTGTTCAAGTGAGCATCATTGGGGAAATAACCAAAAAAGAAAAAAAAAAGCAGATAAAAACCTGACCAAAATATCAGGAGAAAATGGAAGTGTTGGATAGGTTTAATGTAATAATCCATAGTCTAGAACAATGTTGAGAAGGTGATAAACAGAGAATCAACCAGAGAACTATTTCCATAAAAGACAATTGCAGTGTAATGAAAAGCAGTATCATCCCAAGGTCTAGACATGAATTCTGATTCAATAAACTTAGGCAATTAGTCAAGTTAGTTACTTCCTCAGTTTCAGTTTTCTCAATTTGTTTCATACTAATATTAAGGTCTCAAGATTTTAGTAAATTTGACACATAAAATATTCATTAGTTCCCAAATCTGACTGTGCAACAAGCCTTCAAAAAGACTGCAGAGTTCTTTAAAAGTTCTTAGTCTCATGGACTCTACCCCAGATATACTGAATTATAATTTCTGAGGTGTGAAACTCTAAGCCTATTCCTGGAAAAATGACTTCAGGTGACAGTGATGCAGTTGGCAAATTGCTCTGCCTTTGGGATTCATTGAGCTCTAGTGTCTCATCCACTACCTGGTCTAGAGAAAATGCCCACAGGAGGATGAACCTGAATGAGTAGTACAAATGAATGGGTTTTATGCCTTCCTCATAGTCTTGTTCTCATTCCCATTGGCTGGAATCCAGAGGGGGTAATTGTTCCCTCAGCTGAGTCAGTACTGACCTATACAGACCAGCACTGAAAGGTCAGTGGGTTTCTGTTGTGTGTGAAAATCTGTCCAGTACTCCACAGTTGTAGAATTCAGCTGGAAGATATGACTAGACTGAGTCAGAAGAATTTTTTAAGTCAGTTATCAAAAGTGGTAACCAATTCTCCTGGTGCTACTTCTTCCCACCCACCCATTCCCTGCAATGTGTTTCTTTAAGCCCTAGTGGCTAAACTGAACACCTGCACATTACATGTAATGATACTCTAAATTAAGACAGAATTCGGAGGTGAGATTAAAGGCAGAACCCATATTGCTTAATACATGGATTTTTCAGACCATGAATGGAGGACTAATATATATTAAGTGTTTCCATACACAACCAGTTTTATTTTTCATATTATGCCATATATAATCTAGATTTGTATATAAGACTACATCATTTTATTGATTGGCCCTTTAGAGAAGAATATTTCATGTGAGAAGTCACACACTTAAAAAAAAGGAAAGGACAAAGGAAGATGTGTTATTATTTTTTAATAGCGTAAGATAACAATGCTACCATTGAACTGAAATAGTCCTTCCTGGGCTTGGCAGTGATCACCTTCTTGCTAATATCAAGCTGTTCACCATTTCTGATCATTCTTCCAATCTGTTTTTTTTATTATTGATCACTTACTCCTTCTGAAAATATATCACTGTCCTTATATAATAATTGGACTCCGCTTGTGGCTCTGCCAGCTTCTCCCCTGGGTCCTGCGCTTCTCCTTCTATGCCTCTTCCATCTGGTCTCCTTTCAGTCCACACTCCATCCATCATTGACCCAGTTACTATGATGGCATATGGTTACCTGCACTGACTCATTAGCTCTCTTGTCTAATTTTCAGATTTATCCATTGTGGTACAATTTAACCAGTCTCCCTCTTTTATATTAGGGGAAATATTGTAAACTTACAGTTTTCCTTCAGTTTTCACAACTCCATTATTAAGTCAAATCTATATCAATTTGTTCCTGAATTGCTATAGAGTTCCTTCCCAATTTTTCTTCAATCCGGGTTACCCCAGAAACACAATCCAATTTGCCAGTTTTTCCAAATTAATTTTCAGACATCAATTACATTATCCAGTCAACATGTGCTAAATGCCCACTAGTCGCAGAATTCTGTATTTGACATTATATGACATACAAAGCCAAAGACTGAAGCAAGTGACCCAACCTTTAAAGAAAGTACCACTTATTGGTGGAACAATACAAATTCATTAGATAGCTAGAAAATAAAATGGAATACATAAAATTACATAATAGATAAATATTCACAGATTTCTGAGAAAGTTACAATATCAAGGAAGGGGAGGAAATGTTCTTAGAATAAATATTCAGCATATGAAGTTCAAGTAAAGCAAATGTAGAAATTGTGTGCAGTATTTTAAAAGTCCTTTAATAAGTTTGTTCTGAGATAAAAGTAGGGTAGAAATAGAGGATCAAAGATTGAAACTGATGGTTGAGGCTAGACCATTGACATATTGAACCTAGATAGAGTAATACATATGTAGATAGATAAATATATATGTACAAAAAAAAAGATGTACAAGTATTAGATAAATGAAACAATAGACAGATGAATAGATGAGTGGATAGAATGATAGATATATAGATATAGAGAGAACATTATGCATAAAGATGCAGAAATTTAAAGGTGTCCAGGAGAGATATTCAAGGAAATTACTTTGGATAACTTTTTAACTTTTAATTATATTAGGATGGAGTGTCACCTGATGATATTTGAATGAAAGGATAGGGACTGAGGATTGGCTCAGACATTAAACTCAGAGCTAAGTTTCCAGGGACTGTTTGATGTTGTTGTTGTTGTTGTTGTTTTAAGTAATAGGAACAAGGTACAGGTGACTCTAGAGATATTTTTATTTGTAGGGGAGCTCTTGAGAAGTTGAGAGAGTTCTCTATAGGGAAACTGTAATTCATGAATAGAAGGCATTTAACTGAGGACAATATCACAAAGCTGATTAACTTATTTTTCTGTATTTTAGGTTTATTTTCTTAAATAAATTACAATATGGTTATATTCCACACTTTTAAAATCTCTCACAATACACAAAGTACAGAACATTTTTTTTTCATTAGGTGTTTGAGTGCAGTGATCGTATGACTTCTTAAGCATCTATTTGAAAATAAGAGGATCCATTCCTGCTTTAGTAATAACTTCTAGATAAAAAGAAAGAGTAAACATTTTTCATTCGTTTTATCCATCCAAACCCTGACAAAGGTCCATATGGAGCGATCCAGAGTGTATATCAACCTTCAAATGTAAGTAAGACATTTTGCATTTTTTAAGTCTTATGTAGACTGGTAAAAAGAACTTTTTATTCATTCAACCTTTTTATTCATTAGTTGATATAAAAATATAGTCTCATTTGGGTGTTTTCAGCCATATTTATGGCCAAAATCATTTTTTTTTTTTTTTAGTGAACAAACATTCCAAATTCAGTAATGTTAAATTTCATTGCTAAAAACAAGACAACAGGCCTCCCAATGGAGTCACTTGTGCTAAGGCCCACATCACCAAACCAAGACTTAATTAGAGTTTTAGTAGCCCTGCAAATGGAATCTTAGACCAAAGAGGAATCTCCTGGTCAGCACCAGTTAGGTCATCTGCCTGACAGACCCCTGCCATCTCCTAAAGGAAAGCGACCTTGCAATAACCAACCTGAGTTTTTTGGCTAATATAACTTCCTTGTTCCTGCTCCCTTCCAGCTATACAAGTCTTTCATCTTGTATAACTCCTTGGAGTTCCTTTCTATATGTTAGATTACATTCTGCCTGATTCAAATCAATTTTTGCTCAAATAAACTTAAAAATTTTAATATCCTCAGTTAATCTCTTACCACCATCAAGCTGAAAGTTAGACTCAAACTTCCTAAGTGATATGGATTATGAACAATATTTATGGTGATAGTTGTCTGACTAGTGAACATCTAATACTTTTTACCCAATGTGATCCTATATTGGCCTCAAAATAAATAATACATTCTTTCCCAGTCTCTCAATAGTAGCCAACATATAGGGAAAGGAAAGATTGTGGTAGGAATAATTCAAATAAAGCAATAAGTAATACTTATTGAGCCTCTGTATTGTACTTGCAATAATTTAGAACAATGCTTAGGGCTAGGTGGCATTGTGGGGTTTTAGCCTTCGTTTAACTTTTATACTTCATTTAACTGGTATTGGTAGAAAATACTTTTATTATCTTTGCCCACTTTATAATCTCAAAATTATAAGTTCCATTTGACCTTCTAAATAATTTTCTACTTCTCTGTCTATATCAAGTCTCCAGCAACAAAATCAGCAGTGCAGTTCCTCCCAAATATCACATTAATATTGCTTATATAGAAAAATTCCTTGAAATGATTTATCCTTGCCATTAATTTTAAGAGTTTAATAGATCTAGCAAATGATTAACGTGCTAACCTTCTGACCATTTTAGGGCAATGTTTTCACATGGCTAAACAAATAGATCTTTGCAGAGCATAATAAGATATGTGTCAGCTCTCTGTTTTCTTGATTGATTTGGCTCGCTGTACAATCATTAAGCTGAAGTCTCTCTTAAACAGTAGAAAGGACTGCTGGCAGGGAGCCACTTTGGCTGGCTCTTCTATGTTGTGGTCTGTTTGGTTCATCTGCAGAGACATGGATTAAGATAGAATTATAGGAAATCCTATTGAGGTAAAGGCCTACTGGATAAGAATAGGGAGAATTAATTTAAGCCTCTCTACTCCTTCAACATAACCTTTTAAAATACCAGATTACAGTGTGTTCATTTCACTTGTAATTCTGATATAAAAGACACTAATGGAAATGACATTTGAAAAGGGACTGACTTTTGTGTATAAACTATCACTGGTACGTCCTAATAGTACCTTTCCATGTAGGCCTTAAATATGATAATATTTTCCAGGTTGTGAGCACAGATGAGAAGCTTTTAAATTCTAAACCTCTGTAGATAAGCATATATAATCTCTATCCCTTAGAGAGTAAAGAGTTCTGAAATGCTGATTTATAGATTAACCCAGCACTGTTACGGATATCACAATTTTTTTGTTGTTTTTTGAACGGGGATGGAGTCTTCAAAAGTCATTATTGTTCTTACTTGGCCTTTAAAGCATCCATTGTAATGATGCCAACTGATGCTTTAAAGAGAGAAGAGGACAGTTTAGCTGAAAGATAGCCTTGAAATAGTTAATTGAATACCTTCAGCTCATGCCCCTGAATCAACCATAGGTCAGGGGCCATCTGACCTGATAGTAATAATAATACATATGGCAGTTACTTGCTCTTCCCACAGTCCTATAATAGGGCTCCTTTTGTAGATAAGTTTATAGGACCTGAGAGAATTTAAATGACTTCTCCAAACTCATAGAGTCAGTTAGTGATTGGGCTAGGAGTTGAGTTAAAACCAACTTGAAATCAACTCTTGTTGATGTATTTCCAATAGTGTCACTGTAGGTGTAGCTCATCTTGTCCTTGGGAATTAAAAAAAGAAAAAAGAAAAAGAGGAGAAAGAAAAGAATGGAAATGAAAGAAACAACTCTTGGAATTTTGGCAGAACTATCCCTGATGCCCTGACATAAAGGCGAGGCCTCACATTCCAAGGGCACAGATGTGTGGCCTTCAATAAAATGGTCACAGGCCAGACAGCCAGATACCCATCCAGGGAAGGCTCCGTTCTGGTGCTAGGAGAATAAAATGGGGGAGGGGAAGTAAATGACCCGTGTGCCCAATAAAACGAAAAGGCCAGAATGTTGCTTGCTCAGCACGCTTACTATTTTAACCAAACTTTTGGACACCATAGCTAATGAAAGTATCCAAAAAATGTTTGAATAGTTGTTGTATGAAACAACTGGAAAATGAGAATGGAAAGACAAACAGAATAAATGATGCCACGGGTCTGTGTATCCTTCATGTTGCAGTGAGAATATCTCAGCAAACTGGAAACTTCCAGGGAAGATGGCAACTTCTTAGGAGCAATTGTCCTAGGGCTCTTTATCCAAGTGTTTCTATATTTTGATAAGCTTTACTATTTTAGCCTCTAATGAGGAAATGAGCAACAGAATTATTAAGTAGAAAAAGAAATTCAGCATTCGTATTCTTAAAGACTAAACATGTCCTCTTTGCTTTAGAAATAGCCTGTGTTTAATTTACTCAAAATGACTTCAGACTTGGCCAGGATGAAGCTGTCTCTTTTCCACTTAATGCTCATTCTTAAAGTAATTAAGATTTGATTTATAGATAATTGATTTGTCTTTTCTTTACTGATGTGTATGGTTGGGGGTGGTAAGGGCAGGAAGGGAAAAAGAAGAGACTGCAATTTTCAAATGTCAGCCTACTTTCCATTTATTCTTTTTATTATGAACAAAGCAGGTAAATCAAAATTTGCAATCAAACCTGTTATGTGACATAAATATTCAATAATATAAAATGTTCCTCAAGTCATTAGGACAAAAATATCTTTAGCTGACATAAGTTTAAACATAGTGTGTGTGTATGATGTGTTTGTGTGTGGTGTGGTGTGTGTGTGTGTGTGTGTGTGTGAATTGCTATGTTTATGATTAAAATGGACTTTATACAGATGTACTAGAATATGCTAGATTTGTCAAGAGTGTGTAAATACTGCTTTCTTGAAAATAATTATCTGCCTAACAGAAAGTGGGAAAAAAAGACATGGGTGCTTGTTACTCTCTAATCCAAGTCTGGTAAGAAGCCCACGTGAAAAGATGCTTTGAAGACTGTAGTGAGAGGATGCTTTGGAGAACATACTGTGGGTCTTTATGGTGAACTATGGGTGATTTGGAGACTAACCCTATGGATCCCATAGAGATTAGTGCCTGCTTTATCAGATAACATCTGAACAGAACTTTCAATTCAAACAGGGCATAGGCTATGGAATGTGTGGAAGTTGTCAGGGGTGAGCTTTCACTAATGAACCAGCTCAAGGAGAATAATGGGCAGGACCAAGCAAATCCAGGTGAGGGGCTACACTGGGAGGATGAGTTGGAAGTTGTGGCTGCTAAGGGCATTGCTTGCTTCAGAGAATTGCACGATGACAGTACTCAGTGGGGAAGTTGCCAATGAGCCTTCAAAGGCTCACACAGGGGATAAATAGCCAATATTTGAAATTGATGCCCCACAGAACAGTGACACTGGATTACAAATGCACCAGTGAGGTAGGATGTGCTCTTTCCCTCTCAACCTGCCTCTCCTGTAGCATAATGAGTGGATAGGAAGAGAAGAGCAGAGAGAAAAATAGTAATAAACACACACACATACATGCACATGCACACAAACACATACGTGCATGCATGCACAAATTTACACACATATTCCAGCCCTCTTGATCACTGCAAGATTTCAAGCTTAGGTCAAGAGGCCTGGTCTGGATCTCTGTGTGTGTCCTTGCGTGTGCATAGAATCTTTGAAATGGATGTGAGATTAAAGTTTAAGTTTGATGTTTAACCTTGGTTAACTTTAATTTGAGAAAAATCAGAAAACATTTCCAGCCATATAATTTACACTGTGACACACACATACCACATGCTTGTACATAAGCCATCTAGGTACTTGTTTGCTTGTGCTCTAAATATACATCAGAAGAAACATGTTTGCATTATAACACATGCATACAATAAGTTTTTATACAATAAAAATTGTTTTGGGATAATTTGTTGATATTTATGGTTCATCCTTACCTGTAAATAACTAATTTTAAAATTTAATGAGAAATTTCAGATTGTCTTGCTTTTTCTGAATTAGAAGGAAACTATTCTTGTGAGGTTTGCTGTATAATCATCAAATATTTTTTTTCCAAATCTAATGAGAAAGCTGACTTAAAAATAAGATTTTGCTGCCTGGCATTTGTACTTTCATGATAAATATTACATTTAAACAGTTGTCTCATTTAGGCCATATCTGATTTTATCTTGAACTATTTCCCACTATAGTAACATAATTTTTATATTATTCAAACATAACTTTTAGTGGATTTATCCTTTGACCATAAAGGCTATTAGATTTTTAAAAAATCTATGAGGATAATTCTTTAATCATCTTTCACTAAACTGAATGAAAAATTGAGATTTGAATTTTAGAGCTAGTTGGAAAATGGGCATTACTACTTGGGAAAGATGAAAGAAAGTGAAAGTCTTCAAAATACACACGTGTAATCTCATAGGTGGTCCATCCGTGAATTATGAGGCATGAATAATTCCGGAATGAGGAGATAAAATGCATGTCAAGACCACCAGCTAAAGTTATGACATATTTTCCTCATTAATCAATGTGTTATTATGTTCAAAACAATTATTTATTGATTATCCCTTCTTAGGGAAAAAAACATTGAATAGCAATTTGATTTCCATCTATATTTGGTTAATATTCCCTAGTATAAAACAGATTTGGCTAAATTCAAAATGCATCGTTTGAAATTTCTTGGTTTTCCTTTATCTAACCCAATAGGTTTAGGTTACTATATTTTCACATGAATATTTTTTACAAGTTAAATGTTTTCTTCTCATATAGGGGAGCATATGTATTTAAGCCCTGAGGTAAAGATAATCCTTATTATGCCCCCTCATTCCTTAATTTTCAGTCTGTGTAGTTTGGGTCTTATCTCTACTGACAGTGTGTGGACAGTACCTCTAGAATTTCATTTTAGTCAACCTATCCCCCATCTAAGCAACAGGACAGCTTGAAGTGCTGCACTCCAAGCAGGCAGAAGTGATATCACAGTGGCACTGGCTGTGGATTGCCAGAATCACCAGTGGCAGGTGATGAGACATTTTGGGACTGACAGGTGGTGAGAGATTGTTGCTGTCTGAAAAGCAAGACATCAAGAAGCCTTCCCAGATGTTTGCCAGATGACAGACTGGTTGCAAATATTTGTTGTGAAATGCTCATTCTCATTCACAGGCAAACATTTCAGCAATGACTTCAGCATTTACTTTAGAGATAAAAAAGAAAAACACAAGGAGATGCAGGCATATGGTCTATCTTTGTAGAAGTTTTCTTATTTTCTAGCTACATATATTTCCTTTTAATGGTTGTTTTACATGATTTGGGGAGTTTTATTTCATTATAACTAATACCTGGCCTAAAAACCCTTAGTTGGACTGCTATGAGATGGATTTTGGAGTTCCAACTTGTTGGCTTCTAAAAACAAAACTACCCTTTTTTAAGGAATGTCTAAATATCTCATGGAATAACCCCTATCTGTATTTTCCACATGCCTGTTTCTTTTCTTTCTTTTTTTTAATCTTTAGGGCAATGCTGACATCATTGCTTAAGAGTTTGGGTGTGAATGCACAAAAAGGGACTCTGAAATAGACTTGTGTTAGCAGCTCACCCTAGGAAAGAGCTGTTCAACTGCCAGTGGTCCTTTCTTACATGGCCAACTCAAGATAATTGACTGAGAAAGTGATTAGGAGTATATTTCAAGAATCTATAGAAAGGTTCCTGGTGTACCTGGAAAGTAACTGAAAGTTTCTCAGTACACAGAAATGGAAGACTAACATAGCCCAAGATAAAGTACTGAAGGACTAAGGACTTACACAGAAAGTTGAGAAGAGATTAGTACATTTAGGTGGAAGACTGCTGGAAAATTAAAATCACATCTTGGAAGAAAAAATTATTTATAACTGCAACATACGAAGTCCCATTAAATATTGTTCATCTTTTAGTTGGTATCTAGATGTAACAGTATTCAAAATTCTAAATGTAAATCATTCTTAGACTTTGGTTTACTTGGCACATACATGTAATATGACTGCTATTTCACAGGAAGGCAGAATGGACTGCTCAGATATTTAACTCCATTCTCTATTTAACTTATAGACATCTATATCAGCAGGTCCCTAATAATAACAATTCTGTCCTCTATGATTATTATAGGTAACCATTACTTATTTAATTAACTAGGATACATAATAAAGTTAATATTTGATGGCATTAGATATATATTACAATACCCTCGTAGACAAACCAAAAATACAAAGAATCCATTTGAGTATTGTAGGATTTTTCCCCCCAAGGCTAAGACTGAAGATCTGTGTTTCCTTTGTTGATGCGAAAGCTATATCTGACTTGAAAAATGGCAAAATCTTGTGACGTAAAGCCCACGTACGTCACTGGTTACACACTGCTTCTTTCTAACATTCAGGAGAAGCCAAATCATAATGTTTACATAGACCTGTTCATTTACTTCAAAACACCCACCAAAAGAAATGTGACAAAATTTAAACAGCCATACTATTATTTAGATATTTTTTCCATGAAAATCAAACTAAGTTATTTTTCCTAAAATTATTCCCCAAAGAAAGCAGGGCTTTACCTTATTGTGTTGACTTGGGAATTTTCCATGAAAGATTGTAAAGTACATGTAGAGTTTAAAAGGTATATTACAGTATATTACTATTCAAAAAATGCCTTTAAACTGTTTTAAAATCCCAGGGCTGTACCTGAATGCTCCATGCAACACACTTAATTGCCTTACATATCCTCTATATTTCTAGGTTGGAAAAGAGGGAAAAGTGTAACAGGAAGTCTGAAAATTCATTCCTTCATGTTATGATTCATAAATATAAAATCACAGTGATGTTAGCACAAAGTGTTATTTGTTTTCATTAGGGAAAAATGGATTCAAAATGCTCTTATTGTTCACAAATAAAGGTTATTATACATGTTTTCAAATAATATTTACTGGAGTGTAACCAAGTACTGGTGGAATTTGAGTTCACTAATTATTTAAGGTCATGAGAAAATTGTGTTTGAACTGCAATCATTCTTATCTTGTTTTCCTCTTCACTAAATTTAAGAAAGCATGTGAGTGTGTATATCTGTATTTTGAGTTGTTAACAATAAAGGAAATTAGAATATACAGGTTCCCACGTGACTACAAGGAAGAGATTAAAGTCATGTCATTGCCTTAATTTTCCCACAGGTAATCTAAGCAATATTTTCAAGTGCAAGTAATAAATAATACTGGAAATATAAAATGTTTTGCTCTTTCAACAAAAGAGATAAGAAAAAAGTGTAGGCCTATTATTATTATTATTATATTGTGGTTAAGTCTTTAGGCTTAACCCAACTTCCTCTTTTCTTTTCTTGCTTATTTCTTTGTTTTCCCCTTAAGGAGTACCATTCACTTTTTCCTCTTCTATTGCACTATTATCTGCTGGCTGGTCTTTCATATATGGCTCCGCTCTACAATCAGACTGTGGAGTGGAAGCAGTTATCTCCATACTCCTCGCTTCTCAATTGCCTCTAAGAAAAAACCACCTTGTCTCTTTGCATTTAAAATTTTACTGCTCAGCACCATGGGGAAACACATAAAGAAAAGAAATATTTTAAATAAAAATGTTAAAAATATTCATAGCGTATATTCTCTAGTTAAGAGCAGAATCTTAGAGTCAGATTGCTAAGGTTAGGTAAGCAGTTCCTCCACTACTTATTACTTAGCTTTGTGACTGTGGTCAGGATACTTAACAGCTCCCTTTTCCCGTTATTGCAAAGAATATAATCATATGCCCACCTCACATGAGAGCAGGCCTGTAATGTGTTTAATACAGTGTCTGGCATGCAGAAATAAGGGATTCCATACTCATTAGCTATTCCACTGGATATCTATATCCATGAGATATCTGTTCTCTCACTTTACCCTCATTTTCCTCTCAACTTCTGTTTTCAGTCTTCAATCTATGTTTAAGCCAATTTTAAATCAATAAATCTCTTTTTGTCCTAATTTACCCCCATTTTTGTAGGTGAATGTGAAAGCAATAACTATGAATGTCCCCTGCCTTAAAAGGAACATAATGGATCTTTAGAAAATTTCAGATTTGATGACATTTATTCTTCTAGGATTCAGTTCCTCCAAAGAATGATTCCTGTAATGAGTTGGTGCAAGTAAAATACTTAGATCAGTGACACATAGTAATGCTCATTTAATGTCATCTATAACTATTTGTTATTGTTATTACTGTTAATATTTTCTATTGTAATCATCGTTAATATTACCATCAGGATTATTCTTTGGGGGTATTTTTTGCACTGGTTGGAACTGCAGTAAATCTTACTTTTTGTCTACTATATAATGGATTCTCTTGAAGTAATTCACAATTCTTCAGTATATGCACCTCCATAGAGCATTCTCCACTTAGAGTACTCACAGCTAAGAGAGCCTATTATCATTTCTCTTCCCTAAGGATATATGATGAAAGAAAATAATAGCAATACCAATAAATCCTCAATGTACAGACAATGTCTCCCCAGTGCTGATAAGAGCCAAGAATGGGGGAACTTCTCAGTGGCACAGCCAATATTTAAATGTCTAGATTGGGAAAATCATTTTTACCTTTAAGAAGTGTGTTACACACTAAGGTATATAGTACACAAGGGAGATGATGTGGTGGGCAGTATAACTAAATCCATGACATAATGAAGAACCAAAACAGGCTTTTAGTATGTTATTCTTTTTTTTAAACATACTAAAACAAGATATGGAAACTATGTGTGGTAGAAATTACTCAGCAAATAAGCTTTTCTGATTGTCCAATGTGTTTGTCTCTTCTTTCATCTTTTCTTTTTCAAATGGCTACAGAGTCTAGCCATTCATATGTACTCCAAAGAAGATGTTCATACAGAAGCTGCCTTTTTGGATACTTAGTGTAAATATTTCATTAAAATGTAGTTTGAAAGAAATATACTGCAATACAAGTGAAGTTTCAAAAGAGTAGAAGACACTAGCTACCTGGAAAATTTTGACTTAGTTTTGGGGTCCTTATATTGGATAGAATTTAAACAAGTCATTTCATTAGGAGGAAAGAGAGGGAAGAGGAGGGAAAAAGAGAGTGAGGAGACAGGAGGAAATGCTAAGAAAAGGATTTTGTGAGTCAGTCTGGAATCCTTCAGTGCTTCCCTGAGAAGAGGTATCAGCCTTGTTGAAGCTTTTTTGGGGTAAACCAAAGGGATTATTATTGCTTTATATGTAGCAATGAAATGAGCAATAGCACTTTCTTGATGTTCATTCATTCAGCTCACAAATATTCATTGAGCACCTGTATGTGATAGGCCTTGTTCTAGGTTCTGGGGCTATAGTAGTTAACAAAATCAACAAATATCCCTGACCTTATGTAGCTTGTTTTCTTTGGGGGGTGGGGATGGAGAGAGACATATATTAATATATGTAAGTAATATAAATATATATATATTATGATAGATGGTGATAAGTATGATAGAAAAAAATAAAGCAGCAATAAAGGAAGATAAGGAAGCTAGAAATGGGGAAAGTTTAAATAGTTAGTAAGTGAAGCCCTCTCTAAAATGAAATATCTGAGTCAAGTTCTGAAAGAAATGAAGGAATGAACCATGTGAATAATCATGGGGAGAATATTGCAGGCAAAAGGAAATAGAAAACTCAAAGGCTCGGGTTGGAAATAAACTGGCATGGATAAGACATGGTACACAAGCCAGCATGTCTTCAGAAGATTGAGCAGGGTGGGAGTAGTCGGAGATAGAGCAGAAAGAGAAAAGAAATCCAAGTTAACAAAGTATAATTTTCCCTTTTTAAATCAAATTCTAATTATATCAAGAGCAGTTGAGTTACAGAGCACCCTGCCGTTTTTTCATTTCTCTCATCTTAACTTCCCTTGATGGAAATTTGATAATGCCATTCAATCTTCTAGCTCAAGAGTAAATCATTTAGGGGATAGAAGGCCATTGTAAGGGAGCCAAAGATGGCTTAGAAGAGAGGAAAGTCATGATCTGACTAGAACATTTTGAAGATCACTCTGGATGGCTATGCCAAGAGTAGGTGGCATAGGGTGAAAGCAAAAGCCAACCAAGAAACCACAGCAATAATTTAAGTGAGAGATAATGGAGACTTGGACTAAGGTGGTAACAATGGAGGTGATGAAAATGATTCGGTCCAGAAATACATTTTTTGAAGGTAGGGGAAATGGAAGAATAAAATTGTTGATGATTGAGATGGGAAGAGCTGCAAGAGGATAATATTATGGTTAAAAAAAATGGAATCAGTTTTGGACCTGTGGAATTTGAAATACCTATTATTAGGTTACCAGTTCTAATGAAAGTGAATATGCTATTGACTGATATGTAATTGATATAAAATTGCAATTAATTTGTACTGCTCAGCTATTCATTCCACAAATATTTGTTGAAGGCTTACTATGTGACCAACATCATGGTTGGCACAAGGTTCATTTTCAAGAGCAATGAGAATGTATTTGGAGAAATTGATATTAAAGACAAAATTAAGAGAACAATCAAAGATACATTCACAGTGCCATTCATTATAGCTTGATGTATACTAGGTTTGCATGACATACCTTATCCTATCTGATTGACATATATTATAATAGGTGATTAACAAGTAAGAAGGGATCACCTACCACTCCTACATCTATTTCTCACCTACTGCATTTATACCTATCTTGTTTAGTTGACGGGTTTATCTGGCATCAAGCATGAGAATTTATTTGGCCCCTATAACTTCTGACCACAGTGTCTCGCTAACACTTATGAGCAAATTGTGAAAAATTTTTCAAAATAAATTCCTACTAAAGATCTAAGAGAAAGGAAAGGAACACCAAATTAATACAGTACAGTTTTCTTATTATAGTTTAATCAATTGAGAGATGAGTTACACACATTCTCTGTCTTTTTTTTTTTAACATCTTTATTGGAGTATAATTGCTTTATAATGGTGTGTTAGTTTCTGCTTTATAACAAAGTGAATCAGTTATACATATACATATGTTCCCATATCTCTTCCCTCTTGCATCTGCCTCCCTCCCACCCTCACTATCCCACCCCTCCAGGTGGTCACAAAGCACTGAGCTGATCTCACTGTGCTATGCAGCTGCTTCCCACTAGCTATCTACTTTACGTTTGGTAGTGTATATATGTTCATGCCACTGTCTCACTTTGTCACAGCTTACCCTTCACCTTCCCCATATCTTCAAATCCATTCTCTAATAGGTCTGTGTCTTTATTCCTGTCTTACCTCTAGGTTCTTTATGACATTATTTTTTCTCTTAGATTCAATATATATGTGTTAGGATACGGTATTTGTCTTTCTCTTTCTGACTTACTTCACTCTGTATGACAGACTCTAGGTCCATCCACCTCACTACAAATAACTCAGTTTCGTTTCTTTTTATGGCTGAGTAATATTCTATTGTATATATGTGTCACATCTTTACCCATTCATCTGATGATGGACATGTAGGTTGTTTCCATCTCCTGGCTATTGTAAATAGAGCTTCAATGAACATTTTGGTACATGACTCTTTTTAAACTATGGTTTTCTTGGGGTATATGCCCAGTAGTGGGATTGCTGGGTTGTATGGTAGTTCTATTTGTAGTTTTTTAAGGAACCTCCATACTGTTCTCCATAGTGGCTGTACCAATTCACATTCCCACCAGCAGTGCAAGAGGGTTCCCTTTTCTCCACACCCTTTCCAGCATTTATTGTTTCTAGATATTTGGATGATGGCCATTCTGACCGCTGTGAGATGATATCTCATTGTAGTTTTGATTTGCATTTCTCTAATGATTAATGATGTTGAGCATTCTTTCATGTGTTTGTTGGCCCTCTGTATATCTTCTTTGGAGAAATGTCTATTTAGGTCTTCTGCCCATTTTTGGATTGGGTTATTTGTTTTTTTGTTATTGACCTGCATGAGCTGCTTGTAAATTTTGGAGATTAATCCTTTGTCAGTTGCTTCATTAGCAAATATTTTCTCCCATTCTGAGGGTTGTCTTTTGGTCTTGTTTATGGTTTATTTTGCTGTGCAGAAGCTTTGAAGTTTCATTAGGTGCCATTTGTTTATTTATGTTTTTATTACCATTTCTCTAGGAGGTGGGTCAAAATGGATCTTGCTGTGATTTATGTCATAGAGTGTTCTGCCTATGTCTTCCTCTAAGAGTTTGATAGTTTCTGGCTTTATATTTAGGTCTTTAATCCATTTTGAGCTTATTTTTGTGTATGGTGTTTGGGAGTGTTCTAATCTCATACTTTTACATGTAACTGTCCAGTTTTCCCAGCATCATTTATTGAAGAGGCTGTCCTTTCTCCACTGTATATTCCTGCCTCCTTTATCAAAGACAAGATGACCATATATGCATGTGTTTATCTCTGGGCTTTCTATCTTGTTCTGTTGATCTATATTTGTCTTTTTGTGCCAGTACCATACTGTCTTGATTACTGTAGCTCTGTAGTATAGTCTGAAGTCAGGGAGCCTGATTCCTTGAGCTCCGTTTTTCATTCTCAAGATTGCTTTGGCTATTTGGGGTCTTTTGTGTTTCCATACAAATTGTGAAATATTTTGTTCTAGTTCTGTGAAAAATGCCAGGGGTAGTTTGATAGGGATTGCATTGAATCTTTAGAATTGCTTTGGGTAGTATAGTCATTTTCACAATGTTGATTCTTCCAACCAAAGAACATGGTATATCTCTCCATTATTTGTATCATCTTTAATTTCTTTCATCAGTATCTTATAATTTTCTGCATACAGGTCTTTTGTCTCCTTAGCTAGGTTTATTCCTAGATATTTTATTCTTTTTGTTGCAATGGTAAATTGGAGTGTTTTCTTGATTTCACTTCAGAGTTTTCATCTTTAGTGTATAAGAATGCCAGATATTTATGTGCATTAATTTTGTATCCTGCTACTGTGGCTAAAACTTCCAAAACTATGTTGAATAAGAGTGGTGAGAGTGGGCAACCTTGTCTTGCTCCTGATCTTAGTGGAAATGCTTTCAGTTTTTCACATTGAGAACAATGTTGGCTGTGGTTTTGCCATATATGGCCTTTATTATGTTGAGGAAAGTTCCCTCTATGTCTACTTTCTGAAGGGTGTTTTATCATAAATCGGTGTTGAATTTTGTCAAAAGCTTTCTCTGCATCTATTGAGATGACCATATGTTTTTTCTCCTTCAATTTGTTAATATGGTGTATCACATTGATTGATTTGCGTATACTGAAGAATCCTTGCATTCCTGGAATAAACCCCACTTGATCATGGTGTATGATTCTCTTAATGTGCTGTTGGATTCTGTTTGCTAGTATTTTGTTGAGGATTTTTGCATCTATGTTCATCAGTGATATTAGCCTGTAGTTTTCTTTCTTTGTGACATCTTTGTCTGGTTTTGGTATCAGGGTGATGGTGGCCTCATAGAATGAGTTTGGGAGTGTTCCTCACTCTGCTATATTTTGGAAGAGTTTGAGAAGGATAGGTGTTAACTCTTCTCTAAATGTTTAATAGAATTCTCATGAAAGCCATCTGGTCCTGGGCTTTTGTTTGTTGGAAGATTTTTAATCACAGTTTCATTTTCAGTGATTGTGACTGGTCTGTTCATTTTTCTATTTCTTCCTGATTCAGTCTTGGCAGGTTGTGAATTTCCAAGAATTTGTCCATTTCTTCCAGGTTGTCCATTTCATTGGCATAGAGTTGCTTGTAGTAATCTCTCATGATCTTTTTTATTTCTGCAGTGTCAGTTGTTACTTCTCCTTTTTCATTTCTAATTCTATTGATTTGAGTCTTCTCCCTTTTTTCTTGATGAGTCTCGCTAATGATTTATCAATTTTGTTTATCTTCTCAAAGAAACAGCTTTTAGTTTTGTTGATCTTTGCTATAGTTTCCTTCATTTATTTCTGATCTGATCTTTATGATTTCTTTCCTTCTGCTAAATTTGGTTTTTTTTTTTGTTCTTCTTTCTCTAAATGTTTTAGGTGCAAGGTTAGGTTGTTTATTCGAGATGTCTCCTGTTTCTTAAGGTAGGATTGTATTGCTATAAACTTCACTCTTAGACCGGCTTTTGCTGCATCCCATAGGTTTTGGGTCCTCATGTCTCCATTGTCATTTGTTTCTAGGTATTTTTTTGATTTCCCCTTTTATTTTTTCAGTCATCACTTCGTTATTAATTAGTGTATTGTTTAACCTCCATGTGTTTATATTTTTTACAGATCTTTTCCTGTAATTGATATCTAGTCTCAAAGCATTTAGGTCGGAAATGATACTTGATACAATTTCAATTTTCTTAAATTTACCAAAGCTTGATTTGTGACCCAAGATATTATCTATCCTGGAGAATGTTTCATGAGCACTTGAGAAAAATGTGTATTCTGTTGTTCTGGGATGGAATGTCCTATAAATATCAATTTAGTCCAT
Source organism: Stenella coeruleoalba (assembly GCF_951394435.1). Taxonomy (NCBI): domain Eukaryota; kingdom Metazoa; phylum Chordata; class Mammalia; order Artiodactyla; family Delphinidae; genus Stenella; species Stenella coeruleoalba. Next base: position 127,877,435 of record NC_137150.1, on the reverse strand, counting down.
CTTGTTTAATGTATCATTTAAAGCTTGTGTTTCCTTATTTATTTTCATTTTGGAGGATCTGTCCATTGGTGAAAGTGGGGTTTTAAAATCCCCTACTATGAATGTGTTACTGTCAATTTCCCCTTTTATGGCTGTTAGTATTTGCCTTATGTATTGAGGTGCTCCTATGTTGGGTGCATAAATATTTACAATTGTTACATCTTCTTCTTGGATCAATTCTTTGATCATTATGTAGTGTCCTTCTTTGCCTCTTCTGATAGTCTTTATTTTAAAGTCTATTTTGTCTGATATGAGAATTGCTACTCCCGCTTTCTTTTGGTTTCCATTTGCATGGAATATCTTTTTCCATCCCCTCACTTTTACTCTGTATGTGTCTCTAGGTCTGTAATGGGTCTCTTGTAGACACCATATATATGGGTGTTGTTTTTGTATCCATTCAGCCAGTCTGTGTCTTTTGGTGGGAGCATTTAATCCATTTACATATAAGGTAATTATTGATATGTATGTTCCTATTCCCATTTTCTCAATTCTTTTGAGTTTGTTATTGTAGGTCTTTTCCTTCTCTTGTGTTTCTTGCCTAGAGAGGTTCCTTTAGCATTTGTTGTAAAGCTGGTTTGGTGGTGCTGAACTCTCTCTGCTTTTGCTTGTCTGTAAAGGTTTTAATTTCTCCATCAAATCTGAATGAGATCCTTGCTGGGTAGAGTAATCTTGGTTGCAGTTGTTTGTCCTTCATCACTACAAATATGTCCTGCCAATCCCTTCTGGCTTGCAGAGTTTCTGCTGAAAGATCAGCTGTTAACCTTATGGGAATTCCCTTGTGTGTTATTTGTTGTTTTTCCCTTGCTGCTTTTAATATGTTTTCTTTGTACTTAATTTTTGACAGTTTGATTAAAATGTCTTGGTGTATTTCTCCTTGGATTTATCCTGTATGGGACTGTCTGTGCTTCCTGGATTTGACTATTTCCTTTCCCATATTAGTGAGGTTTTCAAGTATAATCTCTTCAAATATTTTCTCAGTCCCTTTCTTTTTCTCTTCTTCTTTTGGAACCCCTATAATTCGAATGTTGGTGCATTTATGTTCTCCCAGAGGTCTCTGAGACTGTCCTCAGTTCTTTTCATTTTTTTCTCTTTATTGTGTTCTGCAGTAGTTATTTCCACTATTTTATCTTCCAGGTCACTTATCTGTTCTTCTGCCTCAGTTATTAATCCCTTCTAGAGTATTTTTAATTTCATTTATTTTTTTGTTCATCATTGCTTGTTTCATCTTTAGTTCTTCTAGGTCCTTGTTAAATGTTTCTTGCATTTTCTCTATTCTATTTCCACGATTTTGGATCAACTTTATTATCATTATTCTGAATACTTTTTCAAGTAGACTGCCTATTTCCTCTTCATTTGTTAGGTCTGGTGGGTTTTTATCTTGCTCCTTCATCTGCTGTGTGTTTTTCTGTCTTCTCATTTTGCTTATCTTAGTGTTTTTGGGTCTCCTTTTTGCAGGCTGCAGGTTCATAGTTCCCTTTGTTTTTGGTGTCTGTCCCCAGTGACTAAAGTTAGTTCAGTGGGTTGTGTAGGCTTCCTGGTGGAGGGGACTAGTGCCTGTGTTCTGGTGGATGAGGCTGGATCTTGTCTTTCTGGTGGGCAGGTCCACGTCTGGTGGTGTGTTTTGCGGTGTCTGTGGCCTTATTATGACTTTAGGCATCCTCTCTGCTAATGGGTTGAGTTGTGTTCTTATCTTGCTAGTTGTTTGGCATAGGGTGTTCAGCACTGTAGCTTGCTGGTCGTTGAGTGAAGCTGGGTGTTGGTGTTGAGATGGAGATCTCTGGGAGATTTTCACCATTTGATATTGCGTGGAGCTGGTACATCTCTTGTGGACCAGTGTCCTGAAGTTGGCTCTCCCACCTCAGAGGCACAGCACTGACTCCTGGCTGCAGCACCAAGAGCCTTTCATCCACACAGCTCAGAATAAAGGGAGAGAAAGTAGAAAGAAAGAGGATATAAGGAAATAAAATAAAGTAAGATAAAATAAAATAAAGTTATTAAAAGAAATAAATATTAAGAAAAAACCTTTTTTAAAAAAGTAAAAAAAAAAAAAAAAAAAAAAAAGGATGGATAGAACCCTAGGACAAATGGTGAAAGCAAAGCTATACAGACAAAATCTCACACGGAAGCATACACATACACCCTCCCAAAAAGAGGAAAAGTGGAAAAAATAATAAATATTGCTCTCAACGTCCACATCTTCAATTTTGGATGATTCGTTGTCTATTCAGGTATTCCATAGATGCAGGGTACATCCAGTTGATTGCGGAGATTTAATCTGCTGCTCCTGACGTTGCTGGGAGAGATTTCCCTTTCTCTTCTTTGTTTGCCCAGCTCCCGGGGCTCAGCCTTGGATTTGGCCCCGCCTCTGCGTGTAGGTCACCGGAGGGCGTCTGTTCTTGGCTCAGACAGGACGGGGTTAAAGGAGCCGCTGATTCGGGGGCTCTGGCTCACTCAGGCTGGGGGGAGGGAGGGGTACGGAGTGCGGGGCGAGCCTGTGGCGGCAGAAGCCAGTGGGACATTGCACCAGCCTGAGGCGCGCTGTGCATCCTCCCGGGGATGTTGTCCCTGGATCCCGGGGACCTGGCAGTGGCTGGCTGCACAGGCTCTCGGGAGGAAAGGTGTGGCTAGTGACCTGTGCTCGCACACAGGCTTCTTGGTGGTGGCAGCAGCAGCCTTAGAATCTCATGCCCGTCTCTGGGGTCCGCGCTGTTAGCAGCAGCTCGTGCCCGTCTCTGGAGCTCCTTTAAGCAGCGCTCTTAATCCCCTCCCCTCACGCACCAGGAAACAAAGAGGGAAGAAAAAGTCTCTTGCCTCTTCGGCAAGTCCAGACTTTTCCCCGGACTCCCTCCCGGCTAGCCGTGGTGCACTAACCCCTTCAGGCTGTGCTCATGCTGCCAACCCCAGACCTCTCCCTGTGCTCCAACCGAAGCCCGAGCCTCAGCTCTCAGCCCCGCCCGCCCTGGTGGGTGAACAGACAAGCCTCTCGGGCTGGTGTGTGCTGGTCGGCCCCGATCCTGTGTGCAGTAATCTCTCCAGTTTGCCCTCCGCACCCCCGTTGCTGTGCTGTTCTCCTTGGCTCCAAAGCTTCCCCCCTCTGCCACCTGCAGTCTCCGCCCAGGAAGGGGCTTCCTAGTGTGTGGAAACCTTTCCTCCTTCACAGCTCCCTCCCACTGGTGCAGGTCCCGTCCCTATTCTTTTGTCTCTGTTTATTCTTTTTTTCTTTTGCTCTACCCTGGTATGTGGGGAGTTTCTTGCCTTTTGGGAGGTCTGAGGTCTTCTGCCAGCATTCAGTAAGTGTTCTGTAGGAGTTGTTCCACGTGTAGATGTATTTCTGATGTACATGTGGGGAGGAAGGTGATCTCCGTATCTTATTCTTCCACCATCTTCCACATTCTCTTTTTGTTTCTCTTTTCTTAATTTTGCCTACTGGATACTTGATCATTTCATTCCAGCTTGTAGGTCAAGAGTCATTTAAAATTAACTTCTTTTTTTAGAGGAATTTCAGCTGCTAAAAGATCTGACTGTTAGTCTTCTCTGTAGTTATGAACCAACTCTGGGAAAAATGTTGCATCAATTCAGACCCGTTTTATTTTGTTACATAATGAATATTCTGTTTCATTTGTCGAGATCACACTCAATAGCCAAAGTGGAGTTATCAACTTTGGTGAAACTTGGCTTTGTTGTGCAACCTGTTTTCTAAACTTATGTCTATACTGTGTTTATTTATTTATTTTTTTGCCAAATATGAAGGCAGATACTATCTTATTCTGGAATAAACCTGCTCAAGTCTTTGCCAACAGCCATGCCAGAAGATTTTGGTTTTAAATGCTTTCCTCTTTCACCTACAGGCCTTTGCGTGTCTCCCCCAAGATCCTCTGAGGAAGACCTACAATTCTCATGTCATTTGCAGTCTTGCCCTATTCAATTTAGTGCCTCCACCTGCTTTTTCATCTTTACTCTCCATTTCCCTCTAATCCACAATTCCACTTTGCTTAATGTCTTTCCAAAATCTAATATTTTAAACTTGAAGCATGTGGAATAAATTCTTCTAGAAATAATAGACATTACTTTTTAGAAATAATAAATACTGTTGTTTTTAGATATGAACTAATCACTATTTGTATTAATCTAAAATTATAAAATAGATGTACCAGTTTATACAACTTACAAAACTACAGGTAAAAAAAGTGTTGCTATGTCAGCAGGTACTTCTGTTTTGACAAGTTGCTTCTGATGGTAAAGTCACTAAATGAAATGGAAAGAATTTGGGAACAATCATAAAAAATGATTTACTTTACTGCCTCTGACAAGGGTCACTTGACTGAGGTATACTTTTGGATCACTATTTGAAAGAACTAAGCAATGATCCACTGAGGGCTCAGCAGACACCCTATTAACATCAAAAATCTTATTAATTTGTTAATGGCTACATATAATTCTTATACTTTCCTTAAGAGGAAACCACTATACCACTATATAAACATGTAGTCTAGTTAGAAAGGATAATTTATGGAAAAAATTTAAAAACATGTGAACTCATGAAAGGAAAAATTTTGCATGCTTTTTGCAGAAGAACAGAATTCAGAAGTTTATACAATTCTACAAAAATCCATTTTGAGATGTTTCAATTTAAGGTAAAAGCTAGCTATAGTAATAATATTATTAATATGATAAAATAAGTATTCTTTTGATATTAAAGTTGTATTTCTTTTGTTTTAATACATATATAAATATAGATGCACAAAAATAATCATTCATTCATATATTTGTCCATTGTAGACTTCTTGTTGTCCACTCTGTCCAGCAGGTCCTGGGATCACTAAGCATGGTGAAAAAATTACTAAGACTTAGATGTTTAGGATGCCCCCAAAATTAAATAGTAGCATTGAGAGTTTTTGTAGAGTTGTCTATAGTTTCTACAGAATTAAATAGAAAGATTACAGCATCAATATTAAGAGGGAGGAGTGTAGGAAGACTATTGAAATTGTTGTTTTTGTGGAGAGAAAGGGGAAATTTGGAAGGTAAAACAGTATGAGGAAAGGCAAAGAGATTCATTGAGTTCAACAGAGCAGAGAAACTCATGAAAGAAACCTTTGCAAAGATCTGGAAAAGAGAGTGCAGATATTAAGTTTGAGGAGCTATGAGTGTTTCTCAGCATTAGGACCCCAGCTGAGTTTAGGGTAGCGGTAAGAAAGTAAGACTGGAAAGAAATCCGGGACAAATTCTTTAAGTACTACATAGAATATTTTAAAGAATTTAGGTTATTTTCTTAAAGAACATTCGTGTGTGTGTGCGTGTGTGTGTGTGTGTGTGTGTGTGTACAGGGAGTGGCAATGGATGATGCGGGAAGAGGAGGTTGGGAAGAAGGTAAGTTAGTGATGGGATTTATATTTTAGGGACTTCCCTGGTGGTCCAGTAGTTAAGACTCTGCTCTTACACTGCTGAGGGCATGGGTTTCACCCCTGGTCAGAGAGCTAAGATCCCGCACGCCTGGTGTCCCGACAGAAGGAAAAAAAAAAAAAAAAAAGGAGGATATATTTCAGAAAGATTCCTGGATACAGAGTAGAGAATGGCCTGGGTAAGGGCAGGATAAAACAAAGTAATTTAGAAGTAATCTAGTTCAGAACTGAAATAGAGATGGAAAGAAAATATTTGTGCAATGGAGGAATTCATCCTAAAAGAAATAACCAAGTAGGAATTACCAGTTGCAACTACAAATGGATAAAAAATAGATAAATTTAAGGCTACATTCCCTGAGTACAGGATTTATTTAAAAAAGTCAAGGAGAAGCAGTGCATGTGGAGCATTAGGTCCTGTTAAACGGCAGAGTAGGTAGGAAATGTCCTAGGTGGAGAATATATATATTGGCTTTTGAGAAGGGGGACATAAAAATCAAGTTTTACCATGGCTCCAGTTATATTATTACATAGACAGGATAGATGGGAAAATGGGATAAAGAAACCCTCCGACAACTTTCATGATTTCAAACTTGCATAATCAACAGTCGATAGCAGAAAATGTTCCATTTATCCATTACTGTGTGACATTCACTCTCCTAGAAATAAAACCTCAATGGACTGAAATAAAAACAATCATTGATTTTGCTTATGAATCTACAATTTGTGCAAGATTAAGTAAAGACAATTCATATCTGATCCTCAGCTAGGCTGACTCACATCCCTAAGGGCTGGAACAGCTGAGGCTATTTAGACATCTCTCTCCCTCTTCAGGTCATCTCAGGATTCTTCATGTGGTTTCTTCGGCAGCAGATCTCAATCCAACTTCTTATACAGCATCTCAGAAATCTAGGAACCATCATTTTAAGAAATCTAGTAGGAGTTTGAGGCACCTTCCGAGCTAGGCTGCTGTGTTCTATTGGTCAAACAAGTCACTAAGGCCAGCATAGATTCAAGAGGAGAGGAATTAGACTCCACCTCTTAAGATACAGGATAGAGAAATACTTTTGGCCAACATTTCACTAGGGTAAGGTACTTGAAGTTCATATATTTTTAACTTTTTCCCATAAAGAATGGTTTACTAGTGTCAACTTCAAAAGATAATAGGATTCATTATAACACAATTACAATGTCATTTATTTATTATATGTTAATTATGGACCAGAAATTGACCTGGGCTGATTATACTAAGGGAACAGTGGGTATTTTTTATAAGCAACAACCAATTCCTTCCCTTTAAAAGTTTGAGAATATGAGGAACTATAACTATTAATACTTGTTATAGGTAAATTATCATTTACACTGCAATAAAGTTAAACATTCTGTTAGTTACTTTAACATGACTCATAGAGATAGGCATCCAGGATGGGAGGAGAAATATGCAAAAAAGCTAAGATCCAAGAGGCTGGAGGGTTAAACAGTGTTAATCTGGAACTTGTACCTGATAGAATGAGGAACCAAAGGACAAAAGGTCCTGTAATGGACAAATGGTGGTGATAAGGGAAAGAGTGATTACCTAGAGTCAGAGATGTTCTTTAGTGATGGAATGCAGTTAGTCAGGACCATGTGGTTTTAAAGAGCATGGCAGAGGCCAAGTTCCAAGGGAGCACCTAAAGTTTTCAGGAGTCCTGGGCCAAGGAATTAACAGGGGCTTGGATCGTTATGAAACCTGGATGTCTTTGCCATGCATGTGTCAAGGCTGAAGGCTTGCTGCATTAGAAAGGAAGGAATTTTCCCAACAGTAAGCAGTATTCATTGTTGGAATATTCTACCAGCAGCCTTTAAATAGAAAAAAAGTCAACTGTTAGTTGTAATCCTGTTGGAAATTAGAACGAAAGACACTGATTTTTGTTCTTAAATCACAATTTTCATTTACAAAAAAAACATATTTAGACTTTAGCCTCTTGGTTTGGACATTTTCAACTTTATTCACACAAAGTAGACACTTTCTAAATATTTGCTGAAGAGAAATGCAATTGCTCTAATCTTTGTATAACTTTGAAGACCTCTGTAATTCTATTCAAAAAATAATATTAATGAGATGTATATACTCTTTTTAATGTTTTCAAGAAAGTGAAATTTAATGGAGTCTGTTTCCAGTATCACTACAAGAGAAAGGAATAATGATTTTGTTTTTATTTCTAAGAAAATAATTTTATTGACATTTCTAAGGTAATTTTATTGAAACTATAATTTAAGTTGTTCTATACAAATATGCTTTAGAAATTTGTAAAACTTATGGTGGATATTAAAATACTTTCTTCAAATAATCAGGAACATAGATATAGAATTAGAGAATTATTTCAGTTCCTGTGTTAAATTATTGAAATAGGTACAATGCTGAACTGCCCCGAGGTCATATCTAAGCAGTTCACTAAATCAACATTATCTAAATCTTTGTTTATTTTTTCCTGATTCTTGAAGATTAAGCAAAGAACATGCCTCAAGTCTAGGCTTAATGTCAACATTACAAATTAGCAAGAAGAATATATCCAAAATGTAGAGGAGTGTTTAGAAGTAGGAGAACTAAGAGTATACAGGAAGGAAAATGCAAGTTGTAATGCTTACGTTTTGAATTTTACTCTTTCCTGGCCTCATACTTAAGTGCAGACCTATTAGATATTCATTAACCTCTAGTGAACCTGTAAGAATGTCCTTTAGTGAATTTTAAAGTTGGAGTATCAGGTATAGTTACAACTTTAAAGAAAAAGCAAAGACCAGACTCTTCAGCCAGACATAAATTAATGTAATTTCAACCTTTTGGGTTAATATACAATAGGAATTTAATGACTAGAAAATGGATTAAATGAGAAATACAGTAGACACTGCATGAATCTAAATTCAGTTTCTTCTGGTTCATGGAAAGACTGGGTTTAATTTATTTTGGCTCACCTAAATCTTTAAAAAAACATTCTGGTTTATATGTACACAATTATGTTCAATCAGTTATCCTAATTATTATTATTTTCCACAATGTTTGCACACTGTTTCAATGGCAACAGAAAGGAATATATAATTAGAAATATTTTCAGTTCATCAATTGGTAAAATATCTTCTTAGATAATAGAAAGTCCAGACAACATCTAATGCACATTCCCAACCCATGGAATATTTTAATCATTAAGAAAAAGTATAGCTTGTGTTTTATTAACTAAGCTGCAAGGGACTTGAAACTAGAAATTGAGTCTTAGCAAAATCTGTATCCCTTGATATCTATCTACCTGACTCAGAGCAGATGCTGATCACTATTTATTGAATTGGATGAAGTCTTGATAAGTTCAGCTTTATGAAAGCATCATTTTCTTATTAAGTTCATAAACTGGGAGAACATTTACTTTCATAAAAAAATAACTGAAGTAGTTAGAACTTGTAGAATAATAATCTTATATTATTGACACATTCAAGTACAGAATATGAAAGCTTAGAAAGGGTATAGACATTTAGAATGACTGCTCTGGAATTTTAAATAGTATGTTTAAGCTTCAGAATTGGCTTGAAAACATAGAGCCCCAGAAATGATTGATTTCTCAAATGTGATTAGAATCAACCCTGTTTCATTAAGAGAATCTCAATTGAATTGTGAGTATCCTTGTTTGGTGATTTTAAGATGTTTTATAGAATGGAGTTCCTTCTGCCAGATTCTATGGGATGGAAGAGAAGGAGCGGGCATTGTAAGTATGTTTGCTGCATGGATTTCCCAAATCCTGGCTAAATAAAAAAATCTGTCTACCCAACTTCCTTTTATTTCTGGCAAAAACTTGTTTTTTTCTTACTAATTATCCCCAGCTGTACCAGATTCTGTATTTCTTATTTTTAACTTTACATGTTCTTACATCTGTGTGCTTCTTGTATGAAATATTGGGCCTTAAAATGGGAAACACTTTGGGAGGGGTATGTACAATTATGATTGTCTAAAAAGAAAAATATATATATATAAAGTTGAAACTGAATAATAGTCCTTTCTCTTTTTCCTATCTGTTGCCAGTCAACTACTTAATGCCACTGTATTGGTATTTACCTACAATAGCAATGGAGAATACTCTTTTCAGTTCTTGAGAATTTTGATATAATTCAATTTTTTAAAAATCTCATGTTTTCCTGTCCCTTAGTTTTCTTTCAGAGGAAATCAATGTGCCAATTTATCATTTTAAATGCACCAACTGCAGATTTTGCCTGCAAAATTTAAATTTCGTCAGAAGATTCTTCACATTCCTTGGTGAAGGATGGCAGTAAAATTGTAATAAATAAGCTTTGGGCTTATTATTTTACACTGAGTGATGAGGATAAAAACACAAAAGAGATACATAGCACAGTTAAAGTTAAATTGCAGAGACTCTGCCAAGGAAAAGCAATTACTTTATATAAATATGGAAGCACGGAGTACTTTGAAAGCACAGAGTAGACTGTGGAGAGTTTTAACATGTTGTATACCTGCTCGGTTTGTGTTTGCCTGGGTTGACATTATTCTTTTCTTGCTTTTGCAACAACTTCATCATTTATACTTAAGTAAATATAAGGAAGAAAACTAACAGTAATCCCTTTAACTTTTGGGTGGTGCATTTCCTGGCAATTTCAAAAGTTCGAAAATAGCAATTTGCGTAAATGTTAAAACAATATGCATTTTCATAAACTGTAATATAATTCTTTGTAAATGGCAAAAACACATTGACCTTTTAATCAGGAAAACCTGCTAATTTTAAAACCATGGAACCCAGGCAACATTACCTTTTCCAAGATGCTCAATATGAAGAGTAATAATAAAATTGTCATTTGATATTTTGCAGATGTTCTTAGTGCAAAAATGATAGCTTTATTTTTGTAAACTTATCTTGAATAAAACCACTTTGTTGAATCCTCTTATTTGTTTTAAGTGGTCTGTCTATAGATTCTGTGGGCTTTCTGTATAGATGAAAATATCTTTGGCCAAAGTGACCATTTTTACAAGCCTTAAACTTCTATTTTACTCCGTTTGCTTTCTTTATTGCATTGACTATATTACATTTTATGTTAAAGATTCACCAGCGATTGAGGAATGCTGTTTGTTTTTTATATTACTAAATTTTTTCTATTATATAAGGTGCTTGTTAAAGGTATACTGATTGGTATATTACATTGGTAAAATTTTATATTGTTGATCAGTTTTTGTATTATTGGAATAAATTTTACCTTAGCTTGATTTTTTAAACAAATGCCACCATATTTAATTATCTAATATTCCATTTGGGATTTTTCATTTACACTCTTAAATGAATTTTACCTTATATCTCATTTGTCAGTTTTGGAAACAGTTACAATATAATTTTTGTAAATAAAAAACTGAGCAGAATTTATGATTTGTACAATATAAGAATTATTTTTTAAATTTAATTTATTTTTATTTATTTACTTTTTGGCTGTGTTGAGTCTTCGTTGCTGCACGCAAGCTTTCTCTAGTTGCGGTGAGTGGGGGCTACTCTTCGTTTTGGTGCCCGGGCTTCTCACTGCAGTGGCTTCTCTTGTTGCAGACCATGGGCTGTAGGCATGTGGGCTTCAGTATTTACGGCACGTGGGCTCAGTAGTTGTGGCTCGTGGGCTCTAGAGCGCAGGCTCAGCAGTTGTGGCGCTCGGGCTTAAGTTGCTCCACGGCATGTGGGATCTTCCCAGACCAGGGCTTAAACCCGTGTCCCCTGCATTGGCAGGCAGATTATAACCACTGTGCCACCAGGTAAGTCCAAGAATTAATTACCGTTTGAACTTCTGAAGAGCTCAGGAGTAAAGCCATATAATCCTGGGGCACCCAAGGAAGGGGCAATTAATTTGTTTTTTAATTGCCATTTAAAATTCCTTAATTCTATTTGCTCATTCAAGTTTTCAATTTTTTGGTGCCATTTTCTCATTTTATAACCTAGAAATATATTTATTTCTTCTAGGCTTTCAAATGTATTTGTGAATTGTTTAGCACTATGTCTTTTTTATTATATTTAAAAATTTCTGTTGTTTAGTAAATTACCTCTTTCATTCTATATTTTTATTTGCATATCCTCTCATTTTTTTCTTAGGTTATCAGAATCTATTTTATTAATTTCTTTAAATATTTTGGTTTATCATTTTTGTCTTTGCTATTATTTTTTTTAAAAATTTAGTTTGAATGTTTAGTTCATTTTTATTACATTTACTTTTAAGTGACAATTTGGCTACACATAAAATTTGTTTTCAACATTCTTTTTCTTCAACATGTGAAAAATATTAACATATTGACTGTGTACATTTTGGTTTCTTGTAAGACTTGTGTTTTCTACCTGATTCTTCTACCTTTACTGGTGAAGGTAAAGGGAAGCTGTAAAAAGCTGTTATTTGGGGAAGCTGTAAATTTTCCTTTTAATTTATGTTCTTAAATTTCTTTATATGTCTAAGTATGGGCTTTTCCTACCAACTTGGCAATCTATGATGCCTTTCAACCTGAAGCTTTCTTTTTTCCTTTAATTCTAGGAAATGTGGTATTATTTCCTAAAACAATTTCTTCTTTCCACTAACTTTCCCCTCATCTCTCTGGTACTCTATCACCAAAATATTGGCATATCTACTACTGTCTGCAACATCTGCTATTTTTTCTTTGTATAGCTTCTTTTTCTTTATCCTTTGTCTTTTGGGGAGAGTGTCACTATCTGATATTCCAGTGAACTTGTTTATTCTATGGCTGTATACATCCTGCTACTTATACCATTTATTGAGTCTTTATTTAAACACTTATTTAACTCAGGTCTAATATGTCAACTTTTATTTTTTATTAGTCCTTGTTCTTGATTCATTATTGCCAGCATTTTTCATTATCTCTTGAGAATAGTGTAGATATTGTAGAAAAATTTTGGACCACCTGTTCCAATAGTCCTGCTTTAGGTGGTGTGTGGTGTCTGATTGTGTATACTTTTACAATAATCAGGAATTGGGAAATTATACTTCAAAGTCCAAAACTGGACCACCACTTGTTTTTATAAAAAAATAAATAAAATAAAATAAAAAGAAAGCATTATTGGAACACACCAACACATATTTTTTTATGTATTGTCTGTGGCTGATTTCACACACAACAGAGTTGAGTAGTTAGGACAGACCTGTATGGACTACAAGGTCTAAAATATTTACTATCAGCTCCTTTAAGGAAAGAGTTTGTTGACCTTCAGTCTAGTTAATCTCACCTTTGAGTTCATATCTTCTGTGGGCACCAACTCCCCTGTGTGTTAATGTGTATTGGGGAAGATTGGAAGCCTAGCCCCAATTTGCAGCATCCTTAAATATAGAGACAGAGAGAGAGAGAGAGAGGGAGAGAGAGAAAGGGAGAGAATATGAATGAAGTAGTCACAGGGTGGAAAGTTCATCCATTGAGAACAGCTCTTTTGTTGCTTCTTTATCACCAGGCAAATATTCTGGTCAAACATTTACCTTGAATTTCTTTGAAAGGAGTGGCCTGGAAGAAACTATATTAGTTATTAATGGGACGCTACTCATGTTCCACCTGTTTTATGGCACTTATTCTTCTAGCTACTGGCAGCGTTTCCTACATCCCTGTCTAGAAATTGGGTCATCCTAAGGAAGCTGCCCAACGTTTTCCCCTGTCCCTAATGATCAACATCCAGTGACTGGTCACTGTAGTGTTCAAAGGCCTGACTCCCTGGTCTCAATTAGAGACACCTCTGAAGGGCCATCCCAACTCTAGAACTCCCTGTGGGACTGGATGATGTTGCTGTAGCAGTTGCAAAGCAGTTCAATTTCTTTCTCTACCTAACTCTGTTCCCCTTGCTCTTTCCTAGGTGGCATTCCAGAGAACACTCCCCACATAGAGATTTCAAAGTCCAGTCAGCTTCCTGTGCTACCCTGAGAGGAGGAAGTCTTCTTCATTTTTTTTTTTTTTGTTATCCTTGAGATGCAAGGAGTGAGGGGATTGAGAGGAAAAATCACAGAAAGGGGACTTCCCTGGTGGTCCAGTGGTAAAGAATCCACCTTACAATGCAGGGGATGTTGGTTCAATCCTTGGTCGGGAACTAAGATCTCACATGCCACGGGACAGCTAAGACTGTGCACCACAACTACTGAGCTCTCGCACCTCAACTAGAGAGCCTGTGTGCCACAAACTACAGACCCCACGTGCCCTGGAGCCCACATGCCACAACTACAGAGAGAAAACCTATACGCCACAACTAGAGAGAAGCCTGTGCCCCAACTAGAGAGAAGGCTGCACTCCACAATAAAACATCCCGTATGCCTCAGTGAAGATCTCGCGTGTTGCAACTAAGACCCGATGAAGCAGAAAATAAATAAATAAATCTTAAAAAAAAAAAAAAATAGCAGAAGGGAAGCCATCCAGTTTAGTGTGGTTTATATCAGCTCCTTACAACATTAATGTCCTTATGCATCCATAAATTTCACTCTATAACATTGGGGAGCCTGGTGTCTTGCACAGATTCACATAATGTGAGATGGAAATTATCCTCTCAAGGCTACTTCAAGAGACAAGAATGGAACTCTGAAGCTCCCGTCCAATCATTCCTCAAACTGCTATGATTTCAACCCCCTTTACCCACATGGCTGGCAACCCCTTTCCTACTTCCAGCTCCTGTCACTTACCACACATATAAACAACCTTATGATAGTTTCAGTTTCCCAGATGGTACCATCTTTTTTGTTTATTTTAATTCTAGGAACTCATGCTTCACTTTCACTCACAAAAATAAAGTTTATTATATTTTGGGGATAGAGGAATGCAATTCAGGTATAAAACCATACTGAGAATATTCAGGTATAAACCTTTATCTTCAATTAACAAGCCTGAGTTAATAATGAGATTTTTCTTTACTGTTAACTGTTTAACCACGGAGAACTCCTAGAATCTTAAAAATGCAACACAAATTAATAATGTGAGCTCTCTATGTTCCCCAGGAATGGATGCCAGCCTTCATTAAAATATTTTGGTTTATAGCCTTCCTCTGAATGAAGGTTAAGAGTTGCCAGTTACTCCTTGCACACTGTTACCCTAGATATTGTGTTCACCCACACTACACAAAAACTATTCCCAAAGTTATCCACCTTCCTCTGACTCTCCACCTCAGACTCTTCCCCTTCACCCTCCACCATGCAGATGACTGTGATTCTTACCCCAGAGAAAGTAGAAACCATTAGAGCATTCTACTAGAAATGATTTTCACATCAGCATATATAGCATCAGAATATCATGTGTGAACTGCAGACTGATACAGCCAGTTGTTATCTTACATACACTTCCATATCCCAAAGCTTGGCTTGACTCAGTCTATCCAAAACCATAATTTTGATCTTCATTGTTAAATCTGATTCTCCCTCACCATTTCCACTCTTGCTATATAGTACAATCACCCATCCAACTGTTGAGGTCAGAAATCTAGGTGTCCCTACAACACTCTCATTTGTACTCATCAATAAACTATTACATTTGTACCTGTCAATTCCTCTGGACTCTCTCTTCTTCTCTATTGCTACCATCCTAGTGCAAGCAGTAAAATTCTTTTGCTTGTACTGATGTGACAACCTGTTAATTGGCCTTCCTATTGACATTTATTTCTACTCTTCCCAATCTCTCTCATACTGCAGTCAAATAGGCTGATTCTTTAGAGATTGTATATTTGACTCTGTTACTATTTCAGTTGAAACATTCTTTAGGACAAAGCCCAAAATCCTTAATATGGTCCATCAAGCTCTACATTTTATGACCTCTGCTGGTATCCAGCCACTCTGAGGGGGCACTACTATTGCATCCTATTTTACAAATGAAGACTGAAAACTTGTAGAAGTGAAGAAACCTACCTAAAGCTTGCTATAGATGCTGTGATGTTTAGATCTTCTGAGGACAAATTCTATAATATTTGTCTTCAATACTGATCTTATATATGAAACTATGTTCATCCAATACTCAGAAATTAAATATCTGTATTCTTACCACTCAACTAAGATGTGGGGCTTTAGACATGAAATATGAAAAAAAATAAACCTTTCTGTGGACTCACAAGCCTGTACACAGATAATTAGTGGTATATAAGTGCTTTGAGACAGTGCTCTTCATTTTATGTTCAACTTTTTAAAAGAATTGTGAAAAACTAGGAACTCATTTATAAATTTTTCAGGTTGACATCTTAATTTTTATCATAATGGTTGTAAATGGTATATAATTTTTGACATATTTTAAATAAGGAAATTTTGAAAAAAATATTACCTCAGTTTTAAAATTGTTTTCTATGGACTAAAAAACCCCCAAATATCATGACAATTTGATTCCTACTATCATCCACATAAAAATATTCATGAACACTTTTGTCCCTGGCAGCTAGAAATCTTTCTCTCCTTTTTTTTTTTTTTTTTACTTTGATCATGTAATTCCATTTCACTTCCACAAAGAACTTATCATAATGCTTGGGATTATTTATTGAACTTCATTATTTTCTGCAAATATATATAAATATAAATAAATATTAATTATTTTCTGAAATAAATTTCTTCTGGATTTCATTATTATTATTAGAATATTTAGTGTCATATTGTAAATCCAAACAACCTGAATTTATTAAATGTTTAATAAATTAACATGTTATATGCAAATTTAATACAAGGGTAAAAACTGTGAAGAAATATCTTTTAATAAAATTAATAGTCCTGTGTTTCTCAACAAGTTAATTCACAGATAATTATTTGATGTTTGTAAGAGTTGCATGCCAAAATCTACAAAGTTATTCATAAAAATATAAATATTTTAATTTTCAATTTTTTTTCACAAAGATTTGGAAGCTACTTGAGCTTGAGGAAATACAAAAAGTTTCCTGATCCTTCACTTTCTCAACATCTTCACCAGTCTTAAGATTGTCTCTTTGGTTGGCCCACCCAGAGTTTGTGCACTTCTGGACTGCAGTTAGAGACAGAATGGGCAGGAGAAATGCCTTTCTTTTGTAAATGGGAAAATAATCACTGAGAAAGGGCAATTGGCAAAAGAGGACATGCACTTATAACGCAAGTGCCTTTGGAAAGAAGCCTTGTAAAAGTCGAGGATCTGAATGTTGATCCTTTTTAACACCATCCTTGCCAGTGTGGCCCTTAGAGAGTGGGATAGACACACCCACATCCCAGTTTGAATGCTACTGATCTGTAGAACATGGTATATTTAGGAACTGTGCTAAAGCACAGTATTTGATATACAATGTGGCTAAGCAAAGTATCTGAATGTTCTTTGAAAGTTTTTTAAAGTAGTATGAATCTGTATAAAACACTCTCAGTCAATAAGTCTTTAAAAAAAAACTCTAAAGGTAAATTGATCAAAATTTAAATATTAATGTTATTATCTTAATTTGTTTTCTGAAGACTCATACTATCTTGTCAGTGCAACATTCAGAACTTGTTTGATTTAAATCATAAATTTTCCTACTCTACATTATGATATTTGCTTGCTTGAGTGAGCCATAGCTGGTAGTAGATATCTAGGACACATCATATTTATGGTGATGGTGTGGATTAAATAAGCAAAAGGTAAGGATACAGCAAAACTATCATGTTCTGCCTCTGTTTTTTATCAACCACTGTAAAATTTTACATTTTGTTTATCAATGCTCTGAATAATTTAAAATATACTTTCTTTAATCATTAAACTGATATACTGTTTTATCAAATGAAATTGTTTTTACATTCATTTTAAGTAAATAATAAAATAGAAATCTTGGGACTTCTCTGGTGGTCCACTGGTTAAAAATCAGCCTGCCAACACAGCGGACACAAGTTCGAGTCCTGTTCCAAGAAGATCCCACATGTCACAGAGCAACTAAGCCTGTGCGCCACAACTACTGAGCCCGTGCTCTAGAGCCTGCAAGCTGCAACTACTGAGCCCACTTGTCACAAATATGGAAGTCTGTGCACTCTGGGGCCTGCGTGTTGCAACTAGTGAGCCCACAGGCTGCAACTACTGAAGTTTGCATTCCTAGAGCCCGTGCTCTGCAACAAGAGAAACCACCACAATGAGAAGGCTGCACACTGCAACAAAGAGTAGCCCCTGCTCATTGTAACTAGAGAAAAGCCCACGCACAACAATGAAGATCCAGCACAACCAAAAAATTAAAAATAAATAAATAAAGGAACACTTAGAAAAACAAATCTTGTGTACACTACATCAGTATTTGGGTAATTATTTATTACAATTTTTTGTTTAATTATTGAGACTATAATTCTAACTAAAAAGATGAATAAAGAGTTTAAACTCTTTAGGTTTGAATAAAGTACAAGAAAATTTGGCATGTTAATTTCTTTTCTTTAAAACGATAAAGTCATTTACATTTCAACTTGTGCTTTTGTTTGTGTACTTGGTCTCTGAAAACATTACTTTTAAGAGTCAGGTTCATATGATCAAGACACTATGTCAAAGTGGCAATTTTGTTTTCTTGATCAGTACTAAGCCTTAGTTTAAATGAGTTCAAATTTCAAAGTCCATTAACATTTAGTCAAATTTTCATCTCAGTCTCACTGAAAGGGCACCTTGACTTTTACTTCCTATTCATAGCCATGATGTAAATATCATTAACAGGTATTGATACATGTATAACTGAAGGTATATATTTTATCTATAAACAATATTATTGATAAGCACATTGTTTTATTTACAGATTCTGTATCTATAATTATTTTCCTTAATAACATAAGATCTTGTCCCTCTCAGTATTTAGCCTTGACCCAAACTCAATTCAATACAATAAAATTAATGTTAACTGACATTTTAGCATAATGACACCATAAGTTATGAGTAAGCACTTTATATTTATATATATACTCACATTAATAAGTTATATATTTTATATATTTAAAAATATATGTGATGTAAGAATAAGACAAAGGAAGCCAATCAAAACTTTTAAAGGAGGAAGAAGACCAACATTGCCATTCCTAAACGAAGACCCCGTTTCCTTCTGGTGTAGTTGGCTCTCACACAAATGCTTGGCACAGGAAAACAAAACAAGACCGGCTTTGACTTTGGCACCTGCCACACTGCCTTCACTCCTAAGTGTTTGAAAAGCCATGAAGAGAGGTTTCCCCTTTCCTTGATCTTCTCTCTCCAAGAACTCATAGTATCATCAGACAGAGAAATAGGATCAGAAGGTGCTGGATATTGTGTTCCACTGGATTTTGTAAATGTCTGTTATGCTACATATCCAATTGAGGATAAGTTGTTTTGTGAATTATCAACCAGCCAAAGAAGTCTCTGAGGTCTCTGTGTCCACTTCTCTCTCTCCCTTCCTCCCTTATTCTTTCTCCATCTCTCCATGCTTCCCCCTTTCTCTCTATCTGTCTCTTTCTCTCTCTCTCTCCCTTTCTCCCTCACACACTCTTAAATCCAAAGTTGTCACTACTTTGGGTTTCTTTCCCTATTGTGATTTCCTTCCACAAAATAATAGCAGGATTTATTTCTTGATAATAGAATATTTCCCTTTTGAAAAGCATTTGTATTTTTTGAAATTACTTAGATAAGTATATTTTATAATTTAACAAATATTACCAGACAATTTCTTGTGTTGATGAGGTTATGATAAAATGTGCCCAGTCATACACCGCTGATGGAAATCATCCCAAAATATCCTTAGGAATGAAAGTCAGTGCCACCATGTGAGACTCAAATTATCTGGTTGATCAGGTCTCAGTCTCTGTGTTAATTTCAGTTTTAGAGTTAGAAATACCACGTACCAATGTAAGAAAACATGTTGGTGGGTACACAGATTTATTAAAAGAAAATTGATATATTAAATAAGAACATCAAAGAGAACATTTTAATAAAAGCACAGTAGGAACAGAGACTCAATCTTATATACTTTGCAACTTAAGGAATAAGCTTGCTGATGTCACTCAGTTAATGAACTTTAAGAGCTTAGTTTTAGGCTGCATTAAAAATATATTCCTTATGTTCGTAACACTTCTTTGACTCATTTTTACATGACTCTGTTTTCCCCCCAAATGTTGATACTTAGAAATAATATTTTAATATAGTAGAAAAATAATTTTATTTTAAAGAAATGGCAAAATCTCTGGTAGCAAAAACAAAAAATATACATATAACTCCACCCTTTAGATAGTATAACCTAAATATTTTGGTGTGCTTTTCACTAGTCTTTTTATAAATCACATATACAATATGCATATAAATTATGTAAATATACTTATATATTATCAATTGGTACATGTCATTATTTATAAATACTACATTGTTATTCTTCACCTGTGTCATTAAATATTCTTCAAATGCATGACTTTTCATGTCTGTACACATCCTATTTTGTAAATATTCTGTGATTTATTTCACCATTTCTCTGCTATTGAAAATTAAAATTAATGGAAAAAAATGAATTTGTAGACAGAAAGAACAGATTTGTGGTTGCCAGAGGTGGGTTTGGGGGGGATTGTGAAATGGGTGAAGGAGTTCAAAATGAACAAACTTCCAGCTATAAAAAACTAAGTCCTGGGAATGTAATGTACAGCATGGTGACTATAGTTGATAATACTGTATTGCATATATGAAAGTTGCTAAAAGAGTGGACCTTAAAAGTTCTCATCACAAGAAAAAAAAATATTTGTAACTACGTGTGGGGACAGATGTTAACTAGACTTACTGTGGTGATCATTTTACAATAGATAAAACTATTGAATCATGTTGTACACCTGAAACTCACATAACATCAATTATACCTCAATTAAAAAATTAAGATTATGGTAATATTTTGCTATTAAAAATAACATGCCATGAAGCAGTATATTAATAAACATTCACATTTCTTTCTGATATCTTTAATATAAATTGGTAGAAATGAAAAGCTAGATTAAATGGTGTATTTTAAGGCTTTTAAAATGTGCTGTCAAACTATTCTCTATTATGACTAATACATATTATTCCATATTCTAATAACATACATATATGCGTATATTCATACAAACATATTTTTTAACATCGATATATGTACACAATACCTTATTTTTTAACCTGTTTCTAAATCTGGACCAGAAGTGTACATCTGGCTCAGACATGTCCAGGCAGGCCAGTGGAGTTTCACATGGCTGCTTTGGCTTCCACCTTGACCCCTTCTCCAAAAATTCTCAAGGTCTAGTAATCCTCTGGTCATGAACTCCATGGAAGATTATTACAAAGCTCTACAACTGAAAAAGAATTGAGGTTAATTAGCTTTCGTTTTTCTTCTACCTATTGTGTGATGCTTTAGAGAGTTTGCTGCTTTAATTTAAAATCTCTTACAAGAGCAACTGAGCATTTGCCTTTTTTTTTATATCCTCCAACATTCTGATCCTTTAAACTCTGTCCAACAGCTTTACATAGCACATGATTTTCGTTAAAAGCCTCCACTAATTCTTGATGGCATTACTTTCACCAGTGATTATATCAAAATAAATTGGATGCTCCGTACATTTACAAATGTATTAAGGCTTAAAAATATTGGCTTATTTGTCTCTCCACATCTTTTCAATGTCATGAGATATCTATCTTTGGAAGTAACCATGTGATTTATTCATGTATACCCTATAAACATTTAATGATGACTGAAGTGGTCACTTCATTACCAAAGAAAGTAAAATTTCTAAGATTAATTTAGCCTCTCATAGTAAAGGGATTTAATTATACACTAGTTCAGTCCTTAACATTTCTTACCAGGACAATGTCAAAATGCCCAAATGCCTCCTCCTTCTTCCATGTAGTGTGTGTGCGTGTGTGTGCGTGTGTGTGTGTATGTGTGTGTGAGACGCTTCACTATTTTAAATGTTCACAGGACTTGGATTTTTGTCTAAAAATTTATTTACTTAATATAGTACAGCATTTTGGGAATAGCAAAGTTTAGTTTGGTAAAGTCCCTGCTCTTATTTGTTGGTTACACAAGCCTGGAAAAGTTATTTTGATGCTGTAAGCCTTAGTTTCTTCATTTGTGAAATAGGGATGATGATTTACTTAGCTTCTATAATTGTTATGGTAATTAGATCCGATACTAATATATTCAGGAAATTTGAAATAGACAAATGTTTCTTTGAATTTTCCATCACAATATAAAGAACAGAGAAGAATATCTGGTTATTCCTGGAGACTAGAAGGTGAATAGCTTGGCAGCCTGTTACAAATATCTGATCTAATTAACTTTTCAAGTTAATTTCACATCTACTCCTCAGTGTTTATTTTCATAGGAATGTGATGCATTTCCTACTCCCACACCCCTCACTCCTGCATTCTAAACAAAAATTGATATCCCAGGAAAGGGCACCGAGTTTGTGTTATTTGAAAAGTATAGCAATTCGTGTATGCCAACCATTATTATTAGTTTATTTTGTACAAGATTTTTCAAGATTTGGCTTTCAAAGCCTAATCGTCACTTGCCTTGCCTCATTCCTGTTCACACTTTGTTTCAGTTAGATTAGAATGTCCCCCATTCTCACCATTTTTCATCCCATTTCACACTGTTGTCCACACAGTACTCTGCAGGCTCATTACTTTGGGAAAATTATTTTTTCTTGGAATATTCCCAATCAGTCCTTGAATATCTTGGATTAACATTTATATTAACAATTTCTCTTTAAAAATTCAAATATACTTGTGGGATAAAATACATCAATACAACTTTTTACATCTCAGCATAAATTAAAAATTTAACCCCTGTATGAGGCTGAGGCAAATACATTTAAGAAGTAGTCTCCTTTAAGGAACTTGACATTTTCACCTAATGTGGTTTATTAACCACAAAAGGAAAAAAAAAAAAGGCCCACACAAGAAGGAACAAACATTTACTGGGTGTGTGTACTACCTTAGAGTCACTATTGAAGGCAATCATGTTCATTCATATCTATACTTTAAACTCTTTATCAAGTCAAGGAGATAAATATCAGTTAACATTTTGGTACATGACTCTTTTTGAATTATGGTTTTCTCAGTAGTGCTGAGTAGTGTGATTGCTGTGTCATATGGTAGTTCTATTGTAGTTTTTTAAGGAACCTCCATACTGTTCTCCATAGTGGTTGTACCAATTCACATTCCCACCAGCAGTGCAAGAGTGTTCCCTTTTCTCCACACCCTCTCCAGCATTTATTGTTTCTAGATTTTTTGATGATGGCCATTCTGACTGGTGTGAGATGATACCTCATTGTAGTTTTGATTTGTGTTTTCATTGCAGCTCTATTTACAATAGCCAGGAGATGGAAACAACCTAAGTGTTCATCATTGGATGAATGGATAAAGAAGATGTGACACATATATACAATGGAATATTACTCAGCCATAAAAAGAAATGAAATTGAGCTATTTGTAATGAGGTGGATGGACCCGGAGTCTGTCATACAGAGTGAAGTAAGTCAGAAAGAGAAAGACAAATATTGTATGCTAACACACACACACACACACACACACACACACACACATATATATATATAATTTAAGAAAAAAAATGTCATGAAGAACCTAGGAGTAAGACAGGAATAAAGACACAGACCTACTAGAGAATGGACTTGAGGATATGAGGAGGGGGAAGTGTGAGCTGTGACAGGGCGAGAGAGAGGCATGGACATATATACACTAACAAACGTAAGGTAGATAGCTAGTGGGAAGCAGCTGCATGGCACAGGGATATCAGCTCGTTGCTTTGTGACCACCTGGAGGGGTGGGATAGTGAGGGTGGGAGGGAGGCAGATGCAAGAGTGAAGAGATATGGGAACATATGTATATGTATAACTGATTCACTTTGTTATAAAGCAGAAACTAACACACCTTTGTAAAGCAATTATACCCCAATAAAGATGTTAAAAAAAAAAAGGACTTATTCATTTTGTCAAGATCATAGGGCTAAAAAAGATTAGAGAAAAAAACCTCTTGAATGTCATAGAGTTAACTTAATTCTTCTATCCTTCTTTTATGTTTGATGAAAGTACGCACTCTCTGATTTCTCTTGTTTATTACCAGTATCGGGTAGCATATAAGAGGTACAAAGAGGTGATTAGGTGGCTACACATGAAGTTCTTACCAGAACATCTCTTATTTCAACTATGAATCTATCCTTAAAGCTCTGAGATATTAATAAAGAGAAATATGAAAGTATAGCAGACAAAGGTAAACTGAATAAACTGAATAGTTTATTCATTGAAATTTAGCAACAGTGACACTTGAATGATTTCCATTTAATTACTAATTTGAGCTAAACCAAGCTAAACTAACCCCAAACTTATTTTATTTTATTATTATTATTTTTTGGGCCACACTGCATGGCATGTGGATCTTAGTTCCTTGATCAGGGATCCAATATGTACCCCCTGCAGTGGAAGCACAGAGTCTTAAGCCACTGGGCCACCAGGGAGGTCCCTTCTCCAAAGTTATTTTAAAGAGGATGCCACTCTTAAATGAAGTATTATAGTATATGACTGAATAAACTCTATGTAATGGTGAACATACTGAGAAAAAAAGAACTGTACAGACCTTACCAAATTATAAATTTTATATATTTGCTTTTCTGTTCCTTGCTTTCACAAACATATTGATTGTACTTGGTATGGCTTGGAACACCTTTCAGGTGTTCAGCTAAAATTGCCTGGAAAAACACAGGGAGTGAAAAATGCCATAGAAATGTTTGCAAGAGTTAATTTAAAATTCCAACAAATTACAAAACATTTTTGCAAAGACTAATGTTAAAAAATTATGAAAAAAATGTTTCTTGGTAACTTTACTAAAATGGCTTTTTATATTTCTTAAACACAAACCAAGAACAAAGCCTTTGTTTCTTCCTTTCCTGCTTCCTACACTTCTTTACTAGTTTCTCCTGGGAGAACTTCCTTATTAAATCACCGGCTCCCAAATCCTAGACTCAGGGTCTACTTCTGAGAGACTTTGGCCTAACATGGCCTCAGAAATTCTTATGAGCACATTCAGTAACTGTTATTTTAAAATATTAACCAATCATGTGACAACAATGTTTATAATAGACCCAGTTTGTCAAGACAAAGAAATTTGATGCAGTTAAAAAATAATTTCCGCACAACTCAATTTCTTGATTCAAAACCTCCACAACTACTTTTTTTGTGAAAAGAATATCTTTATAAGGCAAATATATTTCACTAACTTCCTGTCTTAATTAGTCCTTGGACATCATAAAACTTTGAAAAGGTCAAATACCTCAATGGAAATTTTAGCACTATAGCTACTTTTATATGATCATTGTGTTACCAAGTCCAAGCTCACTCTTGCTCACTATGCAACAGACCAATGAATCGGAGACGAGGTGTTGAAGCAAGGAATATGAAAGTCGGAAAGCTGGCAGACCAAGAAGATGGCAGACTAAAGTTTCAAAATAACCATCTTATTGGGGTTTGGATGACAGTTTCTTTTACAGCACAGAGAGGGGGAAGAGATGAGGAAGTAAAGTAAAAAGGCCATAAGTTTTGCAAATATCACCTGGAATGTCCAGCCTCGGGGAGGGGATGTATTAATTTCTTCTTTCTTGCAGACATCCACAGGTGGACAAAGTCCGGATGTTTCCCTAAACAAAGACACTTTGGTTTAACATTCAGGCAGAGGGGCAGGTTTCCCCAAGACAGGCCATTATGTATGGACAGTATCCTTTAGTGAATAAAACTAACAGGAAGCAAAGGTTAAAGTAAAAGAAACAGATCCAACAGGTAGTCAGATTTGGCTCTTCCTTCTTACAATTGTAAATTATCTTAAGATGTATATATGTTTTTTTCTAAAAATTTCAAATAAAGTGTTTTGTACACATAAATAGACTTATAGGAAATTAGTGTCTTATTTGAATTTGATGAAACCATGCAGTGAATAATATGGACATATTTTTTGGACAGAGTTTTTTTTTTTTTTCAGCTCAAATTTTATCTTGCTTTCATAACTTTAGGTTTCTAAAATAAATATAAACATCTTACAGGTGACAATCCTCAATCACCAAAGTATTAGGTTATGATATAAGCAATTAAGAAATATTTTGAAATTCTAGAATTATATAGAGTTCAGTTCTATAGAGCAGAGCTATACTTTCATGAAACACCCAAGTGCTTTGAAATTCACTGGCAAGTGATTTCATTGGCAAATAGCTCTTGCTTACTTTTTCCCTTCAGAACAGGATCTAACAAGGTTGATACTCTGAAACTCCCTAAGATCTCTAAAGTCGGCAGTTACTCTTGAAATAAGACATTTCCTTTGGTGATGACCTCATTTGAAAGGTCAAGTAGTGAATAGGAAATTCTTAGAGATTGAAATGGCACTGCCAAGAGAGGAAAGAAAATCATTTATCTTCAAAGGACTTTTGTTGGTAGGCCAGATTAGGGCTTTCCATCCTGGATTTTTTCCCTTAGATCCCTGTGCCTCATGTGCATTTTCTCCAAATAAATTTCAGAAAGAGTGACAATAATTGGTATGTAATATAAAGAAACTGAAATAGAATTTTCTTAAATCAATCATAGCATAATTCATGTATATGTGATATCAAATATGCCTTTATTTTAAAACATTACTATATTTGATACCATGCATATAAAATCCATGTAATTAATTGTTTCTATATTTCTTATCCAGTGATTTTCACAGTATTAAAAAAAAAAAACAAGGAATATTTCATTGTGGAATTATTTTGTAAGCCACAAAATGTATTTTACTTTCATTCATTAGTTATACCACATACATTTTTGAAGGCAATATGCACATTGACATGATTATCACATCAATATAAAGGAGATATACAAACATCTTCAATACAAAGAAGCATAATATACACATTAAATGAAGCACAGAGACTAAGGCAGTTGGTGGAGAAAGGTAGTCACTTGGGGAAATCAGGAAGTTCTCGGCTGTGATGGGTTATTTAATCTAGAGGACAGTCGTCTGAGAGAATGTGGTCACTTCCTTAATCCAGAAAGGTACATATATTCAAACTCTGCTTAAAGAGCAAATAATAATCCAGTTCATCTGAAGGCTATAAATATGGTAAAATTGGGAGTTTTGTTCCAGACAGTAAATGTCCTGAATGCCAACCTACAGTGTGACCTTCATCAGAAAGTGGAAGTTTGTGAGAAGGGAGATTACATTTCCAAAATCATGTTAAAAAGATAAAACTGATAGTAGTGGTATGTGCATTAGCCTGGAGAAGGAGAAACTAGAAACTACAAATTTTCTTTTGCTCAGAGGTGACTGATCTCTTTGTTCTATTCAGGCCTTCAGCTGATTAAATGAGTACCACCCACATAATGGAGGGCAATCTGTTTTATTTGAAGACCACCGATTTATATGATGATATCATCCAAAAACACCCTCACAGAATCACTCAGAATAATGTTTTAATAAATATCTGGGCACCTTGTGCCCAGCCAAGTTGACACATAGAATAAGCTATCGTAATAGATTATGCAGATATTTTTATACTATGTTTCCCTAAAGGGCATTGATTCAGGTATACATTTCTGGTATTGGACTTAACGACATAGATAATTCTATGTATTAGAATTTTATGAATGAGAAAAAAAGAGAGGGGAGAAAGTTCAAACCTTTAAAATTACAGATATTTCAATACACAGAAGAAAAAAGAACAAGAATTAAATTTTATAAGAGAATACATAGGTCCAAAATTAAGACAAAATCACCTTTAAATTAGAAATAATTGTACACATGAGGATTTGGTATAATAAAACCATTTACCTGTAACAGCAAAAGACTTTTTATTAATCTTATTGCAAAGAGGTCTATACAATATGTGTTTCCTGTTGCTCTTTACATGTAGAATATATCAGTCTTATTAAAAGGAATATGGTATTTCTAATCTATGAAGAAATAGTACTCATGTCATATGGGATCTGCAATCTTTCTACATAATGATAATAAATTTATTATCAAGAAAAATATTGTATGTAATGACATAAGATTTTACTGTTTCTCTTTTATTTTTCTTAAAGTAGTATGGGAAAGAAAAAATGCATTGGATAATAATACCTGAAGAAACTTCTCTCCAAGCTTTAAGTTATATAAGTCTGACCAAGTTCATTTAATAAATGAGAAAACTGAGCATTTGCACTATTAAATGATTTGCTCAGGACATGTGTGTGAAGGGCAACAGATGAGGCATTGATTCTGCTGACCCTTGGTCTGTCCATTGTTACCAACTGTTCCATTCTCATTCAACCTGTTCATTTATCATCTTAAATGTTGAAATCACCAGTGCAAAATCCACTCAAATTATTAACCACACTTTAAAAAGTAAATACCAAAAAGGTATCAGGTCCTCAAAACAATAAAACCACCTCTTCATGGTTTGTGTAAAACATTTCCCCTCAATTCCATCTTTAAAATTCTCTTATCTATTTAAAGTGGGAAACATCAGTTTTATTTTACCTATAAGGTCTATGTGCTGAGAAGGTACTAAAAGAAAACAAAACAAAAAAAAACCAGAATAACAAATATACAGCTTTTAGACCTCTTTCCTCTTGGGTTTGCTGTAGACACGTCACTTACTATATGTACTATATGACATTCTGATGGGCAGACATACATTGTAAATAGATCACCATTGACATGCAAGATAAGACTGATTTGTCTTCCCTGATATACAGTCACTTCGTCATTTTTAGCAAGAGTTTATTAAAATAATATAGTTTCCTTAGGAAAGTTTTTTTTAAAAAGGGTTTATTCTTCTCTCAAGAATCAGACATCCCCCCAAATATAAGATCTTCTCCTATATATTTAGTTTCCAGAAAGAGATGGAGGTATAATAAACAGTGGTCTGGAGAATTAAACTTTTTTTTAAAATTGTATTTTATTATTCATATTGTCTTTTATATTACATGATTAAGTATTAAAAGAAAACATTTAATATTATGTCTTAGTGGGAAAAATATAATCCAAATTACAGACATGTTAACAATATACATATTCTTTTCTATTAGTTTATTTTATTACTTTAACCTAAGTTTTTTTTCTAACATCTTTATTGGAGTATGATTCCTTTACAATGGTGTGTTGGTTTCTGCTGTATAAAAAAGTGAATCAGCTATACAAATGCATATTTCCCCATATCTCTTCCCTCTTGCATCTCCCTCTCATCCTCCCTATCCCACCCCTCTAGGTGATCACAAAACACTGAGCTGATCTCTCTGTGCTATGCCACTGCTTCCCACTAGCTATCTATTTTACATTTCATAATGTATATATGTCCATGCCACTCTCTCACTTCATCCCAGCTTACCCTTCCCCCTACCCTCGTCCTCAAATGCATTCTCTACGTCTGTGTCTTTATTCCTGTCTGGCCCCTAGACTCTTCAGGAGGATTCTTCTGTTTTTGTGCCAGTACCGTACTGTCTTGATTACTGTAACTATGTACTATAGTCTGAAGTCAGGGAGCCTGATTACTCCAGATCCGTTTTTCTTTATGAAAATTTCTTTGATTATTTGGGGACTTTTGTGTTTCCATACAAATTGGGAAATTTTTTGTTCTAGTTCTGTGAAAAATGCCATTGCAGTTTGATAGGGCTTGCGTTTAATCTATAGATTGCTTTGGATAGTATAGTCATTTTCACAATGTTGATTCTTCCAATCCAAGAACATGGTATATCTCTCCATCTGTTTGTATCATCTTTACTTTCTTTCATCAGTGTTTTATAGTTTTCTGCATACAGGTCTTTTGACTCCTTAGGTAGGTTTATTCCTAGGTATTTTATTATTTTTGTTGAAATGGTAAATGGGAGTGTTTCTTTAATTTCTCTTTCAGATTTTTCATCGTTAGTGTATAGGAATGCAAGAGATTTCTGTGCATTAATTCTGTATCCTGCTACTTTACCAAATTCATTGATTAGCTGTAGTAGTTTTCAGGTAGCATCTTTACGGTTCTATATGTATAGTATCATGTCATCTGCAAACAGTGACAGCTTTAGTTCTTCTTTTCTGATTTGGATTTCTTTTATTTCCTTTTCTTCTCTGATTGCTGTGGCTGAAACTTCCAAAACCATGTTGAATAACAGAGGTGAGAGTGGCCAACCTTGTCTTGTTCCTGATCTTAGAGGAAATTGTTTCAGTTTTTCACCATTGAGAATGACGTTAGCTGTGGGTTTGTCATGTATGGCCTTCATTATGTTGAAGTAAGTTCCTTCTATGCCTACTTTCTGGAGGGTTTTATCATAAATTGGTGTTCAGTTTTGTAGAAAGTTTTTCTGCATGTATTGAGATGATCATATGGTTTTTATTCTTCAATTTGTTAATATGGTGTATCACATTGATTGATTTGTGTTTACTGAAGAATTCTTGTATTCCTGGGATAAACTGCACTTGATCATGGTGTATAATCCTTTTAATGTGCTGTTGGATTCTGTTTGCTAGTATTTTAACAATATATTTTAAAAAGTGTTGTATGGTTGTCTATGGAAGTAACTGTGTACATAATGAGGGATGTACCTCAGGCCTACGCTGTGCACTCTCAACAATTCAGAAGTCTCTCAGCAAGTATAGAATAGGAGCTTGATGGGATAAGAAAACAAACAAACAAACAACTTTGGGAAGCTGTGACCATCACTAAATCTCTTTCCCAGATCTCACCATTTGGGGCAAGATGGGAAAAATGGCATATTTTCATTAGCATTTGCTATGTGCTTAACAGTCAACATTCATAACTCCTGAGTTCCAGGGAGCTCAAAAGGCAAAACGCCCTGAGAGAGAAACTGTGAATGAAAGAAACCCCAATAAATGTGAAAACCTAAGCTCTCCTTGAACTCCTGTCTTCTGCCTGTGACTGCCAGGGCGATTTTCCATGTGGCCCTGCATGGCATGCCCTGCCACACCTCCTCTCTTGGACCTGGTCTTGGTGCTCTGGCAGGGTGTCAGGCCTGAGCCTCTGAGGTGGGAGAGCTCAGTTCAGCACATTGGACCACCAGAGTCCTACTGATCCTACATAATATCAACTGGCGAGAGCTCTCCCAGAGATCTCTGTCTCAAAGCGAAGACCCAGCTCCATTCAAGAATCAGCAAGTTCCAGGGCTGAATACCTCATGCTAAACAACTAGCATGATAGGAATACCACAGACTAGCAGAGAGGACACCTAAAATCATAAGAAGTTCACAGACAACCCAAAACACACCAACAGATGCAGTCCTGCCTGCCAGAAAGAAAAGATCCAGCCTCATCTACCAGAACACAGGCACCAGTCCCCTCCACAAGGAAGCCTACATAACCCACTGAACAAACCTTACCCACTGGGGGCAAAAAACAAAATCAATGGGAACTACGAACCTGCAGCCTGCAACAAGGAGTCCCCAAACCCAGTAAAGTAAGCAAAATGAGAAGACAGAGAAATACACAGCAGATGAAGGAGTGAAGTTAAAACCCACCAGACCAAACAAATGAAGAGGGAATAGACATTCTGCCTGATAAAGAATTCAGAGTAATTATAGTAAAGGTGATCACAAACCTTGGAAATAGAATGGAGAAATTACAAGAAATGCTTAACAAGGACCTAAAGAACTAAAGAACAAACAAAAAATGATGAACAAAGCAATAAATAAAATTAAAAATTCTCCAGAAGGAATCAACAGCAGAATAACTGAGGCAGAAGTACAGAGAAGTGACCTGAAAGGTAAAATAGTGGAAATAGCTACCACAGAACAGAATAAAGAAAAAAGGATGAAAAGAATTGAGGACAGTCTCAGAGACCTCTGGGACAACATTAAATGAACCAATATTTGAATTATAGGGGTCCCAGAGGAAGAAGAGAAAAAGAAAGGGACTGAGAAAATATTTGAAGAGGTTATAGTTGAAAACTTCCCTTATATGGGAAAAGAAATAGTCAATCAAGTCCTGGAAGCACAGAGAGTCCCATACAAGGTAAAC
Source organism: Stenella coeruleoalba (assembly GCF_951394435.1). Lineage (NCBI taxonomy): Eukaryota > Metazoa > Chordata > Mammalia > Artiodactyla > Delphinidae > Stenella > Stenella coeruleoalba. Next base: position 127,846,072 of record NC_137150.1, on the reverse strand, counting down.
CAAGGAGAAACACGCCAAGACACATATTAATCAAACTATCAAAAATTAAACACAAAGAAAAAGTAGTGAAATCAGCAAGGGAAAAATAACAAATAACACACAAGGGAATCCCCATAAGGTTAACTGCTGATGTTTCAGCAGAAACTCTGCAAGCCAGAAGAGAGTGGAAGGATATAATTAAAGTGATGAAAGGGAAAACATACAACGAAGATTACTCTACCCAGCAAGGATGTCATTCAGATTCGATGGAGAAATTAAAACCTTTTCAGAGAAGCAAAAACTAAGAGAATTCAGCACCACAAAAACAGCTTTACACCAAATGCTAAAGGAACTTCTCTAGACAGGAAAACAAGAGACAGAAAAGATCTAAAATAACAAAACCAAAATAATTAAGAAATTGTTAATAGGAACATACATATCGATAATTACCTTAAGTGTAACTAGATTAAATGCTCCAACAAAAAGACATAGACTGGCTGAATGGATACAAAAACAAGACCCGTATATATGCTGTCTTCAACAGACTCACTTCAGACTTAGGGACACATACATATTAAAAATGAGGAGATGGAAAAAGATATTCCATGCGAGTGTAAATCAAAAGAAAGCTGGAGTAGCAATTCTCATTTCAGACAAAACAGACTTTAACATAAATACTATTACAAGAGACAAAGAAGGAGACTACATAAAGATCAAGGGATGAATACAAGAAGAACATATAACAATTCTAAATATTTATGCACCCAACATAGGAGCACCTCAATACATAAGACAAAAGCTAACAGCCATAAAATGGGAAATTGACAGTAACACCATCATAGTAGGGGACTTTAGCACCTCACTTTCACCAATCGAAAGGTCATCCAAAATGAAAATAAATAAGGAAACACAAGCTTTAAGTGATACATTAAACAAAATGGACTTCATTGATATTTATAGGACATTCCACCCCAAAACAACTGAATACATGTTCTGCTAAAGTGCTCATGGAACATTCTCCAGGATAGATCATATCTTGGGTTACAAATCAAGCCCTGGTAAATTTAAGAAAATTGAAATCATATCAAGTATCTTTTCTGACCACAGTGCTATGAGTCTAGATATCAATTACAGGAAAAATCTGTAAAAAATAAAAACACATGGAGGATAAACAATACACTACTTAATAACCAAGAGATCACTGAGAAACCAAAGAGGAAATGAACAAATACCTAGAAAAAAATGACAGTGAAAACAGAAAGACCCGAAACCTATGGGATGCAGCAAAAGTAGTTCTAAGAGGGAAGTTTATAGCAATACAATCCTACCTCAAGAAACAAGAAACATCTCAAATAAACAACCTAACCTTACACATAAAACAATTAGAGAGAGAAGAACAAAAAACACCAAAGTCAGCAGAAGGAAAGAAATCATAAATATCAGATCAGAAATAAATGAAAAAGAAATGAAGGAAACCGTAGCATACATCAATAAAACTAAAAGCTGTTTCTTCAAGAAGATAAACAAAATAGATAAACCATTAGCCAGACTCATCAAGAACAAAATAGATAAACCATTAGCCAGACTCATCAATAAAACTAAAAGCTGTTTCTTCAAGAAGATAAACAAAATAGATAAACCATTAGCCAGACTCATCAAGAATAAAAGGGAGAAGACTCAAATCAATAGAATTAGAAATGAAAAAGGAGAAATAAAAACTGACACTGCATAAATACAAAGGATCATGCGAGATTACTATATGCAACTATGTGCCAATAAAATGGACAACCTGGAAGAAGTGGACAAATTCTTAGGAAAGCACAACCATCCGAGACTGAACCAGGAAGGAATAGAAAATATAAACAGGGCAGTCACAAGCACTGAATTTGAACCTGTGATTAAAAATCTTCCAACAAACTAAAGCCCATGATGAGATGGCTTCACAGGTGAATTTTATCAAGCATTTAGAGAAGATCTAACACCTATCCTTCTCAAACTCTTCCAAAATATAGCATGGGTAGGAGCACTCAGAAACTCATTCTACAAGGCCACCATCACCCTTATACCAAAACCAGACAAAGATGACACCAAAAAAGAAAACTACAGGCATTTACCACTGATGAACATAGATGAAAAACTCCTCAAAAAAAATACTAGCAAACAGAATTCAACAGCATATTAAAAGGATCATACACCATGATCAAGTGGGGTTTATCCCAGGAATGCAAGGATTTTTCAATATACTGAAATCAATCAATGTGATAAACAATATCAACAATTGAAGGCAGAAAAACATATGATCATCTCAATAGATACAGAAAAACTTTCCACAAAATTCAACACCCATTTATGATAAAAATCCTTCAGAAAGTAAGCATAGAGGGAACTTTCCTCAACATAATAAAGGCCATATATGACAAACCCACAGCCAGCATCATTCTCAGTGTGAAAAACTGAAACAATTTCCACTAAGATCAGAAACAAGACAAGATTATCCTTCACCACTATTATTCAACATAGTTTTGGAAATTTTATCCACAGCAATCAGAGAAGAAAAAGAAGTAAAAGGAATCCAAATGGGAAAAGAAGAAGTAAAGCAGTCACTGCTTGCAGATGACATGATACTATACATAGAGAATCCTAAAGATGCTACCAGAAAACTACTAGAGTTAATCAATGAATATGATAAAGTAGCAGGACACAAAATTATTGCACAGAAATCTCTTGCATTCCTATACATTAATAATATAAAATCTGAAAGAGAAATTAAGGAAATGCTCCCATTTACCATTTCAGCAAAAAGAATAAAATACCTAGGAATAAACCTACCTAAGGAGACAAAATACCTGTATGAAGGAAACTATATGACATTGATGAAAGAATTTAAAGATGATACAAACAGATGGAGAAATATACCATGTTCTTGGATTGGAAGAATCAACATGGTGAAAATGAATATACTACCCAAAGCAACCTACATATTCAATGAAATCCCAATCAAACTACCACTGGCATTTTTCACAGAACTAGAACAAAAAAAGTCCCAATTTGTATGGAAACATAAAAGACCCTGAATAGCCAAAGCAATCTTGAGAAAGAAAAAATGGAGCTGGAGGAATCAGGCTCCCTGACTTCAGACTATACTACAAAGCTACAGTAATCAAAACAGTATGGTACTGACACAAAAACAGAAATATAGATCAATGGAACAGAATAGAAAGCCCAGAGATAAACCCACGTACATATGGTCACCTTATCTTTGATAAAGGAGGCAAGAATATACAATGGAGAATAGACAACCTCTTCAACAAGTCGTGCTTGGAGTATTGGACAGCTACAGGTAAAAGAATGAGGTTAGAACACTCCCCACCACCATACACAAAAATAAACTCAAAATGGATGAAAGACCTAAATGTAATGCCAGACACTATTAAACTCTTAGAGGAAAATATAGTCAGAACACTATGACATAAATCACAGCAAGATCATTTTTGACCCACCTCCTAGAGAAATGGAAACTAAACCAAAAATAAACAAATGGGACCTAATGAAACTTAAAGACTTTTGCACAGCAAAGGAAACCATAAACAAGACCAAAAGACAACCGTCAGGTTGGAAGAAAATATTTGCAAATGAAGTAAGTGACAAAGGATTAATCTCCCTAATATACAAGCAGCTCATGTAGCTCAATATCAAAAAAACAAGCAACCCAATCCAAAAATGGGCAGAAGACCTAAATAGACATTTCTCCAAAGAAGACATACAGATGGTCAAGAAGCACATGAAAATCTGCTCAACATCACTAATTATTAGAGAAATGCACATCACACCAGTCAGAATAGCCATCATCAAAAAATCTACAAACAATAAATGCAGAGATGGTATGGAGAAAAGGGAACACTCTTTCACTGTTCGTGGGAATGTGAATTGATACAGCCACTATGGAGAACAGTATGGAGGTTCCTTAAAACACTAAAAATAAAACTACCATGCGACACAGCAATCCCACTATTTGGCATATACCCTGAGAAAACTATAATTCTAAAAGAGTCATGTACCATAATGTTCATTGCAGCTCTATTTACAATAGCCAGGACACGGAAGCAACCTAAGTGTCCATCGACAGATGAATGGATAAAGAAGATGTGGCACATATATACAATGGAATATTACTCAGCCCTAAGAAAAATGAAATTGAATTATTTGTAGTGAGCGGGGTGGACCTAGAGTCTGTCATACAGGGTGAAGTAAGTCAGAAAGAGAAAAATATCTTATGCTAACACATATATATGGAATTTAAAGTAAGAAATTGGTTCTGACAAACCTAGGGGAAGGACAGGAATAAAGATTAAGACGTACAGAATAGACTCGAGGACACGGGAAGGCAAAAGGGTAAGCTGGGATGAAGTGAGAGAGTGGCATTGACATATACACACTGTCAAATGTAAAATAGATAGCTAGTGGGAAGCAGCCACATAGCACAGGGAGATCAGCTCAGTGCTTTTTGTCTACCTAGACAAGTGGGATTGGGAGGGTGGGAGGGAGACGCAAGAGGGAGGAGATATGAGGATATATATATATATATATATATATATGTATTGCTGATTCACTGTGTTATACAGCAGAAATTAACACAACATTGTAAAACAATTATACTCCAATAAAGATGTTAAAAAAAAAGTCAACATGCGTTATGTAATTTAATACTTTCAACCAGCCTTTGAGGTATATGTTACAGAAAGTCCTGTATTGCAGATGAGAACATTTCAGCTTGGAATAGGTAAATAACTTCCCCATGGTGAACCATCACATTTTAATAGAATAAAATTATTTTAGGTATGTGAGTTTGGTGTGGGTGTACAGTGCAGTAAGTCTGTAAATCATCACATTTGTGTCGTCTGATTTTCAAACATGGAAATGAGATTAAAAAAAAGATCTTTTTCTTCCTGATCCAACCCAGAGGGCAGCCCAGTTTACAGTAAAAGCATTTGTTGTATTCATTTCATGGGGACACGGGAGATGGCAGTTTGATCATCCAGGAAACTCACTTTTTTAACCAGAGAGAGAGCGTCTCAGTGGGTTTGAAGCAGAGCAGGACGCTATGGTCCTTCCTCTCATGACCTCCTTCTGCCTTTCATGTGTGGAAAAACTTTAGCCAAAGAGTAAGTTTAATCAGAGAAGTGAGAAAATGCAGAAACAAGGGAAAACAGTCCAAGTCTGAATAATAATAGTTTAGTCATTAAGCATAGTCAAGGACTTTTAGTTTTTATTCAAGGGCTATAGGTAATATTCTGAGCCATATCCTGTGAGCTGTCTTATAGATACTGAAACCTCTACCAGGTGGAAGTAGTTAACTACATGGTGATCAGACCATGGCCATGGCATAAGCTGCCCCAGTTCCAAGAACTAGCCTCAAGTAAATGGGAACAAACTGACCTTGGAACTGAAGACTAACTGTACCTAAAACAATCAAGATGACACTGATCAGACCATCGATGACCAATTTCAAGATTACTGTCAGAGCTGCCTGTGCTGTTTCTGCATGTAGCCCCTCCCTCAGCCTATAAAAGCTCTTGCTCACTGGTTCCAGGGGCAGAGAGTCAGCCTTTGGACAGGAGACTGCCCTGTCCCCACTCTCCCACCCCTGGTTGCAAACATCCCAAATAAAGCAAACTTCCCTTTCCACCAACCTTGCCTCTTTATTGACTTTGGAGCAGCAAGCAGCCGGACCACTCTTTCAGTTACAGGTTGAGGCTTCCAATTATAGAAATTCAAGTAGCAAGTTAAAGAAAAACATGTTGTTTTTAAAATTGTTTTCTTTTATTTTTGCTACTTCTTACCCTACACTGGTAGATGGAAAATGCCTATAGCAGGCAATAATTATGAAAAGAATATTTTTTGTTGAAATCTATACTATTATTTGTTTTCCACTTGTCATTTGTCCCTTCACAAAGAGAGGGAAGGAGATGACCTAAATAAAACATCATGCATGATGCCTGGAATATGCTAAGTGCTCAGTGATGTTAGCTCTTTTTCCCGTTTTGCTTTCTTTTCTGTGAAGCAGAACTAATTCCGATACTTGCAGGCCATGGGACTGTTTCTTTCCAGGATTATGAGTTTTGGGAAAGCTTAGGCGTATGAGTATTACTTGCATGATAATGGAAATGGTAACTTAATTTAGAGTTCAAGATCGAGGGATTTTAGTATTGAATTTAATGCTCAGTTACATTTCCTTTTAGGCATTTTCTGAGGTATCATGTGGACTTCTAACTCTCCCAAAATCCAGGTGTCTTTCCTGTAAAGAGCACATTTGTGTTTATTTTATGTGTACTCTATGCACGTGTCAAAAAACAACAACAACTGAGAACACATCTGCATCTGGTGATGCACTCACCGCCCCCCTTGAGAAAGAAAGATGTTTAGGTATTTCGCAATGTCTATTCCTCACGATCATCTGAAGGGGCCCAAGGCCTCGCAGACTCTTTTATTTTTCATAATATCCACATTGCAAAAGAAAGAACATTCTAATCTGTGTTCAAGGATATTTTTCAAAGTGACATCTCATTAAATTGACTCATATGAAAGGGGAAGTGACATGCCACTTGTCTGAGTATTGGTGAAGACAGTGGTATGTATAGAAATATATAGAGTGAATAGAAAAATAATACACCATGCCAAGAATAGTCCCTGCTGTACAATTGCCTGCCTATTCATTCACCAAGTATTAGAAGAGCCATAATTGCATGTCAAACACTGTCATTGGTGAAACAGAACCTCCAAGAAATGAAACCCGATTGATTGTTTTTTTCAAGGAGCTTGCAGAATGTCCTGTCTATAAACTCTAAAGTTGATTTCTAATCTTATTCCAAGAGCCATTTGTTCAATTTCAAATTCCCAGCAAAAAGTAGGTGAAAATGGACATTTTTGAATGAATGAATAAAAATATTAGAAAGCCAGTATGGGCAGAAACACTTTCCTTTTATGTGAAGTGTCATGATTGCAATTTTTGTTAGAGCCAGTCACAAATGGCTGTGTACAAAATTATGGGACCATCTGGCTTTCCACCTGGTTGTACATGCTTCTATTTCTGAATATTTTTTACAAGGTGTCTAATAAAAATCACAGAAGGAGAAGATGAAGGCAGCAACTAGATTTATAGATTTAACACTTTTGTAGTATGCAATTTTCTTTAAAGAACCTATTTGTTTTGTCAACTTTCTTCAATAAAGGAAGCACTTTCCTTTCTTGAAATAAGCTAATAAATAAAAACAAGCTGCTAAATCTAATTCAATCAATATAATAAATTCATAATAATGAAATCAGACAGTTGAAATATCGATTATACATTTCCTAAAAGTTAAACAATGTAAGATGGAAATTAGGTAGTCTGTGGTATCAAGATAATCTCTCAAACTCGTTGTCACAAATTTTAGATTTCTAGATTTGTCAGAAGAGACATATCTGTCTCCCCCCACACCTGTAATGAAGAAAAGAGGTTCCATTATATTTTACCAGCGTCTTCATATTCCAAGGAATAAAGGATAAAATAATTATATCTCTCATGTTATTTTTAAAAGGACTGGAACTGAATCGGAATTCCAGTTCTGTCACTTGCATTCCTTGTGACCTTGTTGCAATGTCCTATTCTTTTCTCCACTGGTACCCTAATCAGTACAATCTATTTAATAATGGTAATACACACCCCATGGGAGTGGTGAGGGGTTTTAGTTATAGGATGTGTAAAATGTAATAAGTATCTAGCATGTAATGCATTCTCTGTATATATTAGTTCCTTCATTTTATTCTCTTTGAAAGTTTCCACACTCATGCACTGCCTTTTAGAAACATAGTGACTGTGGAGTGGCATCAGGTAAAGTTAAGTCAGGACAGGAAAATGATGAACAGGCAAGCACCCCTGGTGATATGATAGGAGGCTTCTTGGTGCCACTCCTATCCCAACCATCTTCAGTTATCAGAGAAGATCCTGCAGAGAAGTCATGGGAGAAGTCCTTCCTTTCTATGTCTTACGAGGCAGTAGCTTCCAACACAAGAGATTCTGATTCATGATGTCTGGGCTGGTCTTCAGGATTCTATGTTTTTTAAAAGTTTCTCAAGTAATTCTAATGTGAGCAGCATTTAGTCATCACTGCTCTGTGACGTGTATCCAATCTAAAATCTACGATTGGTCTTTTCACGCAAATTAATAGCCCTTGTTTTGGGAGGTTAGAAATAATTACAAGAATAGATTCCTCATTTTGAAGAAGATTCTGAATCCATTTTGCTATCTTGAAGTGAACTAGACTTAGTGTGTTTGGTCCTAAGTGTCTGTTTTCCAATTTCTTTCTCCAATGCTATCCTCATAAAACAATAAGAACAACAAAAAATAAACAACAACAAATTTCCTGGATGTACCTGACACAAAATAAACCTGGTTCATTAGCAGTTGCAGATTATAACCTTCATGGTAAAAAAAAAAAAAAAAAAAATCCCTTACTGTAATATAGATATCATCTGCTGAGAGAATTAAGATGATTATTTCCTTGGATACTGTCCTGAAGATAGTATAGTTTATTACCCTGAAATATATTTTGTTCTGCTTCTGGCAGAACATTCAGTTCCATTTGGTTGTTTAAACTGAATTTTATTTACAATCATTAACCTTCCAGTTAAGACTATTCTGGTTGAAATTGTTCTTATGTGATGGTATCCTTCCGCCTCTTCTATTTTGTATTAGGAAATAAGGGAATTGAAATACACTTGGCTTTAAATTAAGTCCATCTATTTAATTACAATGAAGTTTATGTTTGATATTAAATCCTTCATGCCTTTTCAAATTCTGAACAATCGTAGCACTGATATTGTCCTTAGAGCATCAGGATCTGTAAACAACATGTTACAGTTTGTATGACTGTCCTATCAGGAACATAAACTTGTTATAAACATATATACACATGGGTAGTACCTTACCAAGGAATAATTTTGAGCATTGGGAAGACTTTTAAACAAAACTCTGATCCTCTCTTTGTGTGTGTGTGTGCGTAGAAATATTTACTATCATTGTTTCCTATCTGTTATCTGATTTTAGATGACAGTTCATAATTTTAGAAGCAAAATGTGTATCTCTATTTAACTATACTAGGTAAATATAAGGCTGACTTAATGACATTCAACTTGTAAGATGCTCTATTCCCAAGCAAACAACTAAGTTATAAAGATTTAACATTATTATAATAATATTAATTATCTATCTTTTTATTAGGAAACCATTTTCTTATGAATTTTGTGAGTTTTGTGAACTACTTTGGTAAATTTTTACCATAATTCCTGTTTTGCTGGGTCCAGAGACTATGTGCCAAAAATCTTTTCCCTCAAAACTTTCATGTGTAAGTCAAATAAAATTTAATCCTTATGCTTTTCATTTATTTACATTTACTCTTAAAGTCATCCAAATGTTTTATGTAAGAGCTTTTTGAATTCCAAGAGACATTATAGGGCTCCCAATGTCCCAAGGAAGCACTCTGCTGAAATATTTTATCTTCTAGATGTTCATTTTTCTATTTTTAATATATACTCTAAGAAAACAAAATAAACAGATCGTGTGCCCCTTTCTTTTTTGATTGGAATAATTCAAGGCTAACATAAATTTTATATAAGTAATTCAAAACAATATGGATTGTGACTCACCAATTTTGTATCCTATTACTCTGGCTCCAATATTCTCATGGTTGTAATTCTGAAAATGTATACATAAAATACATTGTACATGATGATTAACTACACACATACATTCATCACCCAGGCATGTGTAGCACAAATACAGAAGACAAGAGGAAAAGGAGGGAGCATCATCCATTTTTAAAAGATTTAAAAAACATTGTAGTAGGGGTAATGAGAGCTCATAAATAAGAAGCTTAAGCAGAGATGGCTAAAGCTTCAAGTAATAGAGGAGAAAACTTCATTGCAGATGGCAGCCACCCTGCTTTGACATAACATCCCAACTATCGAGAAGATTGAAAAATATTTATGTATATCTAAAATCATGAAGATTAATTGATGGACTATGTAAGAAACTTTCACCGTTCCCAGGTCACTTCCTTCTATGGTAACTGCAGACCCAGAGGTAACTTTTTGAGGATTTTCAAGTCTTGATGGGCTGCCATTCAGCCCAACTTGCCTTCTTAGCCCGGTGAATTTGTATAATGAAAAAGCACATGTCAGACTTGACTTCCTAACCTCATGAAGGTAGCTAGAAATTCAAAGGAAAGAGAGTAATCTCTTCCAAAGAAAGTAAACCAACAAATTGGGGGATGTTTATAGTGGGTATGAGTACCATGAATACACAACTTCCTCTTTTAGTTTTAGGATGGTGCACACTTGGATTTGCTCTTTGGATTTATTTTTCAAAACTGAAAACCCACTAATTAGCTGGTCAAGTCCTGTCTAATAAGTATATCTGAGCAGCCAGCCAGAGTTCCCATTTAAGGAAGAACTTGGCAGAAAAATTACTTATACAATAATATCTATCCAGACATGAGCAAAAGAAAAAAAAACGAAACCTCAACAAAAGATTGTCAGGGACATAAAGAGCATGAAAGTGAAAGACCAAGATACAGATACAGAAATTACCCAGAGATAGTTCAGCAAACAAAATAAACTTAAAATAATGTAAGTACTAAAATGGAAGACAGGGGAGAAATTACTACTGCCATATAACAGGGACAGAAAGTCACAAAAGGGATGATCAAAGTAAAAACTCTTGGAAATTAAAAATATAATTGCTATAAAAAGTGGAATCAATAGATAAACTAGAAAAAAAAGTAGAGAAAATTTCCCAGGGAAAAAGAGGTTGGGAAGGAAAGTAAATAAGAGAAAGGTTAAGTAAGAGACATATCATCAATCTAGGGGAGTACTTTTCAATATTTACTTTTTGGATGAACGATTCTTTGTTAATTGCTGGACATTTATCACTGATGTTCAGCAGCTTGGAATGACTGTCATTATAACAACGTAAAACTTCTCCACATATTTTCAAAACCCTCCTATTGGAGAGACTCCTCTGTCAGTTGACAGCCACAGATACAGGAGGTCCATACACAGCATATATAAGCTCAGGGAAAGGACACACACACACACACACAAGCACACACAGAAGGGGCTAGAACCAATATCTGCCTCTAGGAGTATAGTCAAGTGGTAATTCTGGAAAACACTCCTGCTATAAAATACCTGTAACACATATATTAAAATATATATACAGTTTTTTAAAATGCATAACTGCTTGTAAGAAGTTAAAGGAAATTCCTAGGAACAACAGAATAATAAATCAATTCCAAAGGCAACATGGGCCTGAAGGTATTTTCCAGTTCCAGGAATACAAAACATCTTTTTTAAATGCAGCACTCATGTGCTAAATAATCTACTTAACATATATGAGCATAATAATAATTTTAAGAGCTACAAGTTTACACAAAACTCGTGGTTCTGTGTCTTCTTCCTCTGTCCTATGCTAGTGTCTCCTTCAGAGACAGAACTTTTTTCCCAAGTATTGTTTGAAATTCCCATATATATATATATATATATATATATATATATATATATATATAAACTACCCATATATCTATTAGATTTATTTGTTTATGAGATTTGTAGATATAGTTATATAACAATGTAACACACTCTATAATATTTCTTGACTTGATTTTTTTCTATTCAAAATTCCTAAGACTCATCTATTTGACAGTAGGGAACTGTCCCTCCATTGAGTTTTTACAGTTACACAGTGTTTTGCTATATGAACTACAATTTTCCTCCTATAGATGAACACTTAAATTATTATATTATTGTTATGAACAATGCTGCTATGGATACTCTGTGACTTAAATATGGCTGTGAATAGTTTGACACTCTTTCCATGAAAAAGTGTGGACTATTTCCTCCCTTCTTGAATCTGGATTAGCCTGTGAGGATTTAACCAATGAAATGTGGAGAAAATGATACCATGTCAGTTTCAGATCTAGCTCTAAAGCAGATTTATAGTTTCAGCCTCGTATTGTATAGAGCTGAGCTGCAGTGCAGTCTATATACAGTCAGAAGGTAGCCTGACTATTTTAATGAAGAGACCTAGTGGAGAGGCTCTAAGACCCACTTGTAGAGAAGCAGGGTAGCCCATCCATCCAAGGCCAGCCTCCAACTGTCCCTATCAAGACACCAAGCTTTCATTGAAAACTCCAGTCAGACAAGTTGTCAGGCCAGTGGGACACCATGGAGTGACCTCATTGATGGCACTTGGAGCAGAAGAATCACTAAAATAAGGCTTTACTGATTTTCAGCACAAAGTATTAAGTTCATAATAAAGTGAATGTGGTTTTAAACCACTGAGTCTATGGGTACTTTGTTACGTAGCAATAGGTCATCAAAACACTCCTGGTACGCTGTGAACATGAGTTTTGATAGGAAATATACTTAGTGAAATTTTTGAGTCATAGACTATGCACATTCCAGAATTTACAAGATAATACCAAAATGTTTTCTTTCAAAGTGATTATGCCAAGTTACACTCCCACCAGCAGTATAAGATGTTGATCAACCTGTTCTACAATTGTTCACACTTTATCCTTCCTCTTCAGTACAATGCCCTTTTATGCCTTTTTACCCATTTTAGGTATAGTATACTTCTGACTGATTTGTAGCAGTTATAGATTTTAAAAACGTATCCTTTCTTTATTATATCTGTGTGTATGCGTGTCTTTCCAGTATGTTTGAAGAACAGGAGTTCTTACTTTTTATCTACTCAAATTCATAAACATTTTCTTTCATGCTTTGCACTTCTTGTACCTGTTCTAAGAAATGTATCTCTCTGATTTCAGATCAAATATATTTGCCTATATTTTCTTCTAAAACGTTAATATTTGCTTTTCACATCTGTCTCTAATCTGCCAGCAATCCAACCTGTTGTTTTGTGTGTGTATGCAGTTGATGTAGGGATCAAATCTTATTTTCTTGTGGAAGATCAATTGTACCAGCATTATTTGATTCCTTTTCCAATCAGTTGTATATTAAGTATCAATATATGCAGGGATCTGCCATTTGCCTCAATATTCTTTTCAGTTTATCTTCTTGCCTATCTTGTACCAATACTATACTGCCTCTGCTATGTAAGAGAACCTAGGAAATAATAGGTATTCAACAAATACTTTTTAAAGGAGTGAGTTAATACTGCTTTACTGTAAGTTATGAAATATGGTAACACAAGTCCTCTCACCTCACTCTTCCTCAGGAGAACCTTGCCTAATTCTGAGTCTGTCATCAATCATATACATTTTTATTTCAGCTTGTTAAGTAACTTGAAGTACAATATTGGTTCTTCAATCTTAATTATGCAAACCTCGTTATTAATCTTCAACAATTATCAATATTTTTAAATGGTGTTTCCTACGTTCCCTTTTTTCTCCTAAAATATTTTAAAACAAATCTCAGACACCATTCAATTTTGTCAATGTATACTTTGGTATTCATTTCTAAGAAATCCAGACTTTACATAATTTCTATGCTATTACCAAGCAAGACCAAATTAAGGTAATTCCTTAATACAATTCATACTTCATTTTCAAATTTACCCAATGATCTCAAAGGTTTTTTTTTTTTTGTTTTAGTTTGTTTTGTTTTTTTAATCCTTGATTAGTTCAGTGAGGTCCCAAGCAAGGACCACCCATTGCTTTTCGCTGTTTGGTTTCTTATGTTTCTCTCTCTGTCTCTTCCTCCATTTAAAAAAAAAAATCACTTTCAAGACCAATTTTTTGTTTTTATTTTCAAATTGTCCAAAGTATTGGGTACCTGGAATGTATAACAAATAGAGAGTGATAATGAGGTTTCAGCCAATGGACACAGTTGTAAGAACTGAGTCAATGTATTGCTAATAGTAGGGATCATCCTCTAGGACCATAAAAGTGATTGACATTTTGTCACATGGATATTGTGTTTGTTTGATCTCTCATAATTGACAGTTCACTCGGGTCTCCACCCTCTCATTCCCTCAATTTTCATCTCTTAGATTTATCTCTTCCTATGTAATTCTTTCTATCTCCAGGCTATCTGGGCCATAAATATATTGACAAGAAACAAGAGTCATGAATAACAACAAGAGAAACTCTAACTTTCTCCTGCTCACTTCTGGGATATGTCCTAATTACAGCCCAGGACTCACAATATATGCTTCTTTTTTCATGTGTAATTTTACTATTTTCAAATTTTATGCTAAACATTTTAAGACAATTTAGGAATTAACCATCAAACCCTTTTTCTTCAATGAAGAAAAAGGAACAAATTGCTCTTTAAAGGAGTGAATTGTTCCAGAACATTCTGGTTTTTGTTTATACAAAAGACTGATACTTCAACTAGAATTTGTAGGTTGAGGATTATTCTTCTAACATCTTTGGAATCTGAAAACTAAAATTGACATGAGCTTGCATCATGAGATTGAATTTCTTAAATGGGTATGCTTTTGAGAATATGTGATGGATTTTGATACACCTTTTTAAAACCATGTTCTTGAACACAAAAGCCACTTGCTTGTTAATAACACTGTTAAAAATACACACACATTTATCACCTCTTGGGACTTCAGGTCACGTTGCACATGCCCCATCATTCTGCCATGAAGTCATTTATTTCTTCTCAATTTGAATAGCTTTAATCAGATCAAAATGTTCCCTCTAAAGAACTGTTTTCAATTCAAGGAAAGAATTCAACATTCTTTTAAAAAGTCTTTACAATATACTACACTGTAATCTGCTTCACACGAACAAAGTGCAAATAACAGAAATACTGAAATACTATTTTGAAAGTCTAAACACAGTGAACTAGTCCAGAACCTGATAAGAAATACATATTTTTTTACTTTTACTTTGATAATGCTGGCAATATATTTTAAACAGTCCAGTATATGATGTGTTTCAAAACTAACAAATTATATAACTATTTAATCTTGGCATACTCCTTTGTTTTGAGTTGGCTCATGTGGTGTTCTATGCTTCGAAAGCAAGAACTTTAAGACATCAATTTGTGCATTGGTCATAAAGTTTATGATCTCATATGTGGCATAATAGATATGAAAAGGGGTGGAAAATGATACTCATAATTTCTCAGGATATTAGGCTCAAACCAGGACTATCCTGAGCACACTGGTATGTATGGATATCCTACTTATAAAGGCATTTTATAGACATGTTAATAACTATTCCAAAGACTGCAAATTTTCTCCCATTGTTAAATGCTTGAGCAGTTTTCCCCCAACAATTCACATAATTGGCTCTCTCTAATAAATATTCCTCCTTTAAAAGGTTGAAAGTGTGTTTTTCAATGTGTAATGTTAACTTCTGGTTTATTTGTTAAACTTAGTTTCTCTGCCTGGAATCACAAAAATTAAAGCCTGTGATGACTAGCAGTAAGATCCAATGTGGTTTCCTGTTCCTTTTTCTCCAATGAAAACTATTTCCATTTAAAATAGTTTACATATAAGAATTAATGGAAGGAAATATCACTCCCTGGCCAGACCATAAACATTCCATCTAATCATGTTAAATTACTGTTCCAAGGAGCTAAATAATTAGTATAGCCCACATTTTGAGAATAGTTAGCAAGTACTCAGTACAAAATGATGGAACCTACTTTGTTCAAGGCACTGAAGGAAATAAACAGAAATAAAATATCCAGCCTTAACCTCAATATAATTATAATTTTCTTAAAGTTGAAGGCATGCTTACAACCAGCACCACAACAACAGCAGCAGCAAAACCACAAAGCAATGAGGTAATACATGACAATAGAGAAAATAAACACCAGGAAGGAGTTCACTGTGGGTTGGGGTATTCATAGACCTGATGACCTGAAGTTGGTCTTAAAGAATTGTAAGATTTAAAACAGACAATTTTTTAAAGCTTGGTTAAAGGTCAAAAACATAAAAGTTACATTTTAAAGTGTCAGTAAAATGTGGTCTTAAAAATACCCAGGCAAATGTTTTGAATCCTTTTGGGTTGATCTCTCATAAAGAAGAGAACTTGCCTTGCTGTGAGGCAGATGTATTCGAATGTTGCCCTGGAAAGAGGCCTCCTCCAAGGGTTGAGGAAGAGTTTAGATTCTCTCATCTGCATGCTATCCCTCTTCACTACCTGAAGACTGACAAGCAGGGATTTGTGAAGTGGGCATTATCCATGGCTAAGAACAGGTCTGAGACAATTTGTTCAATTCGGGCAAGCTACAGAGAAACCATCTGTGGGTGACTACTTTTGCATGAAATTTTGAATAAATTTGAAATAATGTCCTAGGGGCAAGATTTTCTTCTTTCTCTGTCACAAGTAATCCTGAGACCAAAGGGCCTCCAGCTAGGATTGACTCACTTGAAATGTACAAACATCTCCAATTGCCTCTTCTCTATCTGCCTTTAAATATGCAGTAGTCTTCTTTAGCTGTCAAAAAAAAAAAAAGAAAGAAAGAAAGAAAAAAGAAATCTGTATTAGACATTGTCTCCTCTCCCCAGTACACTGGTCACTTTAAGGCTAAATAATGTTAGCTCTCAGTATTGATTCTCAAGTTATATGAGGGACTAAATTTAGATGGTGAGGTCTGGATTAAGGTTAACTGGGTAAGCATTATTAAAAAAAAATGGTATTTCAGTGCAAAATAGGGTACCTGTCTTCAAGTTGTTTGCCCATCCCCCAAGGACTTTGAATTTGTATTTTTAAAGGAGCTTGCAATTAGAGAGTGATTCAACAGTATGAGTGGGCATAGTGTGAGTGCAGCACTCCTTATATTGTGTGTTTGAAATATAAATAGATATAATTTTACTGGAAAGATTTAGGAATATAGAGTTTAGTAATACAAATTTAGAGATTTAAATACATTTACACCCCTTGACTCTGTAGTTCTCAACTCTGTAAAAAATGCTATCCACATGAATAGAATACCTTCAGAAGGAAAATATTAAAAAAAATAAAATCCTACCTATGGATGGTGGAATTATAAGTGATTTTTTCAAAACTCATTCTCTATAACTTGTTAATCAAGGGACCTAGCAAATGGGATGGTTCTTTCCCATTGTTATGTTCACTGTTCTGAAGCATATCCAAAACATAGAGATGTTATCTAAAATGTTTTCTCTTCATGCGCGTGCGTGCACACACACACACACACACACACACGCACACGCACATGCACACGCGCACACACACACACACACACACAAAGACATATCTCTTAAAAGAAGTTAAAAACTTTCTAACAAGGCAGTCTAGAACGTTTCCTTTTTGAATAGAGAAGTGGGTTTTAAGTGATGTTGCCAATAACCTGAAATTATACATAATGGCTCATCTCTGGGAACCCTGCCACCCATTTAATGGGTGTTAAGCTAAGATACCTTTGTTTAGCTCACAGGAAATATCCTGACCAGTCTCACCTGTGAATGCCTGCAGAAAGGAAGAAATTAACACTTCCCCTCCAGAGTCTGACCAGAACCAGGACTTTACTCCCTCCCCTTTTAGTGTAAAAGAAACCTGAATTCTAACTCAGGGAAAATGGGTCTTTGGGACTCCAGTTCACCATCTTCTTGGTCTGCTGGCTTTCTGAATAAAGTTGCTATTCCTTGTCCCAAAAAGGAATGTCAAGAGACAATTCCTTGTCTCATGATTTATTGGCCTGTCATGCAGCAAGCAGTATGAGCTTGGACTCAGTAACAAAAATATCATCAAAATTGTCTATTTGAAAGAAACAAAACTGTCTATTTGAGATATTTCTTTTCATAAATAAAGATAATCACATAACTAATATAATATAAGAGAGTAGAATCTAGGACTCCACCACTCCAGTTCAGAGAATTTTCCAAGTGTGCGAGACTTAATACATTAAACTCTGGGAGTTTCTTAAACTAGAGGTGGTTCCATGTAATCTCAAAACTAACAAACAATGCAGATTCTCCTCTCATTTGGTGTCCAGCATATGCCATGTACCCAATGCTACAATCTGTTGTAAAGTATATGGAAATCAAAGAGGAATAAAATTATGCAAGATCTACTAAACTCTACTTTCTCTGTAAGTCTCCTTAAATATTTATCCCAATTAATTCTTACAGCCACCTTTAGAATGATATATTGCAATCTCTGAGGAACAAAATAAGAATACTGAGATTAACAGATTCAAGTCACAAACTTAAAATAGCAAAATCAGAATTTTAACCAAATTGTCTGATTTTAAAACCCAACTTGTCCCTACTGAGTCAGAAGATATCTATGCCTCTTTAGTAAAGTATTTGGCTTAAGATTCAATACATTATTATTATTTTTTTTAATCTTTAGAGAGAGTGATCAATGTTATCCTAAAGAGAGATATCTACCCATCAGGTAAAGGATTCATATTTGTTCTTAACTTGTTCAACATACTTGAGATAGGAAGTAAATAACACATTCAAAATAGGATAATTTTAAGAAAGTTTATTGACAATAACATTAAACAAAGGTACAAGCTAAGTACAGGAGAACCTCAAAGGAAACTAGGTTAGCAGCAGTGAAGTTGTTAGCAAGTCTAGACTGAAAGTGGGGACAAGCTATAGAAACTTGGAGAAGGGCTGCCGAGAACAAGTTGTTATGAGAAGAGTAGTGACCTATGCCTGGAGGAAACCCCACAGGAAGACATTCAAAAGTTTTATCTAATACCCTAAATTCACTCTCATTCCTCCCTCTGATGGTTGGTGAGGACTCCCCAGGCATTCACTTGATCACAAACTCAATGGAAACAAATTAAGTGATGGAGTGCCAGCAAAGCAATGCCAACTCAGGTTGTATTAGGAGAAAGATAGCTTTCAGAACAAGGAGAGTGTTGGTACACACTCTTCTGCATGGTCAGAGAGCACATTTTTGCCCATTTACGGGGAATTCATTTTATGAAAATATTGAAAAAAAATGCACCACTTTGAAAGGAAGAACACTCATATGGTAAATAGTCTAGAATAGGCTAGACACTGAGGGAAAAGAAAAGGAAAAGTATGATACAGACAAAGTATACTAAAAAGCCATTCATGGCTAATGAAGGAACAGAAATACCACTCAGATTATTTTAGGCAAAAAAGGGAGATCTTGGTTAATGAAGAAAACCAAGAAGTGTTCTGTTTTGTTCATGTGCCAACACCTAGAATTGTCTCTGTACCAGAGACACAGAATATACTTCTGGTTACCCCACCCACAGGCCACCAAAATAGTCTCACCAAGACTTCAAGGAGTAAAGGAAGCAAAGAGAGCTTGAAGAAGGGATGTGAGTAGAGAAAAACAACATATTCACTATAGGTCATGAGCAGTGTTCTTAAAAGGTGCTCATGAGAAAAGAGAATTAGAATTGGTCTATATAGGTCCATAGGACTTAAACTGGGTACTTTTAGGGGGTCAGCTATTGACTAAATTATTCAAATCTGTCTATAAATGAAACTGGCAGTGAGGCACCTATCACTAGAAAAGAGTAAAATATGTTTCTTTCTAGGTCTAAGGGTTTCTGTGTGATGTGTTACAGAGTAGATCTTGGAAACACATTATTTTTTTAATATTAAGCATTTATAATTCTGTTTCTTTCTCCACCAGCATCCCCCAGAGTTCAACATGTGGAATAGAAACCCCGTGCTTCAGGCACAATGATATTGAAATGAATCTTGGAATTATTTATTAGAAAGCACAAAATATACATAAACTGACAGTGAGTAGGCTGTAGGGAGAGGAAGCACAGAAAGAAATGTTTTCTCTTAATGTAAAACAAAACAAAACTCATCACCCTGTCCTTTGTTGAAAGAAGGTGGAGAGTAAAAATAGTTATTAGTACTGCATAACATTATGCAGTTCCCAATAAGAAAAAAGCTCTGGTAAAACATTAAAAAGGATTAATTCTCATCTCAATACTACATCTGAATAAACACTGTAGCTCTACAAAAGATCTTGTGTTCCGTTCTGTTTAAAAACAAAACAAAAACACCCAAAGATATCAGTCTAGTATTTTGTAAAGAATTTAGAATGGATTAAAAGAGAGCAAGACAGTCTCATGGACAAAAAAATCAAGTGTTTGTTCATAAAAGCATATTATATTCGAGACTAAAATTAATGATGCACTTGAAAGAAGAAAGACAAGGACTGGGTATTTGCTGTACTTTTCTAAGATGAAGTTTATTAAAAGAAGATTATTAATCCTTGATAAGCATGCATGATTATACACTAGTGTTTTTCATACAATGGTTCTTTTATTGATTGTTTCTTATCTTTAAGTATTAGGTAATCTCCAGCAGTGGCAGTATAAATACATCGTGTATTCTTGGGACTTTTTAAAAGGTTATAAAAATGACATAGATTATTTATTTCATGCATTTATAAATTAACCTGAATGAAAATGTCTACGAACCAATAGAAGATGTGTTTAGTTTTCTACCAAAGTGTTTTGTGATGATACTTAACTGTTTATACCCTTTATTTGTCAAGTAGTAATGATAAAATATTTCTCTACTTCATAAGGATCTTGAAAGACTAAGTTCAGTTACATCGATGAAAATTCTGTGACCTTCTCAGAAGAAATTCTTATAAATATTTCTAAGACATTCTTATTATAAAACCACTATTGACTGAATTTCTCTGGGAATAGGATGTTCCAGTTAATTTAATTTAATTTTCTGTTGAACTAAGCATTAGTGAATAAAACTATTTTATTTCTGTCTACAATGTTAAAATGGTTTATAAAACCTCTTGGGGTATTTTTCTTGCCTAAACGCAGTTCAGTGAACATAAACAACCATCTATATGATAATTAACAATTTGATACCATTTATACAGCATCTATAATGTATTGAAAATTAAACTAAACTTGTATTGACACCAGTTGAGATGGGTTGTTGACTGATCGTCCTTGAAATAAAATTGTCTTTGTCAATGTACCCTCTCTTTGTATTTTAAGATCATATTCATTTACATTTTAGTTGATTTGATTGTTACCTATTACCCTTAAAAGCAGTTGTTACACAAGCTCATTGAAAACATGGAGAAAGCACTCTAAAATTTGAAAGAATTCCTTGGAATATTAAGAAAAATAGTAAATATAATCAATCTCACCATAAAAATAAAAGAAAGCAGGTGACAGTGGGGGAATGCTCTATCTTTATGTCTCATTATGATTAAATTTCTCTGTTCTACCAATGTTTTCAACTGATAGACAAGTTCATTTGGGATTGTACCTCTTCTCTGTCTTCTTTATTTAGTGGCTGATGCTAAAAAAATATTTTCCGTTCTTTGAATAGGCTGTAAATTATATGATTTTACTGAATGTGCAGATTAGAAATCTGATTATCTACAATGTCTGCCCTTTACAACATTATTTAACTTCTTTAAATAATTTTGATTATTTAATTAAAAAAATTAAATTAGGGCATTAGCAGCAGAAAGCCAGTAAGTGCTAGTTCATTTTCCTAGTTCACTGTAGCTACATATTAATTCATTAGCCTTTAGATTATGTAGCTGGAGCCAGACCAGAGGGAGATTTCTGCCTCTGGCTAAGATGTAAAAAGCTGGAAGGAACATTGCTTCCATTCTAACAATAATATAAAGTCAAATAAACTATAAAATCATAACTTTCCTTGAGTCCATCAGAAAGCTGAGGTCGTAATCCAACCAAATTATTCGAATTCCAAAGGGAAACATGTCCCTACAAGAGGAGATGGGACACAGCACTAGCTCACCTGGGTCGAAGCACTGGGGGAAGAGGCTGCTTAGCAGTTACTATAAAAGTGAATTAAAAAACATCAGCTGAAATTTTAACAAATTATGAAAAGTGAAGTGTGAACTATTATCCATATAAGACTGGAAGAACTGGGGTCCAGACATCCTCTTATCAGCTGTTTTTTTTTTTTTTTTTTTTTTTTTAAATGAACCTCACTTAGTAACTGAAAGAAAATCTGGAGGAAGGGCTGGAGACCAAAAAAGCTCTTCTCCTTGGTGGAATCTTGCAGAAAACAATTTTTAACTGCTCAGGGAAGATACAAAGCCCTACCTATTTCCTCTAAACTCTTTTCTCCTATTAAACAAAAACGTGGAGGAGCAATAGCCCATCACCTTAAGGGCACAGCAAAGGCTCACGGTCACTGGAGAAAGAGCAGAAGGGAAATCCCTGTACTCCGGAGTGTGGTTAAGAAAACCATGCTGGCCTTAGAATCCTATATCTGCACCCACTTAGAGGTTTGCTTCCAATGAGGTAGGATTAGGGAATATCTGGTAAAAATTAACACAGATCAAGGGCATAGTTTGGGTGACATGCAAAGAAAGAATGCTGAGAAAGTTCCCACATCTTGCTCCCCATGAAGCTGGACACAAAGGATCTGCCTAAACTGAGGCTGAAACTGGACAAGAGTAAATTCTTGCCAGCCACCACCCCTAGCCCAGAATCCAGCAACAAGAAAAGTGGTCTATCACTGGAGGAGAGTAATGTCATGGACTGAGATCCCCTGTAGTGTAGGTATGCAGAGATGATGAAAGTTGAGGGTGGAACACAAACACTGAGAAAAAAAATTAAAAATAAATTCCTGGCACTCTAGCCACCACTTAAAGCAGAAAGAAACAGTCCTGATAAAAGTACATCCAGCCATCACTTTAAGCAGAAAGCAACAGTCCTGATAAAAGTACATGAAGACTGTAAGACATAGAAGAAGAAATAGCAACAGAAAAACCCAAACTCTGTTCAACTGAAAAATGTTCAGTTAACACAATAGTCATCAGAAAAAGGATGAAAAGCAAAGGTAAGAGAAAGCCAACAAAAGATAAAGTGGTAGACATAATTCCAAATATCAATAATTAAGTTAAATGTAAATGATCTAAAAATCAATTAAAATGCAGATTGTTAGAATGGGTGAAAAAATTATCCAAATATATCTGCTTATAAAAAAGTCACTTAATACAATGATATAAATAAAAGTGCAGGCATGAAAAAGAATACATCATGGAAACACTAACAAAATAAAACTGAAGTGACTGAATATCAGACAAAACAGACTTCAGAGTAGAAAAATTTCCCAGGAACAAAGAGAGATATTGCATAACACTAAAAGGGTAAATTCACCTCACCAAGAAGATAGAAAAATCTTAATTGTGTATGTACCTAACAATAGAACTTCAGATTCCCTGAAGCCAAAACTGATAGAATTGAAAGGACAAATACACAGATCTATAGTACAGTTGGAGACTTCAATGCTTCTCTTTTAGAATACATGGAAAGAAAATCCGTAAGAGATGGGCTTGCTGGGCAATGACTTGAAAGCACTGAGTCTAATCACTATACTAGATAAATCTGGGAACTGAAATATTGGTTAGCTTATATTTCCACACTATCTCTGTGTGGAATTAGCAAAATATCTAGTAGTTTTGCTCTTGCTGAATTAGACAATAAAATCAATGACATTCACGCACATATACCTTCTCACCCCTGCTTCTTCCCCCACATACACACATACATTCACAATCCCCATACCCTCCCAACACCTGTTTAAATGCTACTATTAATTTGTGCTTTCATATGTGAAACACTATGATATAAAACAATGAGGTAGTTCATTGCAATGGTTTTAATGCTCACTCTCTGTTCTAAGCATCAATCAGTTTACATTTATAAATAGAGGGCAGTATGAAAAGAAAACATTTAATGAAATTTAAGGATGACCTTGAAAAAGTTTAAAGTTTGATTACCTGACTTTGCTAGGGGTTGTCAGTATATTTAAATCATAATATCTGAAATTCTAGGGACAGAATCAAATGAAGATCTGTTGTGTCCCAAGCTAGGCAATAATTTGGTGTTGTCTAACCAATCTTCTCAATTTTTCAGCTCCACATTTATTTGGAAAAGAGTCTGAGTGCTGTGTTGGTGAAGTGTGAAGGTGAATGCCCTGTTGGCTACTCTTAGACTCCTCTACTGAGTTCCTGCTATAGACCTGAATGCCCCAGTAAGCAAGACAAAGAACTCCAGACCGGTTTTTCTATGGTCCTTTACTGATGTCTGTTCTTGCCTAATCATGTTTCTTTTGCCAATCCCCAAAATTACCTCTCTTGACAAAAATTCTGGGAAATAGTTTCTCTACTTCATTAGAGTTCAAATGAGTCCCAGGATAGCAGGTGAAAATCAAGTGGTTTTCTGCTCACAATACATCCTGCTCCCTTCCGCAAATGGGGCACCTTCCTGTTTTGTGTGATCTAGAGAGTGCCTGTGTCTGACTTCCAGAGAGTCTCTCCCCTGCTCTCCCACTTACCCTGGCAGCAGAGGGGTCTTCTAGGAGAAAGATTAAGTAACAGAAAAGAGCCTTCATCGTTCTTTCTGTTGAATGTTGCAAGGATAGCGTGTGGGGAATCTCACTACTACATGATTTCCAACAGCCAAATGGTGTGATTGCAACACTCACCTACTAGGGGCAGCAAGAGTTCAAGCGTGCTGTTATCTTCCTTGGGTATCTACTGATACCCCTTATAAAGATATCTTTATGGTGGCACGGAAGGTAAAATGAAAAAAAATCTTAACTGTGGTACTAAGACATATTTTTATAGATTTTTCAAAAGAACAATTAAAATTTCCCTGTTTTTCTCTCCTCTCTCAGGAATCTTATTTTTGTCCACTTGCTAATTCCTTTGCTCGAAAGAGACAGGAAGAGAGCATCCCACTTTTGTTGTTGTTGTTAATGAAAGATCATATAAAAATATGTGGAGGCATTTTGTACTAATTATACAACTTTTAGTAGTGTGCCGGCTGGCTAAGTTTGGTTGCTGGTGGCAATTTTATAGCAGCATTGCAGAAAAGATTCCAATCCAAAGCTAGTTCTGCTGAAAAACGAAAGAAGTGAGAAAATGCTGAGACTAGTAAACAAAAATAAGAGCTTAGACAGCTAAACATTAAATAAAGGGTAACTGCACTAGGGGAAAAATATCTCAGTGGCCAGAGGAAAAATAAATAGGAGGAGCATATTACCCTCCCCCATAACGATATACTAGCACAAAATACATCTTTATAATTTATGAATTATCAACCATATTTTTTAATTGGGTTCCTTATCCTCCATTAAGTTGTAAATTTGACTCATTTACATAATATTTTCTTACTGAATTTCATGGTAAGTGTACATTGCATTAATAGGTTACACGTCTGATATCAGGTGTAGAAAAATGCCATGATGTGATGACAAAATCTCTATTCTAAATTTTAAAGTATTGCAACAAAAGGGGAGAGATTCTGCCACCTGTTATTTACATTGAGAATCAGAATTATATAATTATTCAAGATTTTAGAAATTATCTCAACATTTTTATAATGCAGATAAGAAAAAATTAAGCTCCAGAGTTGTTTACCAAGGAGATTAGGAGCAGAATAGTGACTAGACCCAGAGTGCTCTTATTCCTTGACCAGTAGTTCCATGCTGACTCTAAGTTACAAAAAATGTCCAGATATTCCTAGAATAAGAGATACTAGTGGGAGCTAATTCTGTAACCACAGTAGAGAGAATGAGCAAAACTAAGTAGAAACATCATGAAGCACTATTTTGCACAGTATGTAATAAATGGATGTGTTAACTTTCTATCCTTATTTGTCCTCTTTCACTACTTAATTTTGGAATCCAAATTTTAATAGTTTTCAGCCAGAGCTCTGTTCGGGAAAATAGGATCACTGTACGTGAAAAAAAGGCTTGGATTCTCACTTATGTATAATTCATAAGAAAGTGAGTAAGAAACTAAACTAAATTAGGAAATGATATGAACAAAAAAGCACCTCTCTATATTTATGATTAAAATATATATATTTGTTGTATAAATATACCAAATTTGGTAATCTGTCTTCACCATTTTGAAACCAGTGATCTAGTTTATGAAATATTATATTTTGAGTAAATTGTTTCCATACATCCTGTTTAATAAAAATAATGGTTGCTACCTTTAACTTACAGTAGTCACAAGGCATAGGAATGATAAGTGAAATTAAACGTGCTGACTTCATGAAGAGTGGCTGGCAAGTTGTGTTTATCTTGATTTCAACTAAACAATAAAAGTTATCAATCTTTACTATGCAGCTTTTGTATAGTTTTTGATAATGTCATATGTTTAGCAAAGTTGAGTGAAGGATTATAATCAATATTCTCCTGTAGAGAATGCCAAGGGCTTACAGTACCACTGGGGCACAGAGGCGGAGTTGGAAGAATTACTGGAGGATGGAGAAGCAGTAACAAAAAATAAAGAGGAAAAAATAAAAAATAAATAAAAATAAATAAAGAGGAAAGGGTGTACTGTAACTTAAACTAAAGTGAAGCAAATCCTTACTCTTTTTTCCTAAGAAAATAGGGCCAGGGCTTCCCTGGTGGCGCAGTGGTTGAGAGTCTGCCTGCGGATGCAGGGGACATGGGTTCGTGCCCCGGCCCGGAAAGATCCCACATGGCGCGGAGCGGCTAGGCCCGTGAGCCATGGCCGCTGAGCCTGCGCATCCGGAGCCTGTGCTCCACAACAGAAGAGGCCATAACAGTGAGAGGCCCGCATAACACACACAAAAAAAATGAAAATAGGGCCAAACACTATTTCATATGCATTGACTTGCTTTCCACACTGGGCGCCAACTCCCTCTGCCATGGCAGGATTGAGTGTCCTTTGCCTGAAGTTGACACAGAACTGTTCTTTCTTCTAATTAAAACAAAGAAGGATATTAGGATAGTACTGATTAAAGGTGGGAAGCAGAGAACTGTTCTCATTTTATTCAAAATTAGTTTGAGCTCATCCAAGATCAAAGGAAACCCAGATGTGGGAAAACAAACAGACCACAAACAAGTCATTTGTTGACCTGATGCCATTTCTTGGAAGTAAAATGACTGTTACCCTTAGGAAGGCTGGCTCGGCAACTGTGACACCAGCAAGGGCTTATCCAGCAACAAGCGTCTCAGGGTTCCTCATCTCCGAATGTATGTTATGAAAATGAGGTTTTAATAACATAAAGTCCAGTCAGGATATTCTCAAAGGTCCAATTGCAAATGGATTTACATTGAAACATATGTGCACCTACATGCAAGGATCCACACACACATGATCACACATACTTGTACATGCTTTGCCCACATGTACAAAGCATGCAACAGTTTGCTTGCCTGGGGCTTTTGCTTGTGTAGATCCTATCAAGACATCCCTTGACTACTAAGAGCTCAGTCTCTTAGTAGGATGCATGAGTCAAACAACTTCCTTTCATGTTTACAAATTGTCTGCTTTTTTACTGTGTTTGAAACATCAGACTGTTTTTCCTAGAATCAATTATTTTTATGATGTTTCCTTTTCTTTCTATTCATTTTTTTCAGAGTGGTGATAAAAATCTACTCATCTAAAGTCCTGAAACTTTCAACTGCTTTTCCTTGAACACCAGATGCTTGTTACAAAGTAGAACTAAGAGGATGGGAGAGAGTATAAAAGTGAACATTTTGGGTTTGGAAATATTGTGAAAGTTTGGATTAAAATAAGTATGGCCAAAAGCAGACATGTCTGCGGTAATATAAATACATTTCTCCACGATCCTAAATAAATCCATGTATATCACAGAATAAGTTGTATTTCTCATGAAGTACATGATGATTTCCAAACCGAACACATAGTGGATAAGATATATGGCTTTTAAAATGCAACTGATATTGATATTTAAATGTTAAATTTAAAGATGTGCATGAATTCAACCCATTCTCACCACTTATTTAATAGACATAGGTGAGGATAACTGTATTCTTCTATTCACCACTCTAATGGGAAAGCCCAAATCTATACGTTCACAAATACTGAAATGAGTCCAAGTATCAGAGCTCTAGGGTCAGACTTTTGAAAAATAATGGGCCCAAAAGAGGCTTTCAGAATTAAGTATTTCATAGGATGTTTAAATTGCTTGGTGGTCTTTTCAATCTTCTTTGGTAGAGTTGGGAGCAGAGTTTCTCTCGCAGAGAATTTTTGAAACTAAATTGGTCAGATGAAATAAGTGTATCCTCAATAAATGTTTCAAGCTATTTATTTTCTAGAATTTCTGTACTCAGGACAAATTAAGATCACACAATGAAAGAGAAAGAGGAATTGAGAGAAAGCCAATGACAATTTATCCAAAATTTAAACTAGTGGTTTTAAAGAAAATTGTCTTGGCCTAAATGTAATTTATTATTTTATCTTTCATATGTTATTCAAGAAATGGAATATAACATTAAATTTATATCACCTTTAATTTATTTAAAGTTGATGCTTCATTTATTTTTATTTTTTGTGTTTTTCTAAGGCAAGATAGAAAGTAATTCAAGTGTATACAAGTTTCCAACTTTTTCCCCTCCCTTCCAAGTCTCTGAGTTAAATAACGGACATGTAATTGTTTTTCATGGCCCTTTACCACTGTGCAGTTTAATACCTGGTCCAATAGACCCAAATAAAGTGATGTGGAAAAAAAAATCAAAATAGTCAGTATTTCTATAAATGGCTGGGAGGCCATTGAGGAAGTTTGACTTGTGTACTGGTCCTCAGCTTGAAAGAAATCTGATTTGATTTTTGGACCATTTATTGTCCTAGCAAAGGCATCCGGAACATCTCCCAGAAACTCAGGATGCTTATTGGATGCTTATCCTAAAACAACTAGTGACAACATTCCCTTAAGGATGTTTCCTGTCTTATGTCAGAGTACACCCTGGTGGCTTTTGCCTTTATAAGCCCCTTGTTCTTTCTCTTCCTGGAACACTCTTTAGATTTTACCTGAATCTATGTCCCCAAATTGCAATTTTTAAGACCCCCAAATAAACTCTTTTCTTATTTTCAGCCTTCTGTGTGTGTCTTTTGTTTTTGGTTGACAGTAAATGACAAAGACTTGTGATAATTAAAAAAATAATTCACACATTCTTCTTATAATTCAGTATAAAATGTCCCATTGATAAAAATATTAGGAAACTTAGCAAGTTCAAAATGGACTCAGAAAAAGAGAAGTTGTTATGACATTGTATTAGTTTTCCGTTGCTGCATAACCAATTACCACAAATTTAATGACCTGAATAATGCAAAATAATTATCAGAAGTCCAACACAGTTTTCACCAGGCTAAAGTCAAAGTATTGGCAGCCCACATTCCTCTCTAAAGGCTCTAAGAGAGGTTCTGTTTTCTTCATTTGTTTGCTCATTCAGGTTATTGGCAGAATTTAAGTCCTTATTAATCGTGTAGGACCTAGTTTCCTATTTCCTTGCTAGCTCTCAGGTGAGGGCCATTTCCAGCTCTAGAGGCCATCCATATTCTTCAGCTTCTGGTCCCTTTTCTCCGTCTTCAAACCAGCAACATCAGTTCTTGCCACTCTTCATTCTTCAAATCTTTTCCTTTATTTTCTCCTGTCTCATATCTTCTAACCCAGACAGGCAATGTTCTTTGCTTCTTAGGGATCATATTGAAGGGTGGAAGAATATGCCATCCCAAACATACCTTTTAAAAAAGGGGTTATTTTGAGTTGATTATTTTGAGAAATAGCAGACAAAGGAGAAGCTCTGAAAATTGGGGTAGAAGTTACTCTTTTGTAAAGTAAATGTACATTTATAAAGGAAATCTCCATTTGTCAGGATGTTTCTCTCACTGTACTAGGAAAAGAAAATGACTAAATCACAAGAATCTTATTGATGGGGAAGGCACTGACTTAAAATGCATAACCAACTTGACTCTTGTTTATGGTATTATTGATGGGGAAGGCACTGACTTAAAATGCATAACCAACTTGACTCTTGTTTATGGTAATTTCTTGGTCTTCTCCCCATAACTGGCTGCCTCTACTTCCTTCTCTCTTTCATCGTTAGCTGAAATGATATTTAAGCCACCTCTGAGTGTTATTTATTTTTCCCCAGGTATCTCCCATATATACATCATGTATATATGCCAATAAACTTCTGTTTGTTTTTTTCTTGTTAATCTGTCTTTTGCTTTCAGTGTTTCCAGCTAAGAATTTAGAAGAATTATAGGCAATTTTTTTTCCCTCTTCTACAATTTCATTAGATTGTGGCCACTAAAATAAGCCAGTATATTCTTCCCATCTCAAGGACCTAATTATATCTGCAAAGTATTTTTTCATGTAAGGTGATATATTCATAGATTCTGGTGTTTAAGGCATGGGTATCTTTGGAGGGACTATCATTCTCCCTAATATAGGCTGTTAAATGATGTTAATTGCTAAGAGAAGTAGAAGGGTTTCATGAGTGCATAGAATTTCTGAGGGAAAATACTTGTAGTTTGAGGCTATCATTGTAATGGAACATCACTGGTGTATTACTCTCCTATAAGTGCAAACATTAATTTTCTAGGCAATGAGTTATATAATCTGTGTAAAAGTTATCTGTCAGACTTATGGGTACCAAGCAGTATTTAGGAAATAAGAAAAGTAATTTGTACAATCTACAGTTTAAAATATAGGGAGGGGATTTTTTGTTGTTGTTGTATTTCTTTTATTGTACTACCTTTTTGAGTTTTGACTGCATTCACTAATTGGCTACTCTAGACTCAGGGTCTACAGAAAATAATGATGTCCAAAAATTAGCAGATGCCATGAGAGCTAATAAATATGTTTACAAGTAAATAAACAGACTCTCAGTCCCCATGGAATTGTTTATTTCTTTAACTCATATTTGCATGGACTTATGAGAAGATATGTGATTTGATGATTAAATTCAAAATAAATTTTTTTAACTTTTATTTTTTTACCTACTTTTCCATAATTCAGGGTACATATGAAAGAAATATTGTTACCAAATAGGTAAGTGAATTATTCCCTATTCATAAATCATATACTTGAAAATTTAGGGTCACTGAAATGCTTTATACAAAAACAAAATCCCTTTCAAATTTCATCAAATTATTTGTGAGAAAAATTCTGAGGATATACAGTATTATATGCACTTTAATGAATTATAAGGATAGTATTATAAACAATGTAAAAGCAAGTATGTATTATGTATTGATTTTTTTCATGCCTCATTCCAAAAAAACATATTTTGAGGAAACATATAACTTTGAACTATTTAGAGTTCTAAATGCTGCCAAGATGTCCAGCCTGGGAAACTATAAATAATAACATTAAAAAGTAGAAAAACTTTTATAGAACATAAACATGATAGATATAATCACGCATCTTTGGAAAAGCAGCAGACAAAGCAACTAATCTGCCTGAAGTAGTTGTAAAAGCTTCTCCAAGGATGTGGCACTTCAGCTATCTTTAATAACTTCTGAGAGGTAAGGGAACACACTGCATGCATGAAACAAAAAGAGGGTTCTAAAAACATCAGACAGCAGAAGAGCTCTCAGAAATTCCATATATGATAGAAATGAAACACTCAGTAGAAAGACTGGAGGATAAAGTTGAAGAAATCTCATATAATGTACAATAAAACTTGAAAAGTTTGAATATCAAAGAGGAAGAATTAGAATATTAAGGGACAAAAGGGAGGATTACTTTCATTCTACAGTTCTATACCCTGTCAAATTCTCACCAAACATGAAAGTAGAATGGGGACAATAGATCAATAACTTCAAAATTCTGGCGGAAATTATTTTTAATCTAGAATTCTCTACCTTGCTAAAGAATTTTTCAAATTTAAATTTAGGATAAAAGCAATTCCATATATATAATTTCTAAAACTAAGACAAAATTTTTTCCTGCCCTCTCTTGCAAAGCTCCATGGGGTTATGCTCTGCCAAACAAAGGAATAAAACAAGAAAGGGGAAGACAAGCCTCAATGAAAATGATGACCCAATACAAGAGAGGGGTAAAGCTATAAAATCTACAGGATTCACTCAGCAATTCAAATAATATTTATTAATTATCTTCTCTGCACCAGTTACTGTTGTGGATGCTCTAGATACACCAGTGAACAAAATAGAAAAAAAAATCCTGCCCTGATGAAACTTACATTACATTGACTACTGAAATAATAGTTATGGGAAATTCCAATATGAGTGCTTAGTAGAGAGCTGAGAAAGAGAGAAAACTTCACTCCCCAAAGTGGAATTAAACAGATAATGCAAAGTTTATGCTATTTTGTGTTGTAGAGTTAAACATTAAAATAATTAGTTAACGTGGTTAAATGTGGAAAAAGAAGATGAGGTTGACCTGAAATACTGCTGTTTCTTTTGTTTGTGTTTTTGTTTTAGAAAAACAAAACTGTGGTTCTATTTGACTTGAAATTATGTACTTATTTTGAGAAAACTAAAAGTTAACTAAAAAATGAAAGAGAGAGATCTTTGACATAAATGCTAAAAGGCAGGGAGACAGGAATTTCAAAGGATGAAAGATGGTCAGAAGTGCAAAATTCAAAAGAGAAATCTAGAAGGATCTAGAGGGCCTCAGACTTCAAGGATACTAGCTAAAGGACCACAATACATCCAGAGGCTTACCACTTACTTTGTCAACTCTCATCAATGGGACACAATGTTCCTGAGCCATCTCCTTTGATGGATAAAGCATTCTCTTCAACCAGATTTCATTTGCTGTTGAGTTCAGGACTTTTGACCTTTAAAATTTAACTCCTTTGCAGTTAAACATTGAATTTTCATGCAAAATAATATTTAAAAGTTTTGTAAACCAAAGTCTAAAAATTTCCACTTAGCTACTAAAGTTGACCTAAATAAGATTATCTTTTAGAAAAAAAAAAAATACAGATGAAAGGGGTTTATATTATACCCTATTCTCCTTTCTATTCAAGACTAAAATAAGTCTTTATTTTAGACCTAGAGTGTCTTAAACTAGCATCATGTTTAATCCTCTAGAATTTACAGAAAGTGTAGCCACACTGCACTTTCCATTTCTACAGAGGTAGTGCACATCTGTTTATTATTCTCACTTATGAAAATATCAAAATCTTCTAAGGATTTTTCTCCAGGCAAGTTTCTATGTGTGATCTTTCTGATCTAACCGTAGGCAATTGCAGAGGCATGGCAGGTGAAAGCTGCCCTCCTCACACCAGACTCAGTGCATAGCTAGTGCATTATAATCTCTGGAGGGAATTGTGGTCAAGCACTCAGCATTCCTCACTCCCAGGCCAGCCATGCTCATAAACCTATCTGGATTCTAGCATATGTGCCTCCCCTTGGAGGTCTCCTTATTAGAAGACTTTGATTAGGCCATTTTTCCCCACTCTGACTCAGTGCTTTTCTACTCCCTAGCCCTTCCCTTCTTGCTACCCTTGGTTCCCTGGTGTCTATAAAATGGCAGAGACTTCTTTCAGGGCTCTTCAGCAGTGAGAGGATTCCCTGTACTTACGTTGCCTGCAGTCTGACTCTTCTGGTGCTCTTCTGTGGGGAAACATGGAATATTAAGGAGCTGGCACTTTACGTTTTCTTTTCTCTTACCTGACCTATTGCAGTTAAATAAATAAGGCTTAAGTGTTATTTTCAGCTTGACATATTGTCCTAATTGACCACCTGGACACCTAGCAACTTGATATCTTTCTTATCCTAGTAAGTAGCCTGTAACTGAATGCTTACAGATTAAAAATAGAGGCTAAACACATTTAATTTTTTTTAAAAGCCCTTCAAGTGAATATTCAAATTTCCACATTTATAAATTTGTCATTATTAGGAATTCTCTTTTCCACCCGTACTATGGAGAATCCAAAGTAAAATAATTATGTAATGCAATATTATGAAGGAAGACATCATATAATTAGTACAACTAAAGTAAGCATTTTAGCAATGTGGTAACATTGGCAATTAAACTTTTGAGTATTTCAAGCTTATATATTTCCTATAAAAGTTCTTCAGGTTATGTGTTTGCTTCCTGAATACTGAAAATAAATAAGACCATCTCCAGCATTTATCATTTGTAGACTTTTTAATCATGGCCATTCTTACCAGTGTGAGGTGACACCTCATTGTAGTTTTGATTTGCGTTTCTCTAATCATTAACGATGTTAAGCATCTTTTCATGTGCCTATTGGCCATCTGTATGTCTTCTTTGGAGAAATGTCTATTTAGGTATTCTGCCCATATTTTGATTGGGTCATTTTCTGTTATTGAGTTATATGAGTTGTTGGTCACATCATTTGCAAATATTTTCTCTCAGTCTGTAGGTTGTCCTTTTATTTTGTTTATGGTTTCCTTTGTTGTGCAAAAGCTTGTAAGTTTGATTAGGTCCCATTTGTTTAGTTTTGCTTTTATTTCTATTGCCTTTGGAGACTGACGTAAGAAAACATTGCTACGATTTAGGTCAGATAATATTTTACCTATGTTCTCGTCTAGGAGTTTTATGGTGTCATCATTTACATTTAAGTATTTAAGCCATTTTGAATTTATTTTTGTGTATGGTGTGAGGGGGTATTCTAACTTCATTGATTTACATGTGGCTGTCCAGCTTTCCCAACACAACTTGCTGAAGAGACTGTCTTTTCTCCATTGTATATACTTGCTTCCTTTGTTGAAGATTAATTGACTGTAGATGTGTGGGCTTATTTCTAGGCTCTGTATTCTGTGCCATTGATCTATATATCTGCTTTTGTGTCAATACCACATTGTTTTGATTGTTGTAGCTTTGTAGTATCATCTGAAGTCTGGGAGGGTTATGCCTCCAGCTTTGTTATTTTTCCTCAGGATTGCCTTGGCAATTTTGGGACTTTTATGATTCCATATATATTTTAGTATTATTTGTTCTAGTTCTGTGGAAAATGTCATGGGTAATTTGATGGGGATCACATTAAATCTATAGACTGCTTTTGGTTGTATGGCTGTTTTAACAGTATTAATTCTTCCAATCCAAGTGCATGAGATATCTTTCTATTTATTTGAATCATCTTAAACTTCCTTTATCAGTGTTTTATAGTTCTCAGCATATAAGAAAAGGGAACCCTCCTACACTGTTGGTGGGAATGTAAATTGGTGCATCCACTATGGAGGTTCCTTAAAAAACTAAAAATAAAGTTACCATATGATCCAGGAATCCCACTCCTGGGCATATAACCAGAGAAAACTCTAATTTGAAAAGATACATGCACACCAATGTTCATAGTGGCACTATTTGCAATAGCCAAGACAAGGAAGCAAACTAAGTATCCACAGACAGTTGAATGGATAAAGAAGAGGTGAGATATATATATATATATATATATATATATATATATATATATATATATATATATATTATATATAATGGAATCTTACTCAGACATAAAAAAGAATTATATAATGCCATTTGAAGCAACATAGATAGACCTAAAGATTATCGTACTAAGTGAAGTAAGCCAGACCGACAAAGACAAATATCATATGATATCACTTACATGTGGAATCTAAAAAATGATACAAATGAACCTTTTTACAAAACAGAAACTGATTCACAGACATAGAAAACAAACTTAAACAAACCAAAGCAAAAGGGAGAGGAGAGGGATAAATTAGAAGTTTGTGATTAGCAGATACAAACTACTACACATAAAATAGATAAACAACAAGGACCTACTGCATAGCACAGGGAACTATATTCAATATCTTGTAATGCAAAAGAATCTGAAAAAAAATGTATATATATAACTGAATCACATTTCTGTACACTAGAAACTAACATAACATTGTAAATCAACTATACTTCAAATAAATAAATAAATAAGACCAAATTTTTCTCCCTACTGTGGGGACATAGTTTGAATAGTGGTGTCAAAGAGTTGAATTTTTCAACATTTTCCTCAAAATTTGAATACTTATTTTTGCAGGATGTGCATGTTTATCCTTTGCCATTCACTGTACCTTCCATATATTAATTCATATGATTTTCTCACTAACCTATTTATTCCCATTTTAGAGATGAAGAAACTATAGTACCAACAACTTAAACAATTTGCCTAATCAATGTCACACAGCTAGTAAGTGGTGGAAACAGGATTTGTCCCAGTTAAGTTACTTTCCAAATTCCTTAAAAAAAAACAAAAAAAAAATAGAAGTAAAAAGAAATATTAATAGAGTCACATAAACTTAGTGGTTAGAAAGGACTTTAAAATAATTTATTATTTATCCAATTTAGGGGTAACTTTATTCAAATCCTCTTTGAAGAGTTATTCTGCCTCTTTTGAACACTCCCAGTGGTGAGAAATTTATCACCAGCCAAGGAAGTTCATATCATGTTTCTCATCTCCAGGTCCCTCCGATTTTTGAAAGTCTATTAATGATTTCACTCCATTTGTCTTAGATCAACAGCATCCCAGAGGCTATACAGGACATATGTAATATCTTTTTACATGACACCTTTTCACATGTTTGGAGATATTTGGCTTTACCCAACACCCTGATCTCTTTCTTCTGAACATTATTCAAGAGGCTTATACCTCCTTTGAGGTGCTGCATGTAAAACTAATATTTCTAACATTATAGGAGAAGAGATGAGTGGACCATCAATTTCAGTGAGATTCTATTCATTTTTTTCCAGAAGTCGGACCACATTGTTCATATTATATTGAAATTGCTGTCAAGTATAACTTCTGAGTCTCTTTCCTCTATCCCACTACTCATTTATATTATTCTTCTCTAGTACCTTTGAAATTGGTTTTGAAGATCCAGAGGCTCTATATAATTTCCTCTTGTCAAGTTCACTGTATTGTTTTAGTCCACTAAGCAATGTATTGTTTTATGTCTACTAAGACATTGGTGCATTCCAAGTTGATCATCCAATTGATATGCATTCCTTTATGATTTGGAGTCCTCCGTACACTTGATA
Organism: Stenella coeruleoalba; assembly: GCF_951394435.1. Taxonomy (NCBI): domain Eukaryota; kingdom Metazoa; phylum Chordata; class Mammalia; order Artiodactyla; family Delphinidae; genus Stenella; species Stenella coeruleoalba. Next base: position 127,809,349 of record NC_137150.1, on the reverse strand, counting down.
CACATGTGCATGAGGTCTTCAGCCAAGTCAGTCAAATGAAATCCCGAGCAATATAAGGCTGAATCCTTTGGAATATCCTTCTATACACTTTGAGCACTATTACTCACATATTGATTAAATATTCTTCATACAATGATTATGAGTTGAGCACAGCATCAATTGCATGAGATATGCCTGAACAACAGAGACATGGTAACTTCCATCAGGAAGTTACAGGCTAGCTTCCATTTCCTGCAAAAACAAACAAAAAAATCCCCTTCCAGATTCCAATAGATTTATAAATAATTAATTTTTAGATATCATCATTAAACTGGGTACTGATTTACCCAATTGTACTATATAATTCAGTCTGAACTCTGCACTCTGAAACTTAAAATATGAGACATTGTAATTTACCAAAGTTACTGAACAAGTTTTATTCCATATTTTTCCAGAGCTAAAAACCTTCTAAAAGGAAAACAAGTTTAATCTTATTACTGTATGGCTTATACTCATTTTGAATCTGCTTTTGCTGAAAGACTTCTGCTTCTGAAGCCACATCTGCTTTTCTTTTGTTATTAGGTAATATTTCATTACCCAGCTCAAGTAAAGACAGTAACTCACCATCTTTGGGCCTCGAATATAACTCAAAAGTGTTTTTATTTGGTTGTAACATTGCTTTTGTTTGTTTTTTTGTAAGCCCTTTGTGTGATTTCAGCCTTTTAACTTTCTTGCACTTACAGGTTCATGTGCTTCCTTGAAGCATTTAATTAATTTTTTTTTATATCTTCAGTTTATTTATTTATTTAGGCCAATTCTAGGTAACTTCTTCTTTTTTTTTTCACACACACGCTGTTTTTTTTATTTTTACAAGAGATAAATAGACTGACACCAAGCATTGTAAATGGATGACCACAACAAAAGTAACAATGATTGCAATTACCAAACACGAAACACACTCATACTATGTCATAAATTTGACATTCAGTCCAACAATCCTCCACTGTAACAGCTCCTTTACTTTGCAGTGAAAATTGATTTGTATGTTTTGCCTCTGAGTCCTTGTGGGATTTCTTTTTTATATATATATTCAAACAGTCACAAAAATTATAATCATCTTCATCAGTTCACTCAGTCCCATGTAATTAATTTTTTTTCTCATCTTGATCTTTTGTTAGTACTTTTATGAGTTCAGTTTTCCATTAGAGTTCTGAAAATGCTTATTCATTCAGTTCAGCAGTGTAGTCAGTTACCAGAAACCTGTACTTGTCAGTCTTTTCCATGAATTCCTTGAAGATGAAACACTTCTATAGGAACATTTTTGCAAAAGCATCAGAGTACACACAGAGCTGTCTGTAAATGACAAAAGATGTAAAAATACCATGGTTAAAGATTTGATGAAAGTTCAAAATAATGCAATTGACAAGGAAATTTAGTTATTACTGAGATATACGTTTTAAAGTAATAACTAGAATTATGACTTATAACCTTGTACCAGAACATATAAGATTTTTAGAAATTCCATGTAATGTCTGAAACATTTATATTAACATATTCCCATAAAAATAACCCAAAGAAAGTTTAGTATTAGTTGTTTCTTTCTTTGTTTGTTTATACTGCAGGTTCTTATTAGTCATCAATTTTATACACATCAGTGTATATGTGTCAATCCCAATCACCCAATTCAGTACCCCACCATACCCACCCACCACGGTTTCCCCCGCTTGGTGTCCATACGTTTGTTCTCTACATCTGTGTCTCAACTTCTACCATGCAAACCAGCTCATCTCTACCACTTTTCTAGGTTCTATATATGTGTGTTAATATACGATATTTGTTTTTCTCTTTCTGACTTACCTCACACTGTATGACAGTCTCTAGATTCATCCACGTCTCAACAAATGACTCAATTTCATTCCTTTATATGGCTGAGTAATATTCCATTGTATATATGTACCACATCTTCTTTATCCATTTGTCTGTCAGTGCGCATTTAGGTTGCTTCCATGACCTGGCTATTGTAAATAGTGTTGCAATGAACATTGGAGTGCATGTGTCTTTTTGAATTATGGTTTTATCTGGGTATATGCCCAGTAATGGGATTGCTGGATCATATGGTAATTCTATATTTAGTTTTTTAAGGAACCTCCAAACTGTTCTCCATAGTGGCTGTATCAATTTACATTCCCACCAACAGTGCAAGAGGGTTCCCTTTTCTCCGCGCCCTCTCCAATATTTGTTGTTTGTAGATTTTCTGATGATGCCTATTCTAACTGATGTGAGGTGATACCTCACTGCAGTTTTGATTTGCATTTCTCTAATAATTAGTGATGTTGAGCAGCTTTTCATGTGCTTCTTGGCCATCTGTATGTTTTCTTTGGAGAAATGTCTATTTAGGTCTTCTGCCCATTTTTGGATTGGGTTGTTTGTTTCTTTAATATTGAGCTGCATGAGCTGTTTATATATTTTGGAGATTAATCCTTTGTCCGTTGATTGATTTGCAAATATATTCCCACTTTCTGAGGGTTGTCTTTTGGTCTTGTTTATGGTTTCCTTTGCTGTGCAAAAGCTTTGAAGTTTCATTAGGTCCCATTTGTTTATTTTCGTTTTTATTTCCATTACTCTAGGAGGTGGATCAAAAAAGATCTTGCTGTGATTTATGTCAAAGAGTGTTCTTCCTATGTTTTTCTCTAAGAGTTTTATAGTGTCCAGCCTTACATTTATGTCTCGAATCCATTTTGAGTTTATTTTTGTGTATGGTGTTAGGGAGTATTCTAATTTCATGATTTTACATGTAGCTGTCCAGTTTTCCCAGCACCAATTATTGAAGAGACTGTTTTTTCTCCATTGTATACCTTTGCCTCCTTTGTCATAGATTAGTTGACCATAGGTGCATGGGTTTATCTCTGGGCTTTCTATCTTGTTCCATTGATCTAAGTTTCTGTTTTTCTGCCAGTATCATATTGTCTTGATTACTGCAGTTTTGTAGTACAGTCTAAAGTCAGGGAGTCTGATTTCACCAGGTCCGTTTTTTTTCCCTCAAGACTGCTTTGGCTCTTCGGAGTCTTTTGTTTCTCCATACAAATTTTAAGACGATTTGTTCTAGTTCCATGAAAAATGTCATTGGTAATTTAATAGGGATTGCATTGAATCTGTAGATTGCTATGGGTAGTATAGTCATTTTCACAATATTGATCCTTCCAATCCAAGAACATAGTATATCTCTCCATCTGTTGGTTTCATCTTTAATTTCTTTCATCACTGTGTTATATTTTTCTGCATACAGGTCTTTTGTCTCCCTCCATGGGTTTATTCCTAGGTATTTTATTCTTTTTGTTGCAATGATAAAAGGGAGTGTTTCATTAATTTCTCTTTCAGATTTTTCATCATTAGTGTATAGGAATGCAAGAGATTTCTGTGCATTAATTTTGTATCCTGCTACTTTACCACATTCATTGATTAGCTCTAGTAGTTTTCTGGTGGAATTTTTAGGATTCTCTATGTATAGTATCATGTCATCTGCAAACAGTGACAGTTTTACTTCTTCTTTTCCAATTTGTATTCCTTTTATTTCTTTTTCTTCTCTGATTGCCATGGCTAGGACTTCCAAAACTATGTTGAATAATAGCGGTGAGAGTGGACATCCTTGTCTTGTTCCTGATCTTAGAAGAAATGCTTTCAGTTTTTCACCATTGAGAATGACATTTGCTGTGGGTTTGTCATATATGGCCTTTTTATGTTGAGGTAGGTTCCCTCTATGCCCACTTTCTGGAGAGTTTTTTATCATAAATTGGTGTTGAATTTTGTCAAAAGCTTTTTCTGCATCTATTGAGATGATCATATGGTTTTTATTCTTCAATTTGTTAATATGGTGTATCACATTGATTGATTTGCCTATATTGAAGAATCCTTGCATCCAAGGGGTAAACCCCACTTGATTGTGGTGTATAATCCTTCTAATATGTTGTTGGATTCTGTTTGCTAATATTTTGTTTAGGATTTTTGCATCTATATTGATCGTGATATTGGACTGTAATTTCCTTATTTTTTTGGTATTATCTTTGTCTGGTTTTGGTATCAGGGTGACGGTGGCCTCATAGAATGAGTTTGGGAGTGTCCCTTCCTCTGCAATTTTTTGGAAGAGTTTGAGAAGGATGGGTGTTAGCTCTTCTCTAAATGTTTGATAGAATTCACGTGTGAAGTCATCTGGTCCTGGACTTTAGTTTGTTGGAAGATTTTTAATCACAGTTTCAATTTCATTACTTGTGATTGGTCTGTTCATATTTTCTGTTTATTCCTGGTTCAGTCTTGGAAGGTTTTACCTTTCTAAGAATTTGTCCATTTCTTCCAGGTTGTCCATTTTATTGACATAGACTTGCTTGTAGTAGTTTCTTAGGATACTTTGTATTTCTGCGGTGTCTGTTGTAACTTCTCCTTTTTCATTTCTAATTTTACTGATTTGAGTCCTCTCCCTCTTTTTTTTTTATTTGATGAGTCTGGCTAATGGTTTATCAATTGTATTTATCTTCTCAAAGAACCAGCTTTTAGTTTTATTGTTCTTTGCCATTGTTTTCTTGTTTCTGTCTCATTTATTTCTGCTCTGATCATTATGATTTCTTTCCTTCTGCTAACTTTGGGTTTTGTTTGTTCTTCTTTCTCTATTTCCTTTAAGTGTAAGGTTAGATTGTTTACTTGAGATTTTTCTTGTTTTTTGAGGTAGGCTTGTATAGCTATAAACTTCCCTCTTAGAACTGCTTTTGCTGCATCCCATAAGTTTTGGATCATCATGTTTTCATTGTCATTTGTCTCTAGGTATTTTTTTAATTCCTCTTTGATTTCTCCAGTGACCTCTTGGTTATTTAGTAATGTATTGTTTAGCCTCCATGTGTTTGTGTTTTTTTATGTTTTTTCCCCTGTAATTCATTTCTAATCTCATAGCGTTGTGGTCAGAAGAGATGCTTGATATGATTTCAATTTTCTTAAATTTGCTGAGCCTTGATTTGTGACCCAAGATGTGATCAATCCTGGAGAATGTTCCATGTGCACTTGAGAAGAAAGTGTATTCTGCTGTTTTTGGCTGGAATGTTCTATAAATATCAATTAAATCTATCTGGTCTATTGTGTCATTTAAAGCTTCTGTTTCCTTATTTTCATTTTGGATGATCTGTCCATTGGTGTAAGTGAGGTGTTAAAGTCTCCCACTATTATTGTGTCACTGTCGATTTCCTCTTTTATAGCTGTTAGCAGTTGCCTTATGTATTGTGGTGCTCCTATGTTGGGTGCATATATATATATATATATATATGTATGTTATATCTTCTTCTTGGATTGATCCCTTGATCATTATGTAGTGTCCTTCCTTTTATCCTGTAACATTGTTCATTTTAAAATCTATTTTATCTGATATGAGTATAACTACTCCAAGCTTTCTTTTGATTTCCATTTGCATGGAACATCTTTTTCCATCCCCTCACTTTCAGTCTGTATGTGTCCCTAGGTCTGACGTGGGTCTCTTGTGGACAGCATATATATGGGTCTTTTGTTTGTATCCATTCAGCAAGCCTGTGTCTTTTGGTTGGAGCATTAATCCATTCACGTTTAAGGTAATTATCGATATGTATGTTCCTATGACCATTTTCTTAATTGTTTTGCATTTGTTTTTGTAGGTCCTTTTCTTCTCTTGTGTTTCCCACTTAGAGAAGTTCCTTTAGCATTTGTGTAGAGCTGGTTTGGTGGTGCTGAATTCTCTTAGCTTTTGCTTGTCTGTAAAGCTTTTGATTTCTCCATCAAATCTGAATGAGATCCTTGCTAGGCAGAGTAATCTTGGTTGTAGGTTCTTCCCTTTCATCATTTTAAGTATATCATGCCACTCCCTTCTGGCTTGTAGAGTTTCTGCTGAGAAATCAGCTGTTAACCTTATGGGAGTTCCCATGTATGTTATTTGTCATTTTTCCCTTTCTGCTTTCAATAATTTTTCTTTGTCTTTAATTTTTGCCAATTTGATTACTATGTGTCTTGGTGTGTTTCTCCTTGAGTTTATCTGTATGGGATTCTCTGCACTTCCTGGACTTGGGTGGCTATTTCATTTCCCATGTTAGGGAATTTTTGACTATAATCTCTTCAAATATTTTCTCTGGTCCTTTCTCTCTTCTTCTTCTGTGTCCCCTATAATGTGAATGTTGTTGCTTTTAATGTTGTCCCAGAGGTCTCTTAGGCTATCTTCATTTCTTTTCATTCTTTTTTCTTTAATCTGTTCTGCAGCAGTGAATTCCACCATTCTGTCTTCCAGGTCACTTATCAGCTCTTCTGCCTCAGTTATTCTGCTATTGATTCCTTCTAGTGTAGTTTTCATTTCAGTTATTGTATTGTTCATCTCTGTTTGTTTGTTCTTTAATTCTTCTAGGTCTTTGTTAAACATTTCTTGCATCTTCTTGATCTTTGCCTCCATTCTTTTTCCGAGGTCCTGGATCATCTTCACTATCATTATTCTGAATTCTTTTTCTGGAAGGTTGCCTATCTCCACTTCATTTAGTTGTTTTTCTGGGGTTTTATCTTGTTCCTTTATCTGGTACATAGCCCTCTGCCTTTTCATCTTGTCTATCTTTTTGTGAGTGTGGTTTTTGCTCCGCAGGCTGCAGGATTGTAGTTCTTCTTGCTTTTGCTGTCTGTCCTCTGGTGGATGAGGCTATCTAAGAGGCTTGATGGCAGGGACTGATGGTTGGTAGAGCTGCCTGTTGTTCTGGTGGGCAAAACTCTGTAAAACTTTAATCCACTTGACTGTTGATGGGTTGGGCTAGGTTCCCTCCATGTTGGTTGTTTTGCCTGAGGCAACCCAACACTGGAGCATTCCTGGGGCCTTTGGTGGGGCTAATGACACACTCTGGGAGAGCTCATGGCAAGGAGTATTTCCCAGAACTCCTGCTGCCAGTGTCCTTGTCCCCAAGGTGAAACAGTGTCACAACCCACCTCTGCAGGAGAACCTCCAACACTAGCAGGTAGGTCTGGTTCAGTCTCCCCTGGAGTCACTGCTCCATACCCTGGGTCACTATGCACACACTACTGTGTGTGTGCCCTCCAAGAGTGGAGTCTCTGTGTCTCCCAGTCCTGTCAAAGTTCTGCAATCAATTCCCACTAGGCTTCAAAGTCTGATTCTCTTGGAATTCCTCCTCCCATTGCCAGACCCCCAGGTTGGGAAGCCTGACATTGAGTTCAGAACCTTCACTCCAGTGGGTGGACTTCTGTGGTATAAGTGTTCCCCAGTCTGTGAGTCACCCACCCACCAGTTATGGGATTTGATTTTACTGTGATTGTGCCCCTCCTACCATCTCATTGTGGCTTCTCCTTTGTCTTTAGATGTGGGTTTTCTTTTCTGGTGAGTTCCAGTGTCTTCCTGTTGATGATTTTCCAGCAGCTAGTTATGATTCTGGTGTTCTTGCAAGAGGAAGTCATATTTAATTGATTTTTGAAGCATTATTTCTTTGGGATACCTCTTAACTTTATATGAAAAAATAAAATGACTAAGAAAAATTAATCTGCATATAGTGTACCAGGAAATTTTAATTCAAGTTACTAAACATTAAGATATAACTAACTCAGGCTATCCATCTTCAAGGTAAAGAAATCATTCATCAGTCCTCTAGAGCAGAAAAAGAAAATACAAACAAGGAAGAAAAATCAGATAAGTCACATAGATTTTCTGCAGCAATATTTTGTACCTAAAGACAATGATGCAATGTCTACAAGGAAAGGAAAAGGATTGTAACCCAATAATTTTATAACCAGCTAAAATATCTTTCAAGTGTAAATAGAGCATGGAAACGTTTGAAAAAATGAAAAACCCAAAGATTTAATGCAGTGTATGACTGGCATGGAATTAACATATAAACACTACTGTATGTAAAATAAACAACAAAAACCTACTCTATAACGCAGGGAACTATACTCAATATTTTTTAATGACCTATAAAGGAAAATAATCTGAAAAGGAATAGCTATATATATATATATAACTGAAACACTGTGCTGTACACCTGAAACTAACATGATATTGTAAATCAACTATACTTCAATAAAAATTATTAGTTAATAAAAAAACAATTTAAGTATAGAAAGCCTTAAAAATTGCCACTGATGAAAATCTATTCCCCTTAAAAAAGGACTAAACATCCTTGAAAAACATAATAGTATAAAAATTAAACATGAGTAGTGTAAATATAATAATGTATCTCACAAATGTTGGGATATAGGCAGATGAGAGTTTGAAATATGTGACATGTTTAAATTTTCCTCATTTATAACAGGGAGTTAATAGATTTCTTAGAATGGAACTCTCTGGTTAAAACTATTGATTCATAACTCTTAAACTTATGAATAAAATATTTTCTTAAATTCCAGTTTTTTAAAATATATAATAGCACTGTGGTAAAGAAACATTTATATGAACTCCAATAATATATTTATGTTTCATTTTCAATGTCTTTATTCTTAAAAATTAAAATTTAATTCAATTTAATAATTTTACTATAATGTTTTAATGGTAATTTCCTGTTTTCTTAAACAAATTTGTTTTCCATTATGCTATATATCTGTATATGTGCATAGAAAAATGTCTGAAATGAAGTTCAATCATAGTTAAAATTGTTTATTTCAGTGTGAAAAGATTTGCAGTGATTGTTGTACCTTTTATGTGATTATGCATTTTTTGAAATCTTTAAAATCAATATAGATTGTATTGGGTTTTCTTATTTTGCCATCTGACCCCAATCTGCCTTCTGTTTTTATATGCTCTTTTTCTGCACTGGGAAGCTGATTCCTTGGACTGTTACCTGGTTATTTTACTGTCTGGCATCAGATTGCTGGGTTCAGCCAATGGAAGTCGCTGATAGGGGAATCACAGAGCAAGAGGGAAGGTTGGGGTATTTGTTCCCCACTCCCTACTATGTTTGGCAGCATTTTCTCTTTGTGTTTAGTACCCTCCATGACTGCAGCTCCAATCAGGCAATCCCTACATTAAGCCTCCCATTCTCCTCAGCTTGAGTTTGACCTTCCTTTGACCTTCAGATTTAGGGGTGATAATGGCATCTCACTGTTGCTAATCTCTGGATGCCTCAACATCCATTGTCCATGCCCCTATTCTGCCCCTACTCTAAGCTTTTTGAACTATCTGAGCTAGATTCTGTTTACTGCAGGACTGATAGAATAAGTAATTAATGACATTTTGTTTTGTATTTTTATGATATTTTTAGTTAAAAATTGAATTACAGAAATTGCTTGCATACATTTATTGTGACAGGCTGTAGATTTTTTCTTTAACGTTGGAGTTATGTAAACATAACTCAGTTCTAGGACACAAAAATGAGCATTTTTACAGTAAATAGCAAAAAATATTTTATGCACATAAATATAGTATTTCACAAAACTGTGCAAGTACTTTATTTCACAGATTGGAAAATTTATTTATTGATTTCATTTTAAAGTGCTACTACTACTTATTATTTTTTATCATGTTATAGGTAAGATAAAGTAGGATAAAATTTTGCTTGGCCAATTAGTCATTCTCTGGTATCTAATATCTGGTTACTTAATCTACACAGAGTTTTACAAGGATGTTTCTCCTCTAATATTGGGGCCTTTCATGAATGCTATAGTGAACTTATATATGCTGAAATAATTCAGGTAAACTGGCAGGAGATAACACTGAATGGAACCTTTTAATACTTGCCCTTCCCCCACTGCCATCAAACCCTTTTCCCCTTTACCTCTTAAAGTCTTTGAATTCTGCTGGGATTTTAGGTAACTGCTGGGAAGTATTAAAAAACATTATTTGGTTGACCAGAATATTTGCCCTCTCTTATTTTCCAATAATGCTCTCTGAGTGGTTTCCTTAATACTTTTAAAAGATGTATGGAAGTGAAGCAGAGTACAACATAAGACAGGAATTATACTTATCGTTTCAGATGAGGTGTATTGAAAAGGTTCAGGATGACGCAGTTGGCAGTGTTCAGGCCTAACCTCCTTATTATTACCATGTGTGTCAACTTGGAACCTCTATTACAGAGAGGACAAAAATAACGAAGCTGTGGTTGTGTTTTGGGAAGATTTTTTTTTCATTATGATTGACCCTGGTATACACACTAAGTAGATGAATGAAACTGAAACATTGTTCCAAGCTTTAAAAAACCTTCCCCTGTACACAATTTTTTACATGCATCTCTTTAGAGTAATAGCAATAGTGATGATAAAAATATATCACTTTCTTTGTGGGACGTGGTGAAATTTACAATATAACCGTTAGAGCAAATATATTATTACTGGAAAAAAAAATGTGGTTCATTTTTATAACAACACACATTGGCAGTGGAAATGAGCAAAGAATAAGGATTGTGCAGCCTGTATGAAGTGCTTGGAATGCTAAATTATTTGGAAGGAACCTGCTCATTTCAGGGAATTTATGTAGGTCAGAATCAACCATGAAATGAAGAGAGCAATGAAAACGCTGAGAGTCAACTTTTAGGTTTCTCATGTTGGATTTATAAGTAAATGACATCATTTAAAGTGTTTATTGTAAGAACACGTGGAAAAACATCAAATGCATATTTAAGTCATAGGAATAAGAAAGCTAAACTGAATAGTTTGTTCTTCTAAACAATGCATACTAAATCATTTTCATACAGTAAGACCAGAATAAGATTTTTTTTCAGCACCAGATGATAGGAAGTAATGTTTCATATATGAGGAAGGTATGGAATTTAATACCAGAAACACACTACAGAAGTGTGTTTATATATATTACGCTTAGCTTAAATAATCAATAAAAGGATAAATTTCTTTTTGGAGAATATGGGTCCAGTCAACAATGCATATTTTCATTGCTAATAAAAAGTCCTGAATACAGAGTGTTAAATATCAACTATTAAAACTAGGTTCACCTAAATAAGAGATAGTGTTAAAATTCAAATGTGTAAACATGCAAAATTTAACTGGTGTTAGTCCTAGCATCATGTGTCATGTGATAAAATAGTTAACAAAGGGTCCTATTTCATATGTGAAATGATTCAGTATTAAGATCAAAGAGATAGACCCCTGAAGAGTCAACAAGATCTCTCTCAGCAGCGGATCCCACTATCACTTATGTCTGACAATTTTACAATGTTTTATGGCTCTTTTATGTTTTAACTTATTAAATTAAATTTTTAATTGAAGTATAGTTGATTTACACTATTAAATTAGTTTCAGTGGTACAACATAGTGATTCAATATTTTTATAGATTATACTCCATTTAAGGTTATTAAAAAATAATGGCTATATTTCCCTGTGCTATGTGATATATCCTTGTTGCTTATTTATTTCATACTTAGTGGTTTGTGCTTCAATCTCACACTCCTATCTTGCCCCTTCTCTCTTCCCTCTCCTCACTGGTAACCACTACTTTGTTCTCTATATCCATAAATCTGTTTCTGTTTGTTTTATTCTTTAGATTCCAATATAAGTGATAACATAAAGTATTTTCTTTCTCTTTCTGACATTTCACTTATCATAATACTTTAGGCCCATCCACACACGGCTCTTTCAGTTAAAAAATAAAATAGAAACACGAAAAAGTTCACTCACAAAAATCATCATAATTTGTAAAATATGTCTATTTTGTGCTAGAATACAAATTCTACAAACATGGAAATAAATACTGGTGGGAATGTTGGTTGAGTTGAAGATGTTGTTCTGATAAACCATTATATGAAGAGTATAATCATATAATATCTCCTTCCTAAGATATCAATGGATTCATTCATTGATTTTTTTTTTTTTTAATGGAGACGTTTAGCCCATGAGAAGCATGAATCCTACCCTTCTGACATACACTGTCTCTCAGATGGAAATAAGGGAGTGGATCCAATGGAAGACAGCATGGAGGGGGGAAAGAATGAGGAGTTCCTTAAGAAAAAATGAGAAAAATTCTGGAAAATAGATGTATGAAAAAGTCTTATGTAGGAAGAAAATAGTGGTTTGAAGCTACATACAGTAAGAGTCTGTACTTGAGTTCATTCTCAACTACATATTGATATGTCTCTGGAAACCCAAATGATTTATTTGAAAGACAACCTATAGCAGAAAGATACATCAGGTATTACAGGCTTTATGAGTAGATGGAGAATTGCTCAAATAATATCTGAGATTGAAGATTCCTCACAGTGCTAAGTGTTGGGCTGAATGAGAGAGTCATCAACATGATGGATGGGTACAATTTTAAGTGACAGGAATTGGATGATAAAACAATTCTAATCACCAAATTCCAGTGTGTGTTTGTGTGTGTGTGTATGGTGTGGGAGAGAAGGTTCTCCACAATATGACAATTCTCCAGGTGCCAGCCGTATGTGTTCAACTCAGTTCTGATACTATATACCTGGAGAGAGCATCAGATTTCACAAGTTAAAGACTCAGTCCCACAAGAATGCCCTCCACTTCAGACACCATCACAATATCAGTGCTTCTTATTTATACACAATATTGTGCTTATTATCAACTGGCTATAAATCAAAGGTTTCCATAAACAGCTCCTTGGGTTCAGTTAGTTTGCTAGAGTGGCTCACAGAATTCAGGAAATCCATTTACTCACTAGATTACCAGTTTATTACCAAGGATAGTAAAAGATATAAATCAACAGCTAGATGAAGAGACACAGAGAGTGAGGTCTCCAGCAAAGGAACTTCTGTCCTCATGAAGTTTGGGCCCAGCATCGTGGCACATTGAATTGTTCTGGTTTCCCAAATTCTCTCTGAACCCTCTCCTTTTGTGTTTTTATGAAGGCTTCATTACATAGTCATGGTTGATTAAATCAGTGGTCATTGGTGTTCAATTTAACATCTAGCTTTTCTTTCCTCCCCAGAAATCAGGGGAAGAGACAAAAAAGTTCCACCCTCTATTCATGGTTGGCTGTCCCCAGCCTTAGGTGCTTTCCAAAAGTCACCTTATTAATATAAACTCAGCTGTGGTGGAAAAGTGTTTGTTGTGAGTAACAAGACACCCATTTCACCTTTATGGCTTTGAAGTGATTTCAGGAACTGAGGGCAAGAGACCAAGTATTATATAATAAAAGATGTTCCCATTGTCCTTTTCACTCAGGAATCTAAATGACCAAATATATATTTCATATAAAACATAATATTGCAGGTGAGCACTGCAAAACTCCTGGTGCAAATGCTTCTTTTCAACCCCCTACACTGAGAGGGAATGTCAGCCTGGCTTCTTTGGTCCAAGACCATTTCCCTAGGATGACCCCAGTTCTCTTAAAATGGACTGCTTGAGAAAGTTCAGCACTGCCAAAAACATTTACTATTTGTTCCAGCCAAAACTTAACTATACAATGCTAACTTCCCTTTTCTTAGAACATTTACTTTTGAAAATTATGATTGTAAATTCTTTCTCTTCCCCTTTGAGATGTAAATCTCCTACTACTCAGCACTGTTTCCTCAAAGATCTGGGAGCCCTGTCTTTGAAGTCCAAACATCTAGAGAGATAGCCTCCTAATTTCTTAGATCCTGTGGGAGTGCAGAAGTCTAACTTTGATGTACTTTGCAAAACTACCTTCTGTCATGAAGATAAGATAAGTCTGTTTCTCCTCTTTGCATAAATGTCAATTAACAAACACAGGTGGCCTAATCACATTGTCCAATCTTGCCTTCCCAGCATCCTTCAGTGCTTTATTTTTAGCACATCCCAGTGTTTAAAAAGCCTCCTGCCTTTTTTTTTCAAGCTCCATTTATACAGAAGTCTCTCTCCTCTACTGCAGTAGTCTGAATAAAATATGTCTTGCCAGGTCCAGTGCAAAATTCTTCTTTTATATAATGGAAAAGTTATGAGTGAGAGTCTGAGAGCTTCATTGTGAGAGCCCTAGTGATCATGGACAATTTCCAGGAGGCCTGTACAAGCAGAAGCTAAGACCAACAGGTAGTTGTGAAAAGCTGCATCAAAAGATACACGTGAAAACCATTCTGTGACCCTTTTGGCAACTCCCAGAATTCAAGGATAAGTAAATACAGAGGCATAAAAATAAGTTTGATTTTTCTTACTGTATCCATCAAAAGGGAGTAGAATTGTAATTGGGAAGAACAAAATCTGACTCCATGTTGCATCTTTTTCTTTTACTTTAAGCTTTGCTCTCTGTTGCTGTTTGTTACTATAATCACTAAAAGGATGTGGTCTATAGCTGTAAGCATGTGTAATGGACTGCCTTGGGGAACCCTACCCCTCTGATTGAATGTTAAACTAAAGTGCCTTTGTTCAGCTCACAGGGAGACATTCTGACCATGCCCGCCTATGAATGGCTGCAGAAAAGAAGAAATTAATACATCCCCTCCTGAATGCTGGCCAAGCCAGGAGATATTTTGTAAGACTAATGGCCTTTTTACTTTACTTCCTCACTGCCTCCCCCTGTCTGTTCTATAAAAGAAACTGGCATCCAGACCCCACTAAGATGGTACTCTAGGACATTAGTCCACCATCTTCTCGTATGCCTGGATTTCTGAATAAAGTCACTATTCCTTGCCTCAACACCTCTTCTCCCGATTTATTGGCCTGTTATGTGGCAAGCAGAGAGAGCTTGGACTTGGTAACAGGGTGACATACATATTTCAGGTGCTCAGTAAAGTTTATTAGATAAACAACTGTTTTGTGTCTATGTCAGCCTATTGATAGTGATGTCATTGGCTGGAAATGCCTGTGGGAACTCACCTGGGCCAATACTAGCGTGTAGGAAGCCTCACAGAGATTTCCTTCCCTGGAGCCAATGCTGTGGCTGGACTGGCCCTTGTGGTTCTTGTCATGATTGCAAGATGCACCTCTCAACAACCATCAGGGAACTTTGAAAAGACAAGTTTGTTACTTACAAGTCCTAGAGGGTACAAGTCACACCTAGGGCTAAAACAGAGAGGTTGCAGATAGAGAAAGAGGGAGAGAGAGCAGATCCATGATTCTGTTTTTATTGGGGTCAAGGTTGGGGTACCTATGGTTTTGTGAGTTCACTTTTTATTGGTGAATTTAAAACATAAGAGCAGTTATTAAAGTGCAGGAAGGGAAAAGCAAGAAGTCAGTCAAATGGTCAGTTATCTAAGTCAACAAAGGCTCTCAAAAAGTAGAATAAAATAAAAAAGGAACTTCATAGGTGGGATGGCCTGGCTCTTTATCTAGTTGTGTAGTTGGCAATGTGTTTATTCCAGGTGAATATATTTGACGTGAATGGATCAACAGTCAAAAGTTTAATGTCAAGCACTTATATTAAAGTCAAAAAAGCTAATTGTCAGACAGGTACACTACAATAAAAATCTATGCTGGACAGAAAGCGAATACACTCACTACAACTGTGAGCATCCATAATACAAATAGGAGTTTGTGTTACTCTATTAGAGTTTAGTGAACAGATGTGTATCCCATTAACTTTCTTAAGACTTTATTTTTTTAGAGCAGTTTTAGGTTTACAACAAAACTGAAGAGGTAGTATAGAGATTTCCCATATACTCCCTGCCCCCACAATGTATAGCCACCCCCACTATTAACATTATTTGCTAGAATGATACATTTTTTACCAAGGATAGATTTACACTGACACATCTTAATCACCCGAAGTCCAATGTTTATACCTTAAGTTTTACTCTTGGTGTCGTACATTCTATGGGTTTTTACAAATGTATAATGACACATCATTATAATATCATAATATCATATAGAGTATTTTCACTGCCCTAAAAGTCCTCTGTGCTCTGCCTATTCATCCCCTACCCCTCACTCCCCCAGGAATCACCAATCTTTTTATTTTCTCCATAGTTTGGTCTTTTCCAGAATGTCATATAGTTGACATCATACAGTATGTGGTTTTTTAGTTTGGCTTCTCTCACTTAGTAATTATGAACTTAAGGTTCCTCTATGTCTTTTCACAGCTTGATAGCTTACTTATTTTTAGTGCTGAATAATTCCATTATTCCACTAATTATTCCAATAATTCCATTAATTATTCCAATAATTCCATTATTGAGATGTACCACATTTTATCTATCTATTCACCTACCAAATGACATCTTGGTTGCTTCCAAAGTTTGACAGTTATGAATAAAGCTGCTATAGACATCTTGTGCAAATTTTTGTGTGGACATAAGTTTTCAAATCCTCTGGGAAAATATCAAGAAGCATGATTGCTAGATTGCATGGTAAGGGTATGTTTAGTTTTGTAAAAAGCCATCAATCTGTCTTCCAAAGTGGCTGTGACAATTTGCATTCTCACTAAGAGTGTAGGAGAGTTCCTGTTGCTCCACATTTTCTCCAGCATTTAATGTTGTCAGTGTTCCAGATACTAGTCATTCTAATAAGAGTTTAATGGAATTTCATTACTGTTTTTATTTGCATTTCCTTGATAAAATGATGTGGGGCATCTTTTCATATGCTTAGCTCTCATCTGGCTTTTTTGGTGAGGTGTCTGTTAAGGTCATTGGTCCAGTTTTAAACTTTGAAGTTGTATTTAGAAAAGTATCACTATACCCAAGGTCACCTAGGTTTTCTCCTATGTTATTGTCTATGAGAATTTTATAGTTTTGTGCTTTACATTTAGGTCTCTGATCCATTTTAAGTTAATTTTTCCTAAGGGTGTGATATCTATGTCTAGATTCTTTTTTTTTTTTTTTGGCACGTGGATGCCCACTTGTTCCAGCACCATTTGCTGAAGAGACTAACTTTTCTCCATTATGTTGCCTTTGCTCTTTTGTCAAAGATCAGTTGACTATATTTATGGGGGTCTATTTCTGGGCTCTTCAGTTTCACTGATCTCCTTGTCTATTCTTTTGCCAATACCACACTGTCTTGATTACTATAGTTTTATAGTAAGTCTTGAAGTTAGGTAACAACAGTTTTCCAACTTTTTTCTTCTATCATGTTAATTTATTACTAACTCTAGCTTAATCAAAACCACTTTTAAAATACAAAGTTACTTACAAACAGCCAATGAATGCATAGAAAGATGAAAGAAAAAGAATATATATACAATAATTCAGGTCATGCCCTGTCATAAGTCATGGTGAATTACTAAAGAATTGATTCAAGGTTTTCCTGATTACTACCAGCTGGAAAAAAGAACCAATCCAGTCTTTCCCAGAGTTCTCTATCTCAAAAATAGAACTGCTACTGATCAATTCTGCACCGAAGGAAACACTCTTGATATTTCTTTATTACATCATCCTTCATATCAAACGCATCATGGAGTCCTACCAACTTTACCTGCTGTATGTCTCTTAAATCTATTCACTTCTCATTATCTCCATCATCACTAACATGCCAAGCCATTGTCTCTGTCCTGGACTATTGCAAAAGCCAACATTCAGCTCATTTTTCATCTTCCCTTGAGAAATGCATCCTTACAAGGCAAAGTAGAGTATGTCATTGCTCACTGTTGCCCCCACCCCACTTACTCCTGACCCTTTATCCTCATCTACATTTGCATATTATTTTTCACCTGCAAACATATAACATCATTTACTTACTTATTTTCTCTGCTAACACATATTTGCAAATATCCAAATGATGGCCTATCATAGACAGGCAATAAATATTTGTAGAATGGCTGTTGAATGCTCTTAGAATGAAAACCAAAGTTCTTTACATGGCAAACAAGTTCCTGCATTGTCTCACCTGCCTTCTTTTCCATTCCCATATCACCAAAGCCTACTTCTCATTTTTTTCTGCTCTAAACTCACTAGACTTCTAGATTTATTAGCAAGAATTGGGTAAAGGATGGTGGAGGGGGTTGGGGGTGAGGGAGAGGAATTCTTACATTCCTGGGCAACAATCTGTGATGGTGCAAAAACCCATACAAATGCAGTGGGTAGTAGGTAATTAGAGAGAGCAAAATTACATTATGCTATTGACAGAAACATTTAACCTCAGAAGTACCACTGCATCTTTCTTCTTTGGCAAATCCCAATTTTTTGTCTTAATAAATTTCAAGGATTTTATACTTCCCCTATCAATCATCAATTTCTTTTCTGTGTGTGTGTTTCCCTTTTTTTTTTTTTAATTGGGGTTTAGTTGCTTTACAATGTTGTGTTAGTTTCTGCTGTACAAGGAAGTGAATCAGCTATATGTATACATATATCCCCTCCCTCCTGGACCTCCCTCCCACCCCCCCATCTCACACGTCTAGGTAATCACAGAGCACCAAGCTGAGCTCCCTGTGCTATACAGCAGGTTCAAGAACAGAGTTTCTCTTCTCCTTTCTTAGTTATTTCCTTTCTTAGGACACTGTTTCTTTCCAGAAGAAATTATATTTCTACTTATAGGGAAACATGATTTTATGAAATTAATAGTAAAAGAGTTGTCATCTGTATTGGAATACAAATTTCATGAAAACAATGGCATATTTTACAGTTCTTAGCACTAGAAAATAATTAATATTTATTTATACCATTTCCAAATATTTGATGACAAAAGGAAGAAGGAAAGAGAGAAAAAAGGAGAGAAAAAAAAATAAGAGCATATGGCTCACCAATCATAGTTCTTAAAGAAAACAAAGAATGCCTTCTCTTAACTGAAAGCAAAGAAATAATTGTAGAGAAATTATCATGGATGGTCATCTATTTCCTATTCATTTAAATTATTTCTTTGGCGATGCTAACACAGCATAATAGAAATGATGAAAATAAGGAAAGTCTTTTTGTTTCAATGAAATCTCATTACGAACCTCATGTATGAGAAGGACAAAAGAATGTGAAAGAGAAATGGCAGCTTGGAAACCTCATTTAGTTTCTTCATCATCCATAGTTTTATTTTATTTTTAAAATTTTTTTTTTCGGTTTGCAGGCCTCTCACTGTTGTGGCCTCTCCCGCTGCAGAGCACAGGCTCCAGACGCGCAGGCTCAGCCGCCATGGCTCACGGGCCCAGCCGCTCCGCGGCATGTGGGATCTTCCCGGGCCGGGGCACAAACCCGTGTTCCCTGCATCGGCAGGCGGACTCTCAACCACTGCGCCACCAGGGAAGCCCCATCCACAGTTTTAATACCATTAATCTGAGTAATATAAAGAACCTACGTTATATATCTGGGGAGTAATATGGTAGATACTTGCTATTAACCAATAAAGACTGCATTTACACATGTATGCATGGTGCAAATCTTTTCAACAGTCAAATTTTGTTGCACTGAACTTTGGAATACATGGGGGATGGCCTCCTTGAAGGCTGATAATCCTTTAAATGTAATCTCAGGGTTATTCTCTCTTGGCTCCATGTTGTTCTATAGTCAAGTCCCTAAGAATGCAGGAAATCAACAAAGCTAGCTGTGGGCATGAGGTATCTTGATGACCTCCACACCTGAACTCACACTGAAAGAAAGCATAGAGAATATGAAGGTTTGAATGCCTGACAGATACAGCCACCAAACACTGTTAGGATAAAACCTAATGTTTTGAATCGTTTTCCACAACGAACAGAGAGACCGTTAAATTTGCCTCTTTAACTTTACTTCTATGGACTAGTGCTTAATGAATTTTTATTTTTACACTCAATTAACTATTTCTTTCCCATTGGCTAATACCATCTCTATGAATTTTATTTCTAATTCATTTCATCTGAAAGTTTCTGAATTTTTACTTCTTGGTCTCTTTTATTTTGTTTTTGGTTTAAATCTCCCTTTATTATTTTTTTCTTCAGGCTCTGGATATAATCTATTTCTATCATATACTCAGTTTGACTTGCTTTTCTTGTATTGTCCTACTATAACTCTCTTGTATTTTGGTGGAAAGATAAAAATATTGGTCAGGTTCCTTTTATGGACTGGAAACTGCTTATTTCATAGGATAATTTGTCCTCTCTTTGCTTCCAAGAATCCTAAGCAATACCCTTTAATTATTGAAGACTGTGGAGAAGAAGATGTATTCATATAAAACAAAAAGATAATAAACTTTCTCCACTGCAAACCCCAATAAACACTGCTGAGGAGGGAGGATTTCTAGCAAGACGTTTTGTTTTGCTGAATTTGATGAAAGGTAGATATATAATTGGGAAAAGGTTTGGTGGGACTTAATCACAGAATATTGCAAAGAGGTTGACTGAGAAGATGGTTGAAAAGACCTGGGAGAAAGCATAAATGTGGCAGCTGTCATGAGAAAAGAACACTTGAGAAAGACAAACAAGTTTAAGGGAATTTATAGGAAGTGCTTTAGTGTAACAAGTAATTTTCTCTTCCATCTTTCCATAAAGCCTTTAGAATTTTTAATATATATATCCATGAATGCCTTCAGTGTTGGATGTGTGTATGCACACATGTGCGTATATGTGTGTTATGTGACAAGTTTCATAAGACAGTCTCCTAGATGCGAGCTGGGTGAGAGCTCGCATATGCCATACCTCTTAGACAGCACATAGTCTCCATTACATAATAAACATAAAATCAACACTCATTTCTCCCACACATATTAATTGAGTGTCTACTACATACCAGAATATTTTTCTAGGTGCTTGGGATACACCACTGACAGAACAGACAAAGCATTGTCTTTGAGGACTTTTATTCCAACTGGGGAAGAAAGACAATAGAAAATAGAGATCATAAAATAATAAGTAAATTAAACAATAGCTTAGGTGGTTATGGTTAGTGTGAAAAAAGGAAAAGGATTGCAGGGGAAGCAGGATAAGGAATTGTGAGGGGGAGGAGATGGGTTGGAGTTTTAGATAGGTCCTCAGGGTTGGCCTCACTGAGCTGACATCTGAGAAAATTCCTGAAGGCTGTGCAGAAGCAGGTCCTGAACAGAAACTTGGAGAAGAATTCTCCATGTGAGGGAGCCATCAGTGCAAAGGGCCTGAGGTGGGTGTATGACTGGTATGTTTGAGAGAATCAGGGACAGGGTGGCTGGATTAGAATAAGAAAGGGAAGAGTAGTAAGAGATGATGGTAGAGAAATAAAAGGGAGGGAGAAGGGCAGATTACGCAGGGCTCTATAGGGCATTTAAAGGATTTTAGCTTTTGCCTTGAGAAAAAGTGAGTCATTGAAGGTTTTCACTAGAGTGATATTACCTGGCTTTCGTTTTTAGAGGATCTCCATTAACTAAAGCACTGCAAGGTATTACACTGACGCATATGTCCAAAAGCATTTTGCTTGTAAAACAGCTACATGAAAATGCAAAATCTAGTTAAAGCAGATATAATGATGTGCTCCAGTTTACATGTACTTGGCTTACTAGATCAGCACACACTGGAGATCAGGTAGACCTGGGTACTAGTCCTGACGTGGCTCCTAAATGGCTCTTGAATTGATCCAATCCTTTCACCTCTGTAGGGCTTGGGGCTTTCGACTTCAAAACAAGTGTGCAGGGCCAGGTTGCCTCCCACGAATTTCTCACTTTCATACAACACTTAACATGAAGTGTAAGCTCCAGGAAGTGTTGGATTTTGTGGTGCTCTTTGCTGTACTTCCCAGGCAGAACTTTCTGTTCACCACCTAACAAGTGCTGAATAATCTTTGTCAAGTGAATTCTTGGTTTGATTATTTAATTAATATTTGTAAATAAATGATTAGTGTTGATGAGTATATTCTCCTTAATTATGTTTTTATAATTGTTATAATTATTATTCACAGTGAAGTACAATGTATTTCATAAATGAAATTAATGTAAAAAAATTATTAGCACCTTTAAATGAGTCATGTATATAATTTTTCACCAATGCACAGAATTTTGAAGTGCACACATCTTATGAACTATGTTAACAGTCATATCTAATCACTGCATTTGAAAAGAGCAGCTGTAGAAAAATATGTACATTTTTTATTTTCTTATTTTTATCCTGGTAATTGTCCCAAGCATGTGATGTGTATCCAGGAGAAAAAGTTGCCCTCAGCACAAATGAAACTAGTGAGTAAAAAAAAAGTTCTCAGTATCCTTTTGAAACTAAGAGTACATTTCTGCAACTAAGTTTAACTGCTTGTTCACTAAATATAATATTGGCAAATGAAGTTCAGCCAGCATACCACCCAGATAGGTTGAATTTTTATTATTTCAGTTTATTAAGCCTAAAGGCAAGTAATGAGTCTGTGATGTAAACTTTCGAGGCTACCAATAAAGTTTGCATCTGATTCCTGTACACTCTTTTCAGCTGTGTATGATTTTATACAGTAGAATGTCAATAGGAAAAACAAAACAGAACAAAACCTAACACTTTGATTCTTAGCAAAAGCATGCAAACTATAGTGGTTCTGTGGCTCCTATAAGCAGTAAATAAATGGAAGACTGTGTTTTTGGAGAGATGTCATCTACCATCTTTGAAGGTCTTTGAGGCATTATTTAATATTAGAAATATGTATGGTTTCTATTTTAAAGTTAAAAACTTCTTTCACATCTCTTACTGTTTTTGATCTTAATAGTAGCAATTGAGAGCTTATTAAATAAGCTCTATTTTCTTGCCTTGACAGAGTGTAATAGCATGTAACAGGCTTCCATGATAAACCTGAAGGAAAGTATTATGAGACCCAGAGAGACAAAGCAACTCTTAAGATACACAGCTCATAAGTCAAAGCTCAGGGTTTCTTTCTATTATACTACAATTCCATATTTACTGATAAGAAAGTGGAGAATCAAGTGACTGTAAATGATTTACCCAAAGACCTGATGTGTTAAGTTTGGAGTCAGTACGTGAACCACCATCTCCTCATTTGAATTCCAGAGCTTTGCCTACATCTGAAAGATACAGTCTTAGGTGCTGGAAAGACAGAAGGATATTTAATATATAGACTTAAAAACTAATAAGACAAAATAGAATAAAAATATCTGTCAATGATCTAGACACACAGCATATTTTGACAGTTCAGATAATAATAGTAGTAATAATAATAAAAGTTTGCATAGACTGGACTTGTAGAAAGTATTAAACGTTAATACCATAAAATGAATAAATGCAAAAATGGCAGTATACACATAGAGTAAAAACATGAAAACAAGATTAATTATAATTCAATAGAACAAATGAGGAGGTTAGCAAACTTTTCCATATAGTGTGAGATAGTGTATATATTTAGACTTTGCAAGCCAAGAGGCAAATGGAGGATGTTATATAAATATTTACAATACCACTTAAAATGTGATCACTTAAAAATATAAAGACTATTCATAGCTTACAGACCATATAAACACAAGCAAAGTGCCAGATTTTGGTCCATGGACTGTAGTTTCTGACCCATAGAAATTGTATCTAAGGCGATGTTCATCTGAAATCTGTATTCCCATTCCAATGGCTGTATTCCCATTCTTGTAGCTGAGGTTTTGATTCCTGCTTTTGAAACTAGACAGTCAGAGGGCTACATGTACCATATAATTTTGTTCTCTAACTGATATCTGTGCTCTCTGCTCTAATGTATTGGCCTGGGCTTACTTTGATCTTCACTGAGGAAAGGGGAATGCTCTCTAGAACTGTCTGTTTCTGGCATATGGTAAATCATTGAGAAAAATTAGCTATTTTTACTATTATTAGTCACTATATTAGTTAATGTCTATGGATGGAAACTGCTGTGAGAGGTTTTTTCTTAGCTGTAAGTATTAGGAAAAGCTTTGTTTCTGTGGAGGAAAAGATGAGCCCAGAGCTAGCTTGGATTCACAGACATGTGATCTGTATACTAGTACTGTGTCCCATGCTTAGAAGATCTGCTCTTGGTTTTAATGTTTTTCTGTTTCTGTCTTGAAATACTACATAACTTTTGCATCTGCATTTTTATTTTGCACTGGGCTCTGAAAATCATGTAGTAGATCTGGATGAATCTTCATGGTTAATGTACCTTGTACAGATGATAATTTTTCCATTTTTGCATTTTTGTGTTGGTTACCATGAAACTCAGAGTGAAGTTTGCAGCTCAACATTAACAACAATTTAAGAATCTATGAGTCATATACCTAAAAACAAACTTTCCTCCTTGATGCCATGTCCTTTTCTATCTATATTTTCCTAAGCATCTTTTTTTTTTAATTTCATTTTCATTACATGTATTTTGGAATGCCACTGACAATTATATATTGGAGCAAGGTACACTATAAATATAAATGCATTTATAAATTACAAATGTGTATAAAATTGAAATACCATGCAAAAAAATTCAAAATGGATTAAAGACTTAAATATAAGACCTGAAACCATGAAACTTCTGGAAGAAAACATAGGTAGTATGCTCTCTGACATCGATTACTTTGATTAGTAATATTTTGAGTGTGTTTCCTCAGGCAAGGGAAGCAAAGGCAAAAATAAATAAATGAGATTACATAAAACTAAAAAGCTTTTGCACAGCAAAGAAAACTATCAATGAAACAAAAAAGACCACCTACTGAATGAGAAAATATATTTGCAAATGATATATCTGTTAAGGGGTTAATATCAAAAATATACCCAAAACTCATACAACTCAACATCAAAAAGTGAACAACCTGATTAAAAAATGGTCAGAGGATATGAATAGACATTTTCCAAAGAAGATATACAGATGGCCACCAGGCAAATGAAAGATTTTCAGCATCACTAATCATAAGAGAAACACAAATCAAAACTGCAATGAGATAACACCTCACACCTGTCAGAATGACTATCATCAAAAAGACAACAAATGACAAATGTTGGCAAGGTTGTGGAGAAAGGGAACTCTTGTACACAGTTCATGGGAATGTAAATTGGTGCAGCCACTATAGGAAACAGTATGAATATTGCTCAAAAAATTAAAAATAGAATCACCATATGATCCAGCAATTCCACTCCTGAAGGTGGGGGGGGAAGCAGTAATTTGAAAAGACCTATGTACTCCAGTGTTCATTGCAGTGTTATTTACAATAGCCAAGATATGGAAACAACCTTAGTACCTATCGATAGATGAGTGGATAAAGAATATATAAAAATATATATGTATATACACACATATTTATAATATATGCAAATATATGTAAAGTAGAATATTACTCAGCCATAAAAATAATTAAATCTTGCCATTTGTGACAACATGGATTGACCTAGACAGTATTATGATAAATGAAATAAGTCAGATGGAGAAAGATAAATACCTTTTGATTTCACTTATATGTGGAATCTAAATGAGCAAACTAACAAAACAGAAACAGAGTTATAGATTCAGAGAACAAATAGGTGGTTGTCAAAGAGAATGGGGGGGGAGAAAAGAAAAAGATGAAGGAGATTAAGAGGTACAAACTTACAGTTGCAAAATAAATAAGTCACAGGTGTGAAATATAGAGTGTGGGGAATATAGTCCGTAACTACATAATATATTTTTATGGTGACATATTGTAACTAGACTTATCATAGTAATCAGTTTGAAATATATAGAAATAGCAAAACACTACGTTGTGTAACAGGAGCTAGCATAGTGTTGTAGGTCAATTACACTTCAAAAACAAACAAACTCATAGAAAAAGAGATCAGATTTGTGTTTACCAGAAGAGGGAGTTGGGGGAAGGGAGAATTCCATGAAAGCTGTTGAAAGGTACAAACTTCCAGTTATAAGATGAATAAGTACTAGGGAATGTTATTTACAACAAGATAAATATAATTAACACTGCTCCGTGTTATATATGAAAGTTGTTAAGAGAATAAATCCTAAGAGAAGAGTTCTCATCACACACAAAAAGTTTTCTATTTCTTTAATTTTGTATCTATATATGAGATAATGGATGTTCACTAAGCTTACTGTGAAAATCATTTCACGATGTATGTAAGTCAAGTCATTATGCTGTAAACTTTAAACTTATACAGTGCTATATGTCAATTATATCTCAATAAAACTGGAAGAAAAACAAAACAAACAGAAAAAAATAGAATTTATCATTGATGAATAAATAATGCAATTAATACTGCAGTCATTCAGGTGAGCCTAAAGCCTACTAAAATAGCTGAACTAAGTAGGTGACCCTTAAGAATCTATTTCTTATGTTGATATGCTTGAAGGAAGGGAAAATATCGTTACTGACTGATGCCTAAAACTGAATGAGAGAAGACTTATGTGGAATAAGGTGTAATGGTACTTACTTCCATTCTCACTTTCTTTTACATTTTTTAGTGTATCTAAGAAGGTAGAAAACTACATTGCCCATATCCTCTGTTAGCTACATTGTTTGATGCAAATTAGGTCTGCTAATATATCCACTTATATTTTAACACTGAAGTCAAGTAGAAGCTATTTCCCACTATGGCTGGTGTTTAGAGACATATGCAAAGTTTCTGTGATTGGCGCTACATTACAATGTTTGGTAAAGGTTATAATGGCAGTGATAGCCACTATAGCTTCTTTCCCTCTGGATCAGCTATGGTCACACAACCATGGATCTATCTTCCATCGACAATCCCTTGAATTCTGCTTTTGTAGCCCTTTCAATTAATTTGTAAGTGCCTAATTACTCTTATTGGATTTTTTTTCCTGCTTAAAATACTGAAAATAGTTTATGTTTTCTTCATTGAACTCTTAATGAATTGGGGGTATAAGAAGAAAATTAAAGAGTTGTTTTATTAAATAAAACTCCGTAAGACATTGTGGCATGAGTAGAATTCGTGGGCAACAATACATCTTAAGGAAGTGAAACATACCAATAGTAATGCATTCCTCCCTCATTTCAACACCAATGATCTAACAGTTTAGGTACTAGGGCAAAATTGGCCAGGTATTCACCAATGTTATTTCTTCATCCTGGACACATAAAATCATTACATTTCTCAATCTCTTTGCAATTAAAGTGAGGCCAAGTGATTGTGTTCTGGCCAATAGGAGGAGAGTGGAAATGATGTTTTGCAGTGTCATGCTGGTAAACCAGCTTCCTGGAAAAAGAAAAAAGGAAAAATAGAAAGAAAAAAAACCCACCTTGTTTATAGTATTTGCTGATTTTCCTGGTATAAATACACCATGGCTGATAGTGGGCTAAAAATGTGGCATCAATAAACTTGGAGTTGGGAAGAAATGCACAAATTTAATCTTTCAAACCATGGTGAACTGTCTGCAGCACACCACCGGACTTATGTAAGTTCAGGTTTTGTCATTAAACCCAAGGAATGACCACCCATGCTCTCTTCTCCTATCATGGATACCACTGAGGTCATATTTTGAAGGCAGGCAGCATCACGAGTTGGAGGGGAACTAGAATCCTAAGTCCTGTACCAGACTGTGGTGTGAGAAAGAGATCCCATTGTATTAAGCCACTGGAATTTTGAAGATGTTTGTTGTTGCAGCATAGCATAGCCTGGCCTGACTCTATCCTGACTCATGCTGCTGCTGTGAGACATTGACACATATTGATGGTGATACCCAGTGGTAGTCTTTAGTAAAATCTGTAATATCTGGAAGGAAATGGAGCATCAACCAATCCTCAACTAGACACTAATGTCATATGGAACAACAATACAGGCCAGCAGAGAAACAATAGATTCTGGGTTTACAAAAAACCTGCGATGACCGGAAGCAAAGCAGAAACCTTCAGTCACAATAAACTTGTTTATGAGTACATGTTAAATAGCACATAGAGGATTCCCAGAATACTTAGGAGGTGGGCTCCAGAGAAGCTTACTCTTTGTGTTATGTAGGTTTGGTTTTGAATCAGTGCTTCCATTCTATGAATAATATTGTTTATACCTACAGCATGTTAAGAATGTAAATCATGCTTGTTATTTGTTGTCTTTTTGATGATAGCCATTCTGACAGGTGTGAGTTAGTATCTCATTGTGGTTTCGATTTGCATTTCCCTGATGATTAGTGATGTTGAGCATCTTTTCACTTGAGTCTAATTTCTCCAATGGTTCTAATTTTAAGCAGGAAAAAAAGGTGCTGTTATTTCGGCCTCACTCCAAAAATAAAATAGCAAGCTGTGAATCTGGTTTATAGTTTTTAATGCAGTACATTTGCAAGAAGAGAAAAGTATCCTCTCTTTAGGATGCATTCCAATGGCATACAAACTACCAAATAACAGTAATATTAAAGTGAGTGAACCAAGTGCAATCAACATCATATGACATAGTTGAGGGTCTAATAAAGAAGATAACACAAGTTCCTGATACACAGATTTTGTTGGGAATGCATATATATAAGGGGCTGTTGCAATCACATGGAAATGTGATCTTGCTAAAATGCTTAGAAGAAGGAAAAAAGAGAGCTTAGAGAGGAATAATAAAGAGTTCTGCCCTGTTAGATTTGAAATTGTGATCAAGAAATGTGCTAGGAGATAACTTATCTGTTATGGGTCAGTGTTACCAACTAAGGAATAAAAGTTGAAGTGAATCTTTTCATTCAGAAATATACTGGAAAAAATGAAAGTACTGATATTTAAGGTTGGGTATAGAGAAGACATATATCATACTGGTGTTTAATATTGAAGTGAAGCTGGAAGTTGGTGAGTCAACACATAGCAATTGTCCAACTCAAGACAACTAATGACAACTCCTACAGAAATAGAAATTGATTTCTCTTCCTCATTATTCTGAGTTAAAGGGAAAAATATTAAGCAGATGGGCATCTCAGGGACATTGGAGGGTAATTAATTTCATATCCATTTCATGGTTAATATTTCTTTAGCTGATTAGCAACTTGAGAAGTTAAATAGAATTTTCAAAAGGGACATGGTGAATATAGTAAGATTAATAGATTATCAAAACTAAATTTGCAGAAGACTCTGTTTTCAGCTCTGATATGTAAAGATTAAAAGACATAATTTCCATCTCCACAAGAAGAAAAAAGCTGGAAAACTAAAATTTAACAATTTATGTTAGACCCATCAGAGAACTGAGTTTGCAGGGCAAACCACCACCCTAAAATCCAGAGAGACACAGCCAATATATGGTTATCTGGAAAATAAGTTGATAGACCTATGAACAGGTGGGAACATTTAAATAGTAATTTTGACAAAATGATGGACACTGAGTGTGCTACTGATGATAGTGAGAAACTCTCAGTGGACTTCACTCTTAGAGGAGCCTCTCCCTGCTTTCATGGCTTTACCTCCAAGGGCTCTATTAAATTCTCACTATGAAGAGCTGGGAAGAGTCCCATGGTTCTGGCAAAGATAAGGGAAGAGTAATTACTGCGACATAGATCTAGAGCGTTTTCAAGAAAAAAGTATACTCCAGAAATAAGC
This sequence comes from Stenella coeruleoalba, assembly GCF_951394435.1. Classification (NCBI taxonomy): domain Eukaryota; kingdom Metazoa; phylum Chordata; class Mammalia; order Artiodactyla; family Delphinidae; genus Stenella; species Stenella coeruleoalba. Next base: position 127,780,248 of record NC_137150.1, on the reverse strand, counting down.
TAGAGCTTTATCCAGAGGGGGGGAAGAGATAGGTCAATAGGAACTTCCCAAATTGAAAAACAAAGAGAAAACAGAATTATTTTAAAAAGAGAGAAAAGAATAACGAAAACCCAGAGCAGAACATGAAAGACCTGTAGAACAATACCAAAAAATATAACAAATGCATAATTGGAATACCAAAAGGAGAAGAAAGAGAAGACAGAGCTGAAGAAATATTTGAAGTAATAGTGACTGAAGACTTTCCAAAATTAATGCCAGACACCAACAGGATATCAAATTAACTTAGAATACTAAGAATGATAAACTCTGAACAAAACAAATCCCTCACAAAACCCTAGGCACAACATATTCAAACTGCAGAAAACCAAAATATGAGAGAAAATCCTCAAAGAAGGCAGAGGAGACAATAATAATCTTATTTAGCAAGAAAGAAGGATAAGATTACAGTGCACACATTATCAGAAAATATGGAAGGATGCAGAAAGAAGAGAAACATTTAGAGTATTGACAGGAAAAAAAAGCACCATCTTAGAATTCTATATTCAGTGAAATTATCCATCAAAAATAGTAAAGGGGCTTCCCTGGTGGCGCAGTGGTTGGGAGTCCGCCTGCCGATGCAGGGGACGCGGGTTCGTGCCCCGGTCCGGGAGGATCCCACATGCTGTGGAGCGGCTGGGCCCGTGAGCCGTGGCCGCTGGGCCTGCACGTCCGGAGCCTGTGCTCCGCGACGGGAGAGGCCACAGCGGTGAGAGGCCCGCGTACCACAAAAAAAAAAAAAAAAAAAAAAAAAAAATAGTAAAGGAGAAATCAAGACTTTATCAGAGAAACAAAAATGCAGGGAATCCGTCATCAGCAGATCTGACCCACAAATATATATTAAAAGACATTTTTCAGGCGGAAGGAAAATGAGGTGCATCAGAAAACAGATTTATGTAACGAAAAGGAAAGGTGTTAGAGAAGGAATAAATGAGGGTAAATTTAAAACATTTATGTTTCTTATTCTTAACTTATATGAAGGATAATTGTTTGAAGCAATAATAATAATAGCTTTGGTATTTGTAGCTTTATGGTAAGTGAAATGAATGTAGTAATGTGACACTGGTAGGATGGAGAGATTAAGAATACTCCCATAACCCCCTGGCATCACAAGTGAAGTGGTATATGTAGTGCCGTTTGAAGGTAGACTTAAATTAGTTTAAAATGTATAGCATAAATCTTATAGCAACCATTAAAATAAATTTTAAAAGAATATAAATGCTAAGTGAGGTGATAAAATGGAATAATATATAATGCTTAATCGTGAACAGAAAAAACAGAATTAAGATAAGAATCTTAGGCGCCTCAGAACAATATATACAACTTAAACAGTGGCTAAACTGGTGACAGAAAAGCACAAAAAGGAGGCACGGGAACAGCAAAGCCAATAGGGAAAGAACTGGGTATCCCTTTGCCAGATGCTAAGAGTTTTCTGGAACTACAGAGGCAAGTTGAGTAAGAGATGAGATGGAGGAAGTGGGGGCAGGACACGCCCAGAGCTCCTCACCTATCCTTTGACTACAGATCCCATCCTGCAGGACCTGGGACCCCTACAGGCTTGGCCTGGCTCTCACGATGGGGGAAGAACAAGAGTGGGGAACCCAGCCCCAAGCCAAGTCACAAGGTATTTTTTGCCTTGGGAACTCTGTCCACTGAACTAAAGGGAAGCAGTTACAGAGGGGGCTAAGCATGTTGACACCATGGCTCATGCCAACCTAAGATGTTTATAACATTATTATAAACAGAAAAGGCAGAAAAAGAGCAGAAATGAAATATATGGCAAATACAGGAAATAAAACCCGTTACACATGGTGGATATTAATCCAAATATATCAATAGTTACTTTAAATGTAAATGGTCTAAATATACTGTTACAGTCTGAATATTTTTGTTCCCACAAAATTCATATATTGGAAATTAATCCCCAATGTGACGATATTTGGTTGCAGAGGCCCTTGGGTACCCCGACCTTCCAAAAAAAAAAAAGAAAGAAAGAAAGAAAAAACCCTGGGTCTAAGGGATGCTGAGAAACTAAAATTCTCATTCCTTTCTGATGGAAATGTAAGTGGCACTTTGGAAGACAGTTTGGCTGCTTCTTAACAAAGATATGTTTATGGCGGCTTTATTCATTACCATCAAAAATTGTAGCAATCAAGATGTACTTTAACAAGCAAACTAGTATAAACAAACTGTAGCACATCATACGAAGAAACACTATTCAGTGATAAAAAGGAATGAGCTATCAAGCCATGCAAAGATGTGGATGAATTTTAAATGTGTATTACTTAGTGAAATAATCCAGTCTGAAAATGTTACATACTGTATGGTTATACTTATATATCATTCTAGAAAAGATAAACACTTTAGAGATAGTAAACAAGTCTAGTGTTTGCCAGGGGTTCAGTAGGGGTGGGTGAGAGGGAAGGTGGTTTTAAGTAGATGAAGCACAGGGGACTCTTTAGGGTGGTGAAGTAATTCTGTATGATATTGAAATGTTGGACACATGCACTATGAGTTTTTCAAGGCCCATAGAACTTTACAGAACAAAAAATAAATCTTAATGTACACAATTAGAAAGATTATATAGGAAGTAAGGAGATAACAAGAAGAAATACAGCAAATGCAGTCTGTAACCAAAAAATAAAAAACATTCTAACTGCATTACAGAAGTACAAAACAATCTCTGAAAGGGGTTGGTGGGAGGAAGTGGTGATCTAAATAACTTTGGAAATAAGTGGAATGGAGTCTTTAATACTAAAGCAAAACTGTACATAAACACTATACTCTAGTTGAAGAAGTTATTTTCACATGGGTATGTGTTAAAAATTCTCATACCATTATAGAAATATAATGGAATTGAACAAGTATGTAAATGGTTGGCAGAGAGAGGGAGGCAGATTTTTTAGTTTTGGAGTGGGAGGTTACAGATAACTAAGTTGATATGCTCCATGTGGTAATTGATTACAATTGGATACATCAGTATGAACTCGTGTTTTGCTTAATATAGATGCTGATGGATACATATAAAAATACAGACATGCACATATACATGGACTAGTAAACACACTTATATCTTCTTGCTCTGTCAGCTGAGATGGTCTAGAAACATCAACACTCCAATAGCAATGTGTAAACTTAGCACCTAGAACACGGTTCCTAACTGCATTCTCCAATAAAAGGAACTAGGACTCTGGAGAAATGACTGACTCTAGAAGTGAAGTAGCAGATATAGATAATAAGCTGGGAACATCTTGTGGTACCTGAAATAAGGATAGTGCTAGAAAACAAAACAAACAAGTGAAAACATCAAGACAAGGATGAAGATAGGTCAGAGACATGCAGGTAAGATGGAGCCTACTGAAAGAACTCCCAGTGGCCCAAACTGAAACAATTTGAGTAACAAACTAATACTGAAAATCACCCAGTGTTTAAAATCAATATCTATGAGTCCATATTATATAACTATAAATAATTGAATGCATAAATAAATAGGGGTGAAGGGAGAAATATCTATTTTATTTCTAAAAAACAATGTTGGGTGCTAAGGAGGAAAGGAAGGTATGATCATTCTTCTCTTTTGATCATTCTATCTCCTTTATAACAATATTAGGTGAATGACTGGGGAAATGGTGAAGTACATGACAAAACGTTCAAGTCCAGATCAAGCCTTAGATTTTACATATCTATTGCTCAATGTTCCCTATTTAGAGATATTTTCCCTAGGAAAAAACTCTGCAAAGAAGTACTTGTTTTCTTTAGGCTCATCAATATATCTAGATAGTGTGTTTTATCAATGAATGAGACATTTTTATTAATACATTAAATTTTATAGGAAAACAATAAACATTAATACAGGCTGCTTTTATTTTAAAAAGGTAAAAAATAAAATCACCAATACTTTTGAGGAGAGTTAACCAATGCAAATATTTTCATTTTTATTGGCTTTCTAGACTCATTCAGAATTTATATTTTGTGTGTTTCCTTTACTTATTGATATAACACCATTTAAAATACTTTCAGGGACATTAAATATTTTTCAACACATATTCAATAGCTAGAAAATATTGTAATATTTGAATAGATCTTAATTCAAATGTTACTTTTAAATCATTGGCTATTTAATTATTTTCCAATTATTTGCAATTTAAAGTAACGCCAATATTTATACATAAAATGTGTCTATGTGGTGGTCAAGGCAGAGTAGTATTTATTCAAATGGTATTGGTGAGTTCTTCTCCCCTGATTGATTTGGAAGTGGGTAGCTGAAGAATCACAGTGGGCTCTTTAAACAGGTTTAAAGGCAACTTAATATCTCTGACAGGCTTTAAGGACTTTTTGGTCCTAATAAATCTATTTTCTTTGCCAGTTTCATGTTTTGTTACTTGATTTTACTTTAAAATATCTCTTTAAAAACCTTTCCCTTTGTGTCAATAAACTCCTTATTACCTATAGAAAGATGCTGTGTAACATCCAGTGATCAATCATAATAGGCACATTTGTGATATACGTTTTGTAATTCATACTACCAAAAGTTTGAAAATATTGGCTGAAAATTTTATAATTTCATTGTTTTTTGTTCTTTTTAATTCAAGGAATGAATAACTTTAAAACTAGCAGTTAAGTGTAAAAACAAAACACAACTATTTTTCACACATGATCTTAGCCAAAAGGCCAAGAAGTAATTCAACTATTCTTAAAAGCAATCATTTAGGGGCTTCCCTGGTGGCGCAGTGGTTGAGAGTCCGCGTGCCGATGCAGGGGACACGGGTTCGTGCCCCAGTCCGAGAGGATCCCACATGCCGCGGAGCAGCTGGGCCCGTGAGCCATGGCCGCTGAGCCTGCGCGTCCGGAGCTTGTGCTCCGCAACGGGAGAGGCCACAACAGTGAGAGGCCTGCGTACCGAAGGAAAAAAAAAAAAACAAAAAACAATCATTTAAAAGGCAAGTCTCCACTGTAAGTTTGACTGAGCTTTCTTATTTAATAACAGGAAAAAGAGTGTGCAGTGATCGAAGAGGGTATAATTTTTAACCATACAGTAAAAGCTTAATAAATGTTCAGATTTCTTTCCAAAAAAATCATCCAATGTCATGAATATATATATTCAGCAACTTTAATGCATTGTGTACATTGACTTAAATGCCATCATTTTAATAAAGCCAAGTTAACCTAGGTAACTAGTCTTTTCACACATTGTAAATACTTTATGTTGGTTATCCAAATACGTTTCATTTAAGTCACTGTTAGGACATTAGGAATAACTCAGCTAGTACATTGTAAAACCCATAACTGTTCTTACAAAATCTTGACCTGAATTTAAGATTATTGGAGGACAAAGAACACTAGAGAATATATACAAGCAAATTAAACATAACAATCATATATTTGTTACTGGGCATCTCTGTACTTTGTTTGCAGATTCTACTCAGTATTGTGTGGAACTAAAACATAATTTCCACATGTAAATGAAACGAGAGACCTGACATAGTCATTACACGAATTTCAGCCTGCAAGTGTGCTGGTTTCATGTTTTCCATTTCCTTTGACCTTTTCCCTTCCATCAGAACTATAAATGGTGAACAGTTTGCTTATTTTTATTTGTGTTACTCTTTGAGGCTTTTGATATTTAATGAAATCCATTTTAGGCATAATTTTGACCCAAATTAAAAAACAAGAAGTCTTAATGAGAAAGGAAGGAATAATTATAGGGAATAAAAGAGTTTAAGAGAGTTTGGAGATTGCAAAATGAAGAAGGAAAGAAAGCAGGAGAACAAAAAAATAATAAATAATTTAGCAAATGAAAATTCCCAGAGACTAAGAGTGTTTAAGCATTTCAGTGAAAGTAAGTAAGGTGGAAATTATAGGATTTGGAAAATCTAATTTATTTGTTCAAGAGACAATGATCAAATTATTTTTTAAAAATCTCAAAATAAAGGAACCACAAAATACAGAATTTCAAGTTATGCCAATGACATTTTCAATGCAGCAGGTAGCAGGATGTTATCTTGAAAGAGAAGTAGATTTAGAAAAGGCTATTAAGACATTATTACCACAATTTTTCTATTACCATTAATGATAATGCATTTTTAAATTTAAAAGTATTACTACTTTATTTGGAAACATAAACACACATCAAAGGAAGTCTTGTTAGAATAATTTTGTCACAAACATTCAAGGAGAATCATAATTTATATATGATATAAAATAATTAAATAGCATAAAATTATAACATTTCATAAGTATATAAGGTTTGTTAATGTGCAGTGTTCATTTGATGGGCGGTGGAGAGTAGAAAGCAAGTTCCAGAATACTACATGCTAAGTGCAGACATTTGAATATAACAATTCTTTTTTTCTTTTTTGCAGTACACGGGCCTCTCACTGTTGAGGCCTCTTCCGTATGGAGCACAGGCTCCGGACACGCAAGCTCAGCGACCATGGCTCACGGGTCTAGCTGCTCCGTGGCATGTGGGATACTCCCAGACCGGGGCACGAACCCGTGTCCCCTGCATCGGCAGGCGGACTCTCTACCACTGCGCCACCAGGGAAGCCCCCAAAATTTCTTTTACATTTACAGAATTTCTTTGGAAGGATCCATAAATGCACACATATGCAAACCTACACACACGAAGCTGGTTTTAGTGGTTGACTCCTGGGCAGGCTGTGGGAGAGAAGTAAAAAGGTGTTTTGATTTTTACTTTGTATCCTTTTATGGTCTTGTAAATTCTTTTAAGTGAACTATTACATTTTCTTAATTAGAATAATTTTTAAAAATCTTGCTGCCAATATATTTATTGTATTTGCTATCAAAATTGTGCATAAATTTGTAAAAATGTAACTTCTATTGTATCATTATACCTAACTACACCTTATGGTGTAAAGTAGCTGTCCAACTTCATTATTGTGAATGTGGATATTCACTTCTCCAAGCACCATTTATTGAAAAGATTTCTTTTCCTTTCTTTTCTTTTTTTTTTTTTTTTTAATTTTTTGGCTGTTCTGGGTCTTTGTTGCTGCATGCAGGCTTTCTCTAGTTGTGGCTAGAGGAGGCTACTCTTTGTTGCAGTGTGAAGGTTTCTCATTGCGGTGGCTTCTCTTGCTGCGGAGCACGGGCTCTAGGCTCGCGGGTTTCAGTAGTTGCGGTGCGTGGGCTCAGTAGTTGTGTCTCGCAGGCTCTAGAGCACAGGCTCAGTAGTGTGGTGCACAGGCTTAGTTGCTCCACAGCATGTGGGATCTTCCTGCACCAGGGCTCAAACCCTGCATTGGCAGGCAGATTCTTAACCACTGTACCACCAGGGAAGTCCCTCTTTTCCTTTCTTTGATAACCTTACCAAAAAAAATATGGTTGAATGTAAATAAATGAGTTTATTTCTGGATTCTCAATTATATTTCAGTTAACTATATGTCTATCATTATGATAATTCTACAATTTCTTGATTAATATAGCTCTGTAGTAAGTTTTGAAACCAGGAATTGAGGGGCTTCCAACTTTGTTCTTTTTCAAGATTATTTTGACTATTGTGGGTCTCTTGCATTCCTTATTAATCTTAGTATAACATTGTTAATTTCTGAAAAAAGAAGCTTGGATTTTGACAGATTAATTTGGGAGTTTTGCCATTTTAACAATATTAATCTTCTGATACATGAACATGGGATGTCATCTTTTATTTAGGTCATCTTTAACTACTTTCAACAATATTTTTTACTTTTCAATGCACAAGTCTTCTTCTTTTGTTAAATTCATTCCTAAATTCCTTTTTTCTTTTTAATGTTGTAAATGAAATTGTTTCCATTATTTCATTTTTGGATTTTTCATTGAAAGAGTACAGAAATACATTATTTTGGCATATTCATCTTGTGTCTTGAAATCATACTGAATTTATATTTTAGTTCTAAGAGACATTTTTGTGTGTCTTCATTAAGATTTTCTGTCTAATATCATGTCATACACTAATAGAGTTTTATTTCTTCCTTTCAATAAAAAAAATTATTTATTTATTTTTCTTGCCAAATTGACTTGGCTAGAACCTGTACTACAGTGTTGCATAGAAGTGGTGAAAATGGACGTCCTTGATTTGTCCTGAACTTAAAGGTAAAGCGTTCAGTCTTTCACCATTAAGTATTATGTTGGCTTTGGGTTTTAGTAGATGTCCTTTATCAGATTTAGCAAGTCTCTTCTAGTTATATTTTGTGGAGTATTTACATTGTTTTTAGTTTTTTGACTGTTGGATTCTGTCAAATGCTTTCCCGGTGTCTATTGAGATGCTTATGTGTTTCTTGCCCTTTATTCTCTTGATATATTATATTATGTTGACTTTTTAAATGTTAAACCATGTTTGTATTCCTGGGATAAATCCTACTTGGTCATAATGGATAATCAATCCTTTTTTGTATATTGCTCCATTTAGCTTGCTAGTTTGTTTGTTTGTTTGAGAATTTTTGTGTCTGTAGTCTTAAGGTATTTTAGTGTGTAGTTTCTTTCTTTATGATATCTTTGTCTGGTATTGGAATTAGGGTATCAGTGGCCCCATAGAATCAGTTGGGAAGTGTTTGCTCTACTTTTATTTTTAATTTTTGCCATCGTTTGTGAAGGATTAATACTACTTCTTTCTAAACATTTGATAGAACTCACTAATGAAGCCATTTGGGCTGGGGTTTTTCTTTGCAGCAGTGACTTGATTACTAATTCATTTTCTTTATTTGTTATTAGTTTATTTATATTCTCTATTCCTTCTTGAGTCAGTTCATTAGTTTGTGTCTTTCTAGGAGTCCATTTCATCTAGGTCATGTAATCTGCTGGCCTACAGTTGCTCATAGTATTCCCTGATAAACCTGTGTGGTGCCTGTAAATTCAGTAGTGATATTTCCCCTTTTCATTCTTGATTTAAGTAATTTGAGTCTCCTTTCATTTCCTGCTCAGTCTAGCTAAAGCTTTGTCACTTCTGTTAATATTTTCAGAGAACTATCTTTTATTTCATTGGGGCTTTTTTTTTTTCATTCTCTATTTTATTTATTTCCATTCTAATCTTCATTATTTGCTTCCTTCTGTTCATTTTGGTTAGGGATTCTTCTTTTATTAGCTTCTTAACAAGAATTGTTACATTATTGATTTGAGTTATTTTTCTTTCTTAGTATAGGCATTTACCACTATAAATGTTTCTCTACACACTGTTTTAGGTATATCCCTTAAGTTTTAGGATGTTTTAATTCCATTTTCATTCATCTCACAGTATTTTCTAATTTTTCTTTGATTTCTGCTTTGACCCTTTGATTATTTAGGAGTATGTTTTTAATTTCCACATATTTGGAATGTCTTAGTTCAATTTGGACTGCTATAACAAAATACCACAGACTGGGTAACTTATAAACAAAAGAAATTTATTTCCCACAGTTTTGGAGGCTGGAAGTCTGAGATCAGTGTGCCAGAATAGCCAAGTAAGGCCTCTGTTCCAATTTCTTATTGTATTCTCACATGGTGGAAGGGCTAGGGATCTCTCTGTATCTTCTTTTATAGGGAACTAACCTCATTCATGAAGGTTTCCTCTTATAATTTAAGCACCTCCCAAAGGCCCCACCTACCATCACCTTTGGGGCTTAGAATTTGAACATACAAAATTTGCAGGGACACAAACACTCAGACTATAGCAGGAATTTTCCAAATTTCCTTCTGTAATTGGTTCGTAATTTCATTCCACTTGGTCGAAAAACATGATTTCAATCCTTTCTATTTATTGAGTCTTATTTTATGACCTACTTTATAATTTAGGAGAGAGAATGTCCCAGATGCACATGAGAAGAATGTGTATTCTGCTGCTTTGGGATATGGTTATTCTTATGTCTTATAGTTCTAGCTGGTTTTTAGTGTTGAATCTTGTTAATTTTTGCCTAGTTGTTCTAACCATGATTGAAAAAGGGGGTATTGAAATCTCCAATTATTGTTGAATTGTCTATTTTCCTTTTCAATTCTTTCCATTTTTGTTTCATATATTTTAAATCTCTATTGTAAGGTGCATATACATCTATAATTATATGTTTTATAATTATATAATTATATAATTATATGTTATATAATCTCTTATCACTCTAAAATGTCTGCCTCTAGTAACAATTTTCATCTTAAAGTCTATTTTGTCTATATTAGTATAGCCACTCCAGCTCTCTTTTGGTTACTGTTTGCATAACCTTACGTCCTTTTAATTTCAACGTACTTGTGTCTTTGAATATATAACATGTCTCTTTTAGACAGATATAGTTGAATAATATTTTTAATTTATTCTTCTAATCTCTGATTTTCTGTTTCCAGAATATTTTTATAAAATGTAAATCTGATTTTGCTGTTTTCAAATTTAAATTAACCAGAATAAAGTAAACAAGATAAAATCAACATTAGTTAGAATAGCATATTGACTTATTAAGACCAGAACCTCACCTGTTCTGCTTTACTTTTCTATCTTTTTACCTTTGTTTACTGTGGTAGAACATACATAAAATAAAGTTTGTCATTTTAACCATTTTTATGTCCAATTTAGTGGTTTTGATTACATTTTTAATGTTGTGCAACCATCATCGTTATTTCTAAAAATCTTCATCACCAAAACAGAAACTCTCAACTCAGAAACCCATTAAGCAATCATCTTCATTCTCTTCTTTCTCTAGCCTCTGGCAATTTCTAATTTATTTTCTATCTCTGTGAATTTGCCTATCCTACATACTTCATATAAGTGGAATTATACAATATTTGCCCATTTGTGTCTGACTCATTTCACTTAGCATAATGTTTTCAAGGTTCATCAATGTCGTAGTATGTGTCAGAACTTCAACCCTTTCTGTGGCTGAATAATGTATGTATATACCACATTTTGTTTATTCATTTATCTGTTGGTGGACATTTGGTTTGTTTCTATCTTTTAGCTATTGTGGATAATCAACATTGGTATACAGGTATCAGTTTGAAACTTTGCTTTCAATTATTTGGGGTATATACCTAGGAGAGGAACTGCTGGGTTATATGATCATTCTATGTTTAATTCTTTAGAAGCTGCTAAACTATCTTCTACATAGGCTGCGCCACTTTTCATTCCCATAATCAGTATCAGAGGGTTAAAATTTCTCCACACCCTCATCAACACTTTTTATTTTCCCTTTTTTTTCTAATTATAGTCATCCTGGTAGATATGAAGGGGTATCTCACTGTGACTTTGATTTGCATTTCCCTAATGACTAACAGTGTTAAACATCTTGTCATGTGGGTATTGTCCATTGTATATCTTCTTTGGAGAAATGTTTATTCAAGTCCTTCACCAAATTTTTAGTTCTTTTCTTTTTTTATTGTTGCATTGTAGGTATTCTTTATATAATCTGAATAGTAAAGCCCTATTAGATATATGATTTGCATATACTTCCCTTATTCTGTAAGTTATTTTTTCACTTTCTTGATAATGTCCTTTGATGCACAAAATTCTTACTTTTGATGACGTCCAATTTGTGTGTCATATCTTTTGTTGCTGCTACTTTTGGCACCATACCAAACAATCCAATGCCAAATACAAGACTGGGAAAACTTACCTTTATGTTTTCTTCTAAGAGTTTTATGGTTTTTATCTTATATTTAAGTCATTAATCAATTTTGAATTAATTTTTTATACAGTGTGAAACAAGGGCCCAACTTTGTTCTTTTGCCTGTGGAAATCCGGTTGTCCCAGCACAATTTGTTGAAGAGACTATTCTTTCTCCATTGAATATACTTGGAACCCTGTGGAAAATCAATTGTCCAGAAATATATGGGTTTATTTCTGTACTATTAACTTTATTCCATTGTTATTTCTGGACTCTCAGTTTTATTCACTATGGGTAGTATTGGAATCATAACAATATTAAGTCTTCCAATCTTTCCATTTATTTAAGTTTCCTTTAACTTCTTTCACAGCGTTTTGTAGTTTTTAGTGTATAATTGTTTACCTCTTTGGTTAAATTTATTCTGAGATGTTTTGTTCTTTTAGATGATGCTGTAAATGGGATCATTTATTAATTTCCTTTTTGTATGTATATTCATAATGGATATTGGTTTGTAACTTCCTTTTTTCTTTTATAAGTCTCTGTCTAGATTTATTATCAGGATAATGCTGGCCTTCTATAATCATTTAAGAAGCGTATCCCCCTCTTCTATTTTTGGAATAATTTGAAAAGGATTTCTGTTAATTCTTTTTTAAAAGTTTAATAGAGTTCTCCAGTGAGACCATCTGATCCTGGGCTTTTCTTTGTTGGGGAACTTTTGATTATTGGTTCAGGCTATGTGATTATTATAGGACTATGAGATTTTCTATTTCTTATTGAGTCATATTCGTTAATTTATGTACTGTTAGGAATTTATCCATTTCATCTAGGTTATCAAATTTTTTGACACACAATTGTCCATAATATTCTCATAATCCTTACTGTCATTAAAAGCATATTTTAATTGATAAAGAGAAAAATGTGGGCTTTCTCCAATTTCTACAACTGTCAAGAAGAAATCATTCAGTTTTTAAAATTTTTCATTATGCCCTATGTCTCAATCTTAACATTATCCCTTCTTGAAGGTTTTGGTGGGTGAGTGTCATATAGAAGGTCAAATTGTGGAATCTGATTTTGGAAAATCATTGACAAAATTCTGGCTGGTGACAGACACTAGTGAAAATTATTGACAAAATTCTTGCTAGTGTAAGAGAATTTTATTCTTAGAGAAAACATTCAATGAATTTTCATCTTTTACTGTAGTATGATTAGTGTTCAAAAGCAATGTGAAAACTGATGCTATTATATTGGTGGCCAAAGATGAAATACAGAACAAGGACATTCTTTACCTTCAGCCACCATTCAAGGAATTATGAAAAATACAGATGATCTGTGATAAATCTCTCTTGTAAACTTATCATTTGATTATGTATCACAAATGCCCCCCAACACACACACACATTTATCTCTCTCTCTATTTCTCTCACTCTCGCTCTGACTCTTTCTCTTTCTCTCTCTCTCTCACACACAATCTTAACCAGAGATTAGTGTCTTAACACAATAAAAAGTGTCCTTCTTTCAAAGGTCTTTAATGAGTATCAATGTAAAAAAAATTAAAAAAAAGGAACATTTGCTTGGGAACCTTTGGATGGATAATTATGTGATAAGGGATGCTAGACATTCAGAGGTATTGATTTGTGCCTAGCTAGAGAAATGCTTTGAATGCTTAACTTTGCCACCTGTAGAGTATCCTGTCATGTCCCTAAACTGACCAAATCCAAGAGGATCAGTAAGTTTTCCACTGGGTGGAAAACTCTGATGGTAGAATGACTCAGATTTTCTTCCAATCTTAAGTTTCTGTCATTTAAAATAAGTCTGTGTTGTCTAGGGTTATGAGATCAAATTGTGTTTCTTTGTCACTGGAAATCCCCACTATAAACCTAAGAACAGGCCATTCAAAAGCTCTCACTGAGGCAACACACTTAGTAGAAAAGCATGACTTCATTTTGGCATGGTTTGTCTTCAGAGCAGGTCAGTGAATTGTATGAATAAGTGGATTGTTCATGGGTGCTGGATCAAATTAGACTTTCATTTATTTTTAGAAATTCATTAGACCAATTATGACAACCACAAAGGGATGTCTTATGACTGAGAAGTGCAAATTATAAGAACAGTAGTATTCATTGTTAAGTGTGAGATGAAAATTTCTGTGTAGCTTACTCATTAAAACTTGTTTCCTTTAATGGAAATGTCTTTTATAAAATGCAGATTGCAGGTAAAAGTCACTGTACCAAAACATAATTACTGAGCTACAACATGCTGGTAAATTCAAACTGTTTGTAAAATAAATTCAGGTCAGAATTTATAAAGGAAACCGAAAAGAAACAACTTTCTCTTTTACCATTGTGTTCTCAGTTGTGAAAATTCACTCAATGAGTTTCATATATGTAGAAACAGAAACTAAAATTATTATACACTTGGGATTTTGATGCCCACATTTAAGCAATTCAGATAAAAATACTTAATACCTATCCTAGTCTAGGAAAATTGGCATAGACTTTGTAGTCTGACTAATTTATGTCTGATTCTAGTGCTTTTTGACTTTTGGCATCTCCCTTATATTCCTCAACCTTAATATACTCATTGGTAAAATAGGGACAACTGTCTTTATTTTTTAAGAATAAAACATCAATCAAGTGAAAAAAAGATGTGTGTTATATACCTGGAATATAATTAATTCTGTATAATATTAGCTAATTTAATGTAACATCACATAATTAAGCACGTATCTGTAAATGGGAAAATATTAACATTGAATTTATACTTTTCTTTACAAACCCTTAGAAACATCACAAAGCAAGCATACACTATTTATACAACTACTTTTCATTTGCCATGGTTAATCATTCCCTAATCACTTAAACCTCTCCCTCAACAAATAGGAAAATATGTATAAGGATTTTTAAAAACAAAAAATATTGGCATTGAAAAAAGACTTCCCTAGATTTTATATTTTGTTGTAATTGAAATGTTTCAGTTAAAGACAAAACATTAATCATTTTGCCAACTTATTAACATATTTGCAGCCCACACAAAAAGGTTTGGTATTTAGAGAATTATTTTTAAGTTTGAATTAGCAACTTAGATTTCTTCATGTTCATCACAGCCAAATTACTTAGGCAACTAGAAAAAGAAATTTCTGAATAGTATTTGTCTCCCTTAGCTAAATGTCAGATTATGGAGACATCTTGACGCTTGTTTGTAAGTAAACAATTTAATAAAGAACAGTTTATGTGATAATATATATTTTATTTGGTGATTTCAGTGAAAATGCCTGCACATACAAATCTTGCAGTACAGTTGCACTGTATATGTTTGATTTGAGGAGTTCTCTTGTAATCTGAGAACTCTGTTTGTTAAGCAAATGTTTTCTTTTATCTTGAAGAAACAAAACCAGGCAGCGGCAGCACTTATGGCAACTGGAAGCCAATATTACTGTATAAGGTAAAGTTATCAAGTGAGATTGTCTTGGTTTCTTACAAATACAGTTCTAGGCTCTAGTTCCTTTAATTGTGAGACCTGTTTCACACTAATATTAATATCTATATAAAAATTGATGATATTATGAGATAGACTTTAGAGTCAGATCCATATGATCTCAAATCAGGGGTTCAAAGGATTCAATTTCTATCAGCTTCCATTTCCTGAAACTGAATAAACTTCTGGTTTTGTTGAGGATGATGATGACTGATGATGGTCTTGATAGAATTGTTAGACAGGTCACAGATTAAAAAACAACAACAGAGACTAAGCTCCTTTTACAGCTCTAGAATGACTACTCAACTAACTTTTTCTTAGTTTGTTGTTTATGAGTGCATCAATTATAACTCTCACTAAGATTTCCAAAGCCTTTACAACTAACAAAGAAGCTGTGGTTTCCGTTGATCGTTCTTCTGGGTAAGCCAGTAAAAATGGAAAATTGTTAAAAAAAAATCCTGCATGAGTAGCCAAGACAGTAATCAGAAAGCACATTTTCATGTAGATTTCTCAATTGGATTAACTTGGCAAGAATGTACCAAAACCAAGTTACACTCTATTGGTTTTTTTTTTTTTTTATAGGAATGGAATAATATCTTTAAACAAAGCAGACTCAGTGTCTGCTTAGGACCTTGTCTAATTACCTGCAGCAAAACAAGGCAGAGTGGGAAAGACCCAGAGATCAAATCACCCTACACCCTGTAGAACTGAAAGGGCAGACACTGCCCTTTTGAAAATAAAAGCATAAGGTGCCAAAGTTTAACAGAAGTTTGAATTCCAGATAAGCACTCAGAAAATTCTAAGACAGAGAGTATACTCCTCTAGAGAGGAGAGGGTATTAGCCAAGAATTCAAGGCCACAGACAGAAAGTGTGTCTTTTCACAAATGACAATTAACATTTGAGAAGAGAAAGTAGGGACTGAGATGTTCAGTCCTCTACTAAAACAGAAACTCAGACCTAAGCCATAAGATTGAGGTCAGGGGAAAATTTACAAAATCATGCACTGTCTTTTATGTCTTTGCTGATTAAAGAGGATGGCATATTTTCTATCACTGAGACAAGGTGTCAGGAAACTATTTCTGTAGAGGCCCAGATAATAGATATTTTAGGATTTGTGAGCCATGCTGTTTTTATCACAACAGGTACTTGGTAAATGAACATTCTTGGCTGAATTCCAGTAGCAATTTATTTACAAAAACAGGAGGCTGGGTCAGACTTTGCTAGTGGGCCATCATTTGCAGACCCCTGATTTAGACGCTAGAACAAAAACATTACCTGTTCTATGATAACTTTGGTCTGAGCTAGTTAGACTAATGTGGTCAGCAGAATTCTGTGCTGGATTTTGGAACCAGAGGAATGGAGTGCCAGGAGTAGTGAGTTATCAGACCACATTTATTTTCTGGCTTTACCTCTTACTGCTCAACTTCTTGGTTGCTCTAATTGGCCATGCTAGCCTTCTTGTTGCTTAAATATCCAGGAAAGCTATAATCTCAGAGTATTTGATCTTGCTGTTGCCTTTGTCCAAAATAATCTTCTCCTAGATAACTTCCCTTAAATATTTGTTCAAATATGCCTATATTTGTTAGGGGTATGTCTGGAATCAGATTTCACCTCAGATGTTCAAATGAGGAGCATATAGTCAATAATCTACTAACATAGTTGTGGGAAAGATGAAAGGAACAGGCAAAAAATGATATGCAGGATCTAACAAGAGCAGAAAGGGAAGATCAAGGGAGGAATCCCAGTACTTTGAACTAAAAGAGCAATGACAGAGTCACAGTACTTGAGTGAGATTCAAGAGTGGAATAGACACTGGTCTTCATTAAATTGATTTCCTTGATTTTAGAAAAGAAAAATCATGTAGATGAACACATGGGGTTGGGTAGAAAGTGTGTGAATTGTTATCTGTATCCCTCAGAGACACCCACTGAGAGTAGACCTTAAACAACTGGGAGAATAGGATGATTGGCTCAGCAAGGGTCAGCCAGCATCTCTTTCAGGCCAACCCTGCACATGCACAATTGGCTTATTTTAGAGGTAGCCATGGTGGCTGCTGACAACCTCAACAGCATGGACTCCTTCTCACAGAGGCTGATATAGCTATTGCTGATGCAAAATATCCATTATGCTGTCATCAGAAACCAATGCTGCGGCCTCGATATGACACTCCCTTGAAGACACCAACCAACTCCTTGGTTGCAAATTGATTATTTTGGATCCTTTCCTAAAAGGTCAGCCATTGGACTCAGGTGAAAGTTTGTTTTTCTTGCTCCCAGTGCATAGGATAGCACTACTTACTACCTGAGGATTCACAGATACGCTGATACACAATTCTGTATTATGTAACCTCAGGTAAGGAGCTTATTTTATGGTGAAAGAGGTATAGCAATGGACACAAGCCATTGCATACTAATACCACATCATCCAAAAAGAGGTGGCCTGGGAAAGTGTTGTAATAATTTTTAAAAGTGAAGCTAAGCAGAGTCTTGAAGGTAATATTCATGCAGCTGGAGTGATGTCCTTTGTGATACAGAATGTACCTTCTTGACTCAATGGTCATTAACTAATAAGATAGACCATGAGATTCTAGGAACCAAACGGTAAAAGTAGAAGTGTCCCTATTTTCCTTACTTCCAGTGCCCAGTGCTTAATTTTCAAGAGCTGACCAAAGGCCAGTCCTGAAAACTGGCATTTTGGGAGAGTGTGAATGATTTGAACACCCACACCTATTGAGTTAATTCTTTCTTATACAGTTAGGAATATGGAGATAAATATCAAATGAATACAAAAAAAATCAGAAAATGTGGAGGTGTTTGCTTCTATGTGGAAAACTGAGGAGATGTGAAGGGTTAAGAATGATATTCCTGGTTTGGGTAATAACTCTTATGAGTGGCAAGGCCAGAAGGCATTATGGTACAAGCCATATATAAAACAGTTGTGTATTTCTCTATTGCACACTCTAAAATAAGCTATTATCTCTTGTCTGTTCATAATTGAGATTTGTATCTTTAAAATGACTTTCTTATAATAGTTAAACTGAAATTAATAAATAGTTTTTTTATGGTAAATTATTTCAATGTGTTTAACCCACTGGCAATTTTCTAGACATTGCCTAATCTCTTCCTTGATCCCACTTCCATATGTGCACAAAATACTGTACTTTGGAACATCAGAATCATACCTTGGTACCTTAGTATACATATAAACTTTTCTGAATATGTTTAAACAAACAATTTATGTTACTAACCTTAATATTGGTTTTCTATGCTTTTTAAACAAAACTACTTAGATATCTAATGTTATCAAAGGTATGATGTAAAAACCTTTTCAGTCACTATGTAAGCTGTTGGAAAGAGTGTCAATAGAAAAAAAAATATGTCATTCTAAATCTTTCCTTTAGCAAAATACAACCTATAATCTGTGATGGGTCTCATGCTAACTTCTCAATTCAAGCATTTGCACTGAAAAGATACTGGTAACATTATAAAGAAAAAGGTAATGGAAAAGTAGCTTTGCAAATCACACTGTCAAGAGAAGAGTCTTCTTATGGTTTTTGCCAACATATCCATTTCCTTTGCCAGCAAATCTTCTTTAGCATTAGGTAATCAAATTTACATTTGCCACAAGGAGAGAAATGCTTTTGATCTCTTAATAGTGAAAGGATTCTGGTTTGTAATGGAGCAGAACTTTAATTGGACTCCACAAGGGGTATTGTAATAGTTTGTACATATAGGTTTCAATTGAAAAAAGGAATAGAGAAAGAACTGCTGTTGTGGCTTGATAACACATTTTTATATAGTTTTTATAATGAGCAATGATTCTTTCACAATATTTTATATAATTTATTTGACCTTCTCTGAGACTAAAAAGAACTTGAAATATAATATATTTGTGTCTATATGTGAAGAAATGAGGCTGAAACTTTTAATAAGAATGTAAATTATTTTATTTTTGTGTTATATATTATAATACATATCAAAATAGATTTCTAGAACCAAATATTTCTTGGAGAAAATATTTTTTTTCCTAATGCAAAGGATAGAAGTACTAATAAAAGAGCCATTCTCATCCAGTTGCTGGAAAATGTTAACACTCATACATACCAAAAGGAACAAGTAGACTTTATAATGGAACAGAATTCCTGGTATGGTACATAGTTTTGTGTTTTCATTAGTTCTTTTACTTTTATTATGTTTAGAATTAATTTTCTCTTTCTCCCAGGTATTCACCTCATCTCCCAGGTAATCATCTGAGCTAGTGAGTGTAATAAGAATAAATACAGGCATGTGGCAAAAATGGATTCCGGAAAATTACAGAAATGCTGGCATGCCTTCATTTCTTATGAGGGCTAAAGGCCTCAAATGATTAAGTCACCTTGAAGCAGAAACAAAAATGTTTATTGGAATGTCAAATATAAAATACTTTTACAGAAACAGCAAATGTAATCCCAGATTAGTTCCAGTGTACCACATCTCAGTTCCAAAAGGTTTTCTTTGTTGGAAAAAAAGAAAAAAAAAAAAAACAACACTTTAGATATGTTATAGAAATCAAATATCCAGCAACTGGTGACTTTGCAATGGCTAGGTTAGTAAAGAGCCGAGTTTATTTTTCTCTGTGT
Source organism: Stenella coeruleoalba (assembly GCF_951394435.1). Taxonomy (NCBI): domain Eukaryota; kingdom Metazoa; phylum Chordata; class Mammalia; order Artiodactyla; family Delphinidae; genus Stenella; species Stenella coeruleoalba. The sequence goes on along the minus strand of NC_137150.1, from coordinate 127,760,567 downwards.
ATGCTTCAATAGTGAAATGATTTATTTTCTTTTCATTTAGTGAGGGAAGTGAAAGAAGAAATATAATGCAAATTCAGCAAAATAGAGCTAGATCAAACTTGCATAAAATAGCAAAAAATATTGTTGACTGATATTTTGTGTAATGATTTAATATAAAGGGTCATTCTTGTTCTTGTGACTCTCTAAGAAGATGAGTAACTATTTTTTTATTTGTAATAACAAAAATCATTTTATATCAGTACATTAGATTCTTGTCTGCTTGTGGGTCCTATGATTTTACTTACTTCCATTTTAATGTGACTGAGAGACTAAAATATGACCTTTACAGCAGCTTGAGACTAATTAAATCAAATGCAGAATCCAAAGGTCTCTTTGCTTTTGGGTGTTAAGAAGGAACATGAATTTGAAAAAAGCAAATTATGTTAAATAGTTGAAAATTGTCCTAACTACTTTGGGATGCCAACGTATTCATTCAGTTCTTACTTTGTCATCTGCAAATTCATTCCCTTGAATAACAGGGCACTAGCACTTCTGAAACATGAAGTCAAGGATAGCTAGTATGCTAGGATAAAGTGTGCTTCCGAAAAGAATACAATTTCCCTTGTAGATTTTTGTTGACCTGTTTATTTATTTATTTATTTATTTATTTACTTATTTATTTATTTTTGTGGTATGCGGGCCTCTCACTGTCGTGGCCTCTCCCGTTGCAGAGCACAGGCTCCGGACGCGCAGGCTCAGCGGCCATGGCTCACGGGCCCAGCCACTCCGCGGCATGTGGGATCCTCCCGGACCAGGGCACGAACCCGTGTCCCCTGCATCGGCAGGCGGACTCTCAACCACTGCGCTACCAGGGAAGCCCTGACCTGTTTATTTTTAAATATTGTGTATATGTACAAGAAAGCAGGATCTCTCAAGAGCTGTCTGCCCCTTTGTCTGATTCTTGTTTGATGCTACTCAGTAGTTTTGGACTGATTTTGAGAGAAATTGTATTTTTATAATTGCCACCTATAACTGGCAAAATCACATAAATGTCAGTATTTTTACTGTCTAATAATTTACTCCATCTCTCTCTTCTTTTCTTCCTTCTTTCCTCTTTCCTTTTTTCCTTCTTTCTCTTTCTTTTTTTCTTTCTTTTTCCCTTTCTTTCTTTCCCTGTGTCTGACGGATGGTATGCAGATCTTCATGAAGACCCTGACCTGCAAGACCATCACCCTGGAGGTGGAGCCCAGCGAGCCTGAGAATGTGCAGGCCAAGATCCAGGATAAAGAAGGCATCCCGCTGACAAGCAGAGGCTCCTCTTTGCAGGCAAACAGATGGAAGATGGCCGCACTCTTTCTGATTACAACATCCAGAAAGAGTCGACCCTGCACCTGGTCCTCTGTCTGAGGGGTGGCTGTTAATTGTTCAGTCTTGCATTCATAATGCCCAATGATGGCATCACTCTGCAATCTAGCCATTTGCCCCAATTTAAGATTAGAAATTATCAGTTTCAGTAATAGCTGAACCTGTTCAAAATGTTAATGTTTTTCTTCCTTCCTTCCTTCTTTCCTTCCTTCCACTTCTTTTTTCTTCCTTTCCTTCTTTCCAAGGCTGTCTGAAAAGCAAAATATAGGCAAGCAAACACATATTTTGTGATATCATCACAAGTCATGAAAAAGACTAATATCATTATAAATCACTATAAATAACAAATCAAACATGTCACTATACAGTTGTGTTACAGAAAAATCAATACAACATTTCTTATTTGTATGGGTTTTCCATATCTTTGGAAATAAAACTACAACAGGAAATAAGGAAGAAACATTCTTAAATGACATATATTTAATTCTTAAATGACATATATTTACACAAAATCATATATAAAATAATGATTTTATAGCATCACAAAATTCATCTTCCTCAAATAAAGATTGATAGTGAATGTAGTCTGCATTTTAGTCCATGTCATTTGCAGTGAATTAAATTATTTCCACACATGATAAATGCTTGAATAATTTGTAACAGAAAAATTTCCTGATTTTTACCCTTTATAACTTTACATGGCACCTACATATAATAATTTAAATAGTAAGATTTGGAAGCTAGTCTAACAGGAATTTTTCTGATTCTTCCTTTTATAAGAATACTTAACAGTCCATATCCTTAATAGTTTTATTCTGCTTTTACTTTTTATTGTTCTTTATAACATCACAAATAATAGTCTCAATGTAGTGTAATTTATGTGAAAAAATTATAGAGTGAAACATGCACGTCCCTTGGAGTGTGAAAATGAACTTTTCTCCCCCTTAGAGAACATTGTAATATTCAGCTTTAATAGTCTCTCCTCAGAGTAAAGAAAACCTTTTTTGTTTCTTACTATAAAAGAAAGAATGTGTCTATGTCAAGATTTCTTTAATAACCGGGACCTGCTTCTTGCTGTCTTTATATGTACCAGGGTCAAGGGTTCATGAGGTTTAATCATAGCATGGCACATTCTCTCCCAGGGACAAAAATCATGAAAAGCTATCCTGAGAGGAAAATCTACTCTATGTTTAAAGTAAATTTGAAAATATCTTGTCTTTTTCCAATTAATCTGGGCTAACATGGAAACTCATATTGATTTTATTTGACTTACATGTACTTCAAGGAAGAATATCATATTTCATTTTATTTTCCTTTTGAAAACTCATGTGTACATTCCAAAATATAACTATTATCCAAAGAAACCACTGAAAAATTTGGAGAATCAGGGATTAAAATTGAGACAAAATTAATGCAAGTTAAAGTAATAAAAAATGAAATAGTATTGAAATTATTTGCTACTTGAATATTAAATTTCTCTCAAACTTCCCCATATAGTATATGAACTAACTTCAATTAAATCTTTCAAACTTGTAAGAGTTACCTATGTTCTAAAAACTCATTTGATGGTCTTGGTCCACATAGAAAAGTGCAAGATACAATGGCAGTGGCAGCCACACCTAGAACAAGGGAGAGTCAACTAACAGTTGATGCATCGCCTAGGATGCTAATCCATGCAGACATTTTCTACCTAATATAGCTGACTAGAGAAAGTTTTAAATATTTTTGCTTGGAAATTCCAAATATCTAGCTCCGAGTGTGTTAGTGCAAGTTCATGTGCCCAACACGCAATGAGACCAAACAAACTGAAACATCGGAGTTTGGAGCAGACAAAGGTTCACTGCAGGGCCATGCGAGGAGATGGATGGCTATGATCTAAGAAACCTCGAGCTCCCTGAAGGGTTTCAGCAAAGCATTTTTAAAAGCCAGGTGAGGGATGGGGGTTGCAGGGTATGTGATCAGCTCATGAACAATTCTCTGACTGGCTGATGGTGAAGTAACAGGGTGGTGTCATAGGGGTTAACATTCTCAGTCCTTAGGCTCCAGGAGGCCTGGGGCTGTGTGTTCATGGTCATAACATCTTCCATTTGGTGGGGGGCTTTCACATCTGTAAAACAACTCAGGAAATGTGCATCAAATACTGTTATATAGGTACTTCAGAGAGGAACTAACTGAGAGGATATGGGAGAAGGGCCTATCCCTGGAAGGCCCCATAGGGTCCTGCTTGGTTACAGGTGTGCATGTTCTAAAGTTCCCCAAACCTGGAGTGATGGGATGGCTTTTTTGAAATCATGTGAGATTAACTTAATAGGAACCCTAAATTTTACTGCTAATATACTTAGTTTAAGACCCTGGTAATCCCCATACAATTTTGGGAGTAGATTAACAATATAGCAGTAAGAATGCAGACATGGTCAGTGTAAAGTTGTTGGATGGGGTTCCCAGACAGATCTTCTTCCTGTTTACCTCAATTTTAGACTTCGTTCTTAAACAAGACCACAATTTGTTAGGGAAAAACATTTTCCTCCTTTTGTCTTTAAAGAGATTGAGGGTGTCAAAAGATTTTGAGTATGAGAACCAGTGGATTTCAATAGCACATTTAATACCATACATCCCTACCACTCACCCACACTCCTTCATTATATGGGGTTCCCTTAACTTACCCATACCTGGATTCTTTCTGCTCATGTGGCCCTCATCAGATTTCAACTTTTTGTGAAAATTTATAGACAGAACACTGTGCTGGGCTACTCTTGGCAATCCCTCAAGCTAAACAAATTTCTAAAATTTTTGTAAATCTTATTTTGCTGTTATTTCAGATTCTCTGTTATGAAGTGATAACTTTATACTATATTATATACCACATATACTATATTTTAATATGTACTATATGATATATAAAATAATAAAAATGCTGCCATTTATTGAATATATGCATATAGATATATGCAGGCATATATTAATATATGCCACATACTTTTAAAGATATGTAGGTGTACTTTCATTAATCCTCAGAGCAACGGTATAAAGAAACTCTTGTCTGGAGGCAGTGCTTCATTCATAACGGATGTTTGCAGCCATAGTAGATGTTGTGAAGGACTTATTTCTTCAACTACTGGGAATGCTGCCCAGCAGAAAATCTCTCAGCTGTCAGCTTTCTCAAGAAATTGTCCTCTAGTAAAGAACACTATCTTGTCCAAGACAACTTCCCACCTTGGGGCCAGACCCAGTGCAATGAGTGGGTTGATGCAGTAGCATAATGGCCCAGACCTCCTCTTTGCACCAAGTGTTGGTTGAATCTTTTGTTCCTCCCTCCGTCCAATCTTGCTTCCTTTCCTCACACCTTTGGTAGAGATCCAGAGAGCATATTCCAATAAACTTCCAGCGACCTAATCTTCAAGTCAACTTGGTCACTGCAACAGTGATCATACAATTTGCTGCCCAATCTAAGACTTTTTGCAAGTGAAAGAGTGTGCTAATCAGATGGAATGCAGGTACAACAGGCATAGACTAAAATCGTCCAAGTGAACTGAGACTTAACAGTCATTCTAAGTTTGATATAAAATAACCGTGAGCTCAATACCATCTGACTAGTTTTGGAATGTTAGGCTGATTATTAACCTCACTAAATCTCACTCTCCTCATGTGTAAAACTGAGACAATATCTGTTTCAGTGGTGAATGGAAGATGTGATTAAGATAATGTATATAAAATATTGGTATAATGCATGGGACTTAATACATGGTAGCTCTTATGATCATTATATCCAGTTTACAGATGAAAATGCAAAAATCAGAGTGACTAAGTAAATCCAAATATTACCCACCTCATTAAGTAGAACAGACAAAATTCAAATTCAGTTTTCTGACCCCAAAACCCATCCTAATAACCAAGTTGCTAGCATATCGTTCTAATATACTTTTCTGGTCATTTTAAGAATTAATCCTTTAAAACCTCATAAATTACTTCTTAGTGATCTGACGTATTAAGTACTCTTTTGATTGCAAGTGACAAAAAACAAAACAAAAACAAAAAACCTCAAACAAATAGTCAAAAAAAGAATGTGTTCACCCATGTAACAGAAAAGTTCAGGGGAGTTCTGTGTTCAAGCCTGGCTGATTCCATATCCTTGAAAAGTAATATGAGAATTCTACATTTCTCATTTCGTATCTGGGCTGCTTTTTTCAGTCCTGGTTTGTTTTCTGTCACACTTTTCTGCAAGTTTGGAAAGATGGCTATTAGCAGCTTCAGGCCAGTGTAGCATGTAAATCCTGAGCTGGGAAAAGCAAAACCTTCTCCTAATCCCTTACAAGACTGTTTTGGTCTTATTTGGCATCTACACCCTTCAGAATTTTATACTTTTCCTTCTCTCTTTAAACCTCCAATACTTCCCTTTCCTTTCTCAGGTAATTGCCTGATTTTTCATTTCACTGAGAAAATTAAAGCAATCAAAAGAGAAATTTTCCTGATGCTTCCACACCAGATATGTCAGTCAGCATATTGCATTTGAAATCACATATTTTGCTTTCCTTTCTTTGAGAGTGGTTGGTCTGTTCATGTTCCTACCAAAGACCAAACCACATCCCATCCTCTTACTAGAGAACTTTTCCTGAAAATTATACTTTCTGGCTTCTTACCCATGATTTCTGGCTTCTCCCTCTTCTGAATCATCCCCATCAGCATTTGTTTTACAGACGTACTATGATTCAAATATCTCTTTTAATTCAATAAGTGAAAGAAAATTGATGCTTAAATTTAGCCTTAATGATTGGTTCAGAATGTAAAAGTACCTTTTATACTGAATTTGATTCTATTTAAATACTGTCTTCAAAATATAACTCTCCAAACATGCATTTCATTGCTTCTTTTTTTTTTTTTCTGCTTTTCTCCCTCTAAATAAATGTACCTGCTACTGTCCTATTTTCTATTCCTTCAGATCCTCATTTTTCGCTAATTGAGAGTAAACAGTAACGATAATTAAACAATTGGGTGAAAACCAACTCCTGTGATTGTGCTAGCTGCTTAATAGGTAACACCTCCTGCTCAGGTTACTGAGATTCAACCTACTTTAAAATTACTGACCCCAAAAGAAGCTTAAGGAGTAATTATTAAGGAGATGATTTTAGGTAATGCTTGTGAGTTTGTGAAACAATGTGTCCAGGCAAGGTTTTAGGACCTTATTTTTACCAGATTTGAGACATATTCAGTGTAGAGAAGTGGTGGGTAGTTAGTCAGAGGTGGCTGCTTTGAAAAGTGAATTGGATATGGAAATTTTCTCTTGAGTACCCATAATCATTGAATCTAATAATGATGAATATGGAGGATAAGTTCACATGGTGCAATTTAACCTAAAATTTATAATTTCTGAAGATGGAGAAGGTATCAGTGAAGAAATGGTTGGTTTTCAAAGAGAAGAAGCTATATCCCATACCTATATTACTAAAAAATGAGATCATACTTTAGACTTTGTGAAGTTCATTCATGTTGGTTATCTCATTCAAAACTGACATAATTTTGTGAAGAGACACTTGCTATATGTTCAAAAGGTATAGAAACTAAGGCCAAGTGAAATGAAACAACTTTCCTAAGGTCATCCAATAAATAAGCCAAGCCTAGCCTATGGGTAAAGAAAATGGTCACTGAGCTGTAGATGTATGTGCTCATCATTACAGCATGCTATGATTAATCTAAAAGTGATTATCAATGAAACTGAACATAAAGCCTGGCTCCCTTCAGGGTCTCAGGTGAGAAACTTTGGTGTTTTAAATAGTTTTGTAAATTGCAAAATTTTACTGTTATGTACAGTATTATTATGGGTAAAAATACGGAAGCAGGAGAGTGTAGTCCTATGCACAAGAGGCAAATTATGTTTGAATTAATGAATAGAATTAGAGCATGAGAGTCATTCACCATATGTCATTTAGCAGCCGTTATGCATGAGGAAGTGTGCTCAGGTGTGGGCATCTGATGCTGAATAAAACAGATACAACTATTGCCTACATGGGGCCTACAGTTTAATGGTTATTAAACAAATGATGTCTATTTATGCAGCTATTACTGACATAAATGGAATCAATATTTTCCCTCTGATTATTAGTAGTCATCATGATAATGCTTGTGATATCAAGGATGCCATATATTGTGGGTACAGTGGCAGAGAATTCTATTTTGGGATAGTCATAGCATAATGAGTCATTCACTAAATCCTATAATAAAGTTTCAAAATTCTATCATATTGTTTGATCAAGGAGAAAGGGAGAAATTGCCATATATTTCTTAGAAGATAACAATTCCCCAAGTTGACCCTAGTTTAAATATGGTGAGGTAGAAAATTTGATGCTGCTTAGGGAAACATAATGAAACAGATACTCATCTGCACAGATTGCTTCCTTCTTATTATAAATATTGAAGTGCATTTCCTAAGATGCCAAGTTTAAGACTGTCTTGATTATAAATTAGACTTAAATCATGTATATATACATACATATATATGTGAAATCTTATTTTTATCTTATAATTAGTACCTATTTGCAAGTGCTAATGAAATATTTTCATTTCATAATAAATTCTACCATAATGTGAAAGAGAAGTGATATCAGTGAAAATAGTAAAGAAAGGGCATCTGAAAATGATTTCCTCCATAAAAGCAATGAAAAAACTGGCAAAAATAATCTGAACCAAATTTTATGGAATGGTAGAAATTAATCAAATTCTTTTAGGAGTCTAGATAGGGTTTATTAAAAAAATTTTTAAAGGAAATTTTAAAAGGCTTTATTTTGGTAAAAGTGGTGAGTTTTTAAATGTTTTAACTTGCTTTACTCTCATTCTCCTGTCCATAGTACCATGATAGCTCTAAAAACAAATAGCCTTCAATCACTGAACACTATTGGTCTGGTAGCCACAAGTCTCGTTCCCAGAGAATTATCATTATTTGACCTGGTGGGTAACACTGGAAGACCCCACTTACTTCTGTCTTTCTGTGACTTAACTTGGGCCTTGCCCAGTGCAAAAAGCCTTTACCCCAGGACACTTGTTGAAAATATTTAGAGGTAATTTTTAAATTTCATAGTAGCCTGAGGTGGTAGATACCAGCAACAACAAAAACAGGCAAACCATGAAGTTTAAAAGAAAAAGCTGTTGGGATTGACATATATATAATACTGATACTATGTACAAAATAGATAACTAATGAGAACCTACTGTATAGCACAGGGAACTATACTTAGTGCTCTGTAGTGACCTAAAAAAGAAAGAAATCCAAAAAAGAGGGAATATATGTAAACGTATAGCTGATTCACTTTGTTGTACAGTATAAACTACCACAATATTTTAAAGCAGCTATACTCCAATAAAAAAAAAAAAAAAAGCTGTTGAATGAGATGTCCACTGGGGTTTTGAAAAGTTCTGACAAGTTACTGGGAATAAAATAAAATAAAATAAATAAAAGTTCACACACAGGTGTATGGTGGTGTACATTCCAAGCACAGTGCCTATGTTCAAGAAAGATATGAGAAGGCTAAGCTCTCACCTCTGGCTGACCTGGAGGCTCTGGGAAAGCTGGAAGTGAAGGCTAAGCAGTTTCCAACTGCCAGTCTGGGTAATAGATGTGCGACCAAAATGCACACAAAGCCTCTCAGCAAAAACTGGCAGAATGATTGGATCCAAGCATTTAATGAAATCTCTGTCCAATCATTCACTAACCACTAAGCTCACTGAACAGAGACATCAGTGTCCAAACATGACAAAGAATAAATTAATGGCAGAATTGGTTCACAAAAGATACTAAACAACAACAACAAACTGCAAAACCAATAGACCCTAGGGAGAGGGAAGAACTTAATTTTCAGAATTGTGAAATTTTATTATTTAAAACGCTTTAACATTTTATTGTTTAAATGCAACAAACATGTATAAGACATACAAAGAAAGAAAGTATGGCCCATAAATAAGGGAAATAAAGCAATAAGTAAAACTGTCCATGAGGTAACTTAGATTTTGCTTATTAGACAAAGATTTCAAATTAGCCATCCTAAAAATGTTTAAAGAACTGAAATAACCATGTCCAAAAGAACTAAAAGAAAATATGAGAATAATATCTCACTAAATGGAGACTCTCAATATACATAGAAATTATTAAAAAGAAACAAATAAAATGATGGAATTAAAAAATATAATAAATTAATAAAAATTTTCCTAGAGGAGCTTAACAGTGAATTTGGACAGGCAGAAAATAATGAATCAGCCAACTTGAAGATAGGTCAATGAGATTATCCAGTCTAAGGAATAGAAAGAAAAAAAGAATGAAGAAAAACAAAGTCTCAGAGACTTGTGGGATATCATCAAGAATATGAGGATATGCAAAACAGGAGTGCCAAAAAGAGAGGGGAGAGAGAGAGAGAAAGAGAAGGGTATAAAGTATATTTGAAGAAATAATGGTTGAAAACACATAATTTGATGAAAAACATTACCTATACATCCAAGAAGCTCAATGAATTCCAAGTCAGAAAAACTCAGAGATCCACAGTTAGATAAATCACATACTGTCTGAAGTCAAAGACAAAGAGATACTCTTGAAAGCAACACGAGAGAAATGACTCATGATGTACGAGAGTGGATAAGAATTTTCATTGATTTCTCATTAGACAAATGGAAGAAAATATCTACAAATCATTTATGTGATAAGAAGTTAATATTCAAAATATATAAAAAAACTCATGCAACTCAATAGCATAAAAAACAAACAATCTGATTAAAAAATGTACGGGGGAGCTTCCCTGGTGGCGCAGTGGTTGAGAGTACGCCTGCCGATGCAGGGGACACGGGTTCGTGCCCCGGTCCGGGAAGATCCCACGTGCCGCGGAGCGGCTGGGCCCGTGAGCTATGGCCGCTGAGCCTGCGCGTCTGGAGCCTGTGCTCCGCAATGGGAGAGGCCACAACTGTGAGAGGCCCACGTACCACCAAAAAAAAAAAAAAAAAAAAAAAAAAAAAAAAAAAGGACAGGGGATCTGAACAGTTTTCCAAAGAAGTTATGCAAATGGTCAACAGGTACATGAAAATGCTCAACATCATTAATCATCAGAAAAATCAAAACCACAATGAGATATCACCTCACACTTGTTAGATGGCTATTATCAAAAAGATAAGAAAGAAGTATATCCAAGACTGTGGAGGAAAGGAAATACTTATGCACTGTTGGTAGAAATGTAAATTGGTGCAGCCACTATGGAAAGTAGTATGGAGTTTCCTCAAAAAGTTAAAAACAGATGTACCTGGGCTTCCCTGGTGGCACAGTGGTTGGGAGTCCGCCTGCCGATGCAGGGGACGCGGGTTCGTGCCCCGGTCCAGGAAGATCCCACATGCCGCGGAGCGGCTAGGCCCATGAGCCATGGCCACTGAGCCTGCGCGTCCCGAGCCTGTGCTCCGCAACGGGAGAGGCCGCAACAGTGAGAGGCCCGTGTACCGCAAAAAAAAATAACAGATCTACCATATGATCTAGCAATTCCACTCCTGGGTATTTATCCAAAGAAAATAACAACACTAACTCGAAAGGATATATGCACCCCCATACTCATTGCAGCATTATTTATAATATCCAAGATATGGAAGCAATCTAAGTGTTCATCAATGGGTGAATGGAAAAGATGTATATATATATATACAAGAGAATATTATTCAGCCACAGAAATCTTGCCACTTGTGACAACAATCTTGCCAAATTTTGAGCACATAATGCTAAATTAAATAAGTCAGACAGAGAAAGAAAAATACCATATAATCTCTCTTATAAGTGGAATCTAAAGAACAAAAACAAAACCAAATAAAATGAACTCATAGATACAGAGAATAGATTGGTGGTTTCCAGAGGTAGGGGGTGAAGGTGGTCAAAATGAGAGAAGGTGGTAGATGTAGTTGACTCTGCACAATAAGCTCCTACTGAAGCAGGAACAAATCAACAAAATGAAAGCCCTTTCTTCTGGTCTAGCAATTTTTATCAATCTGAGTGCAGGCAGGAAAAAATAGGGACACATACATTGGGTAACTGATAAATATTTAATAAAGGCACTAATTACAAAGTTGTGGCAGAGTTTAATGAAGCCAAAGTGGGATGACCAGTAACCTTGGGCAAGGAAGGCAAGGGGATCCTTACTACTCCTTGGCCTGACAAAGTTAGAGGAAGGAACAGTTACCAGAACCATGTGAGAAAGAAACTATACCAACTGGGCTGGATAACATGAGCCGTTGTTTTTAGTAACGTGACACAGTCAACCTACTGCTATCTAACATGAAGAGAATTCAAGGAATAACTACTCCCTTTCTCTCTTCTCACTCTTCACCTTCCTGCTAGTGTTTCCCATGGGCAGCCTGAAGCCATCTGGAAACAAGAAGTTGCCCACAAGGTTAACTTCCCCAGGCAAGGAGTGGAGTTACCAAAGGCAAAGTGAAAACATAGGGCACACCAACCAGAGGAGTTGGGCAATTCGGGACCAAGAGTCTCTTAGAAGTCTGAGTCCCAGATGTGGAGGAAAGTTGCTGTAGAGCAAGTCCTGCTTCCTCAGATTAGGTATGGAGATTTGATTTGCACATTGCATTTTCATGAAGAAGCAGTTGAAGTCGGGATTCTGCAGCACCCAATCCCTGATTGGAGGGGGCTCACTCCCAACTTACTCCCAACAATATCCATTCTGTGTGTAGATGCCTGGCTTAGGAGTGCCCTGCCTTGTATCAAGAGAGGGAAATTAGGATGGGAGAATATATGCTGACCTTTCGTGCCTTTAGTTGGCCATTTATTCTCAAAAAATAGCTTTTAAAAAATCTGTTTGTTTTTTTTTTTAATCTGGAATTAAGACTTTTAACATGACCTTCTGATACCTTGATTTCAGATTTCTGATCTGTGTCACTGTGAGAGAATAAATATCTGTTGCTTTAAGCCTCCCAGTTTATAGTAATTTATTAAGGCAGCTCTAGGAAACTAATATACTAGATATGTGGTCTTATTAAAACAAACCAATGAACATAGAGATAGTGTCCAACATAGTTTCATGCTTTATTTGTACCTTCATGATGAATAAGGGACACAGAGTTAACTGTTCTGTGGGCTTCCACTCACTCATACTCTTGTCCAAACACGAGGGGAACCATCCAAGTCACAGCAAGTAGGTCAGAGGATGATACTTTGCAAGGGATGCTAATACAACTCTTTACAACATCTCTGCCAGAGGGTATGTCATGAGATCTTCTTGGGGCCTACATCAAGCTGGGATTGACCTGGAAGAAGCTTCTGTGTCTGCTGGCAAGTAGCACGCTTGCATGGTTTACTCACTATCTAGGAGGTCATGGCTTTGAATATCCAAAATTCTTCATATGAAAGATAGATAATGAGGATGTTACTCAAGCTATCCTGTTCCAGGTTGGGAATGCTGCACTGGGCATCTGAATCCAAGCACAAACCTGTGCAGGAGTAAGCCATCCTCTTGGATAGTCAAGTTACTACACGTGACTGCAGTTGGTATGTGAGACTGAAAAAGAAAGTTTACAGCAACAAGGCCTAAATAGAAAGGAAGATGTTCATGGAGATCTTGCTAAAATAACAGAACACAGGATTAATGACACCAGAAGTAAATAAATAAATATACCCACTGCCTAAAAAAAATCAGTTAGAGATTTTTTGTACTATACTCCTAATAAAAGAAGCTAATAGCTGATAGGTATTTAGTTTCATAGCAGAAACTCTATTAATGGCTGAATAAAACATTACTCTTTACCTAAGAAAGAGGTTGATAGCTGTTCTAGGATGCAAGCAAAGGTCACATAGCTTAAAAAAAGGACTATTGGGCCCTTCCTTAACATCTGCTCTCCTGCCTCCATGCCAGAGCACACAGCTGTCTTGATACCCCACCCATTGCTACAGACATAACATTAATGCTTGGGTTAACTGTTGGGCTTATCCTTTTCCTCATGCATGAAACTACATGAGAGGATATTCTGTGTCTCTTATGTATTAAAGCACTTTGACCTTGCAATTAATTTCCAAGGTGATAGTAGTTACATTGCTAGATGATAATAAAAGAACAACAACAAAAGTCAACAGTTTGGATTAATACAAGAAGAGCCATGGCACCAGGAATGGAGTTGCAGATTGTTGGACTGTCTAGCATATGCAGGTTGCCATGGAAATTATGCAGAAATGGAACTCTGGGCATCCAGCACAATTAAGAGCCATTACCAGCCATAACCAAACAAAGAACATGTTTTAAAAATCAGAAGAAAAAAGGAAAAGGAATTAAGAATGTGAACTGGGAGAACGGACATGAAACAACATGTTTCTGATAATAATATTGAGGGAACATCTTCCATTTTCTGAGACCAGCAACCAGAATGTTTAAAGTTTGAAAATGATGGGCTTGAGTTAGATGACTAGGTTACACTAAAACCCTCTCATTAAAATAAAGATCAGCATCCATCCTCAGTCCCCTGATGATAATTTTTGGCACTGTGTCTACATCTCAAGGTCAGAAAACACACTTGGAATTCTCATGACTAAGCTAATTTCACTGACTTGGTCAAAGGGGTACTTTCCAATATTATTTTACAGCACAATCTTTGCTAAAGACTGGCTCCTAAGGTTTAATATCCTAATTCAAATCATACACTCCATAATTTCCTGGTACCCAAACAAATCCAATTGGCAGGCATGAACAAAATTTGGCCACAAACACTAGTAATCACTACTTCTTTTCCCAAGGTCTAATAAGAGGCCTGTGGATACAATGCCATTTGCCAATGGACAGAAACCTTCATATCAACCACAGCCATGAATTTGATTTAGTTTAAAAAGGAGACATCTGGCTAAAATCCACTGCCTGTGGTATGAACCTTGACCAGCCTAGCAGAGCCACCATCCAGCACCAAAATCCCTGAGTAAAGGGAAAAAAAAGGACTAAATAATAAAGAAAATATGGGCAAAACATGATAAAGCAAAGTTTTTTTTTGAATACTCAAGTGTCAGAATTAATGCTCCTTGGCAATAACAATTTTCTTTTCTTGAAAAGTAGAATATTAGTCCTTCAGTCCTTCCACTTTGCTTTGTCCAGGAAGGATGCTTTAAATAGTTAATGATGATGATGATGATGATGATGATGATAAAGTAATGACAACCGCTAATGATTATTGGATCCAGGAACTATATTTGTTACTTTATGTCATAACTCTTCTGACCCTCACTAGTCTACCCTCAAAACCAGTAAATATTCATACTGGTGGATTCAGATGGTTTGGTTCCTGAGTGCTCACTCTTAACCATTATGTTTTACCATTACCATTATGTGGTACCATTATGTGGTACCATTACCACATAATCAATGGGAATCCACATAGCAGATGGGAATTAACTTTGATGTGTAAAAATAAGTGGGAAAATAAAACTATCACTGAAAGGGGTTTCTTTACTCTCTAGAACTGGGACAAGTCCATTAGCTTAGTGGTTCCAAAATGTTACATGTCTTATGCTACATCTTTGGAATAGAGGTGATCATTCTAGAGTATCTACCAGATGCCAGACACTGTTCCATGAATTTCAACACAATTTCTCTCATTGAATCACATAAAAAACTGTAAGTTTGAAGAATGGTTAAAGAAGAAGGTGAGCGACCTTGGTGTTTTCCTGATTTTTATATATATATATATATATATATATATATATATATATATAGTCAGGAATATATATATTTGAGTTGTTTTCTTTGTCTTTTTTTTATAATTGAGCAATAATGAAAAGTTCAATAACAGCAGCTAGATTTCAAAATCTGTGCTCATTTTTAGAATGTATCCAATCACTTGTTTCTACAAATGTACTAGGTATTGTTGGAATAGCTAGGATTCCCTCCTTGACTGTATAATAATGTATTTTAAGATATGTATACTTTCAGGTGCCTCAAATTTAGTTACAAACATGATGAGATTGAGGCTTCATATTCCCAGTGGGCTTCTTTAATAAATATATTTTCTTAATTTCTGTTATTATTAATGTTCCTTATTTAAGATTAAGCAGTAACTATTTGTTGTCCCATCATGCAAAATAAAATATCATAATATTAATGTCAGTTGTGCAGTGGCTTTTTGCCAAGTTCGGCTGTAAGTCAATTAAGTCTATTAGTTGAATTAGCCTCCAACTGCCAAATTATGTAGGTACTATTACTATCATTCTTATTTTATCTTACAGATGAGGAAAGAAAGACAAGGGGAATTTAAGTAACCACAAGAGTTTACCATTGGAAGATGACGGGACCAAAGTTTGAACTCTAACAGTTTGACTTCCGAATGGGAAATCTTAACTTCCATACATACATATTGTCTTTGGATCCTCACCAAATTTGAGGTTATCTGATTTCAGACAATTTGAGAGTCACTCAATTTCTTTCAAAGTTCTCTGAGAAAAGTCTCAAAAAGGTAAGTAACTCCCAGAAGATGAAATAGCACTAAAACAAGAGTACATACCTGCCGGTCACATTGCTAGGAGAACACTGGTTTCTATGAACCTCTGTCAAACTCATGAGGGCAAACCCAGGAGCACTTTGAGCACTCTCTCATCTAGGTAAGATCCATCATATGTCATGGCAACAAGGATAATTTTGTTTAAGGATAGTAAAGGGCAGCTAGTTTAGAAATATAATACCCAACTAGATAATTTTAAATACATAAAATCCCAAAGTACACTTAGACATGTCATTTACCTTCTGTTATTATCCGTCAGAGTTTAATTCAATCTTGTTCTCTATCCTCATTTACAGCTAGGAAACTATGCAGTGGTTTTATCAATTGACCTGTGTAAATTCCCTCTCACAATTTTGTCCTTATGCAATTTTGGGAAAGTTTCTGTCATGACAAAGTTCAATAGGATAGCATAATTGAGTTGCTGGGTAATCAGTAAGTAATCAGCATTCAAGCATTTTTTAATCATTATAGCTAAGACTCTAAAATCCCCTTGGTTAATTGTAACAATTGTTTAATAATAAAAGAAAAATCTCATTCTTCCTCAGTGTTTAACTTTTAGAAACAGGATCTAAAAAATGTTTTTAAAAATGTTTGACATATACACATTACTATATATAGAATAGATAACTAATAAGGACCTACTGTATAGCACAGGGAACTCTACTCAATACTCTGTAATGATCTCTATGGGAAAAGAATCTAAAAAAGAGTGGATACATGCATATGTATAACTGATTCGCTTTGCTGTACACCTGAAACTAACACAACATTATAAATCAACTATATTCCAATAAAAAATTTTAAAAACTTACATGTCAAATTATTCCTCCACACAAAATTTCCTGACACTTATCTTGTGCCAAAATCTCGAGTGTAGATATTCAAAATTGTCACATGAATGTATGTAAACTAGAGACTAGGAAATGTGAAGATTTGTTCAGGTGATGACACTCCTTGCCAAAATTCACATTCTCTTTTACCTCAGAAGTTTTGTTGTTGATGATATTACTGTTTAGGAAAACTGCATTCTGTAAATTCGTGGCGAAAGTGAGTGGTCAGAGGGTTGCTTTAGAGCACTGAGAACAAGATTGAGGTTCTCCATAAGCTTCCTAAAGATTGCTTACTGTGTAGGAATACTTCTAGCTCAAAAAATCTCTCAATATTTCTATGGCTGAGATGGAAACCTAGAGCATCCTAATATTTTGACTGTCCTCTTAACTGTCTAAGAAGCTGGAACTTCTCACTAATAGTCTTTGCTGGGAAACACATTATTTTCAATTAATAATTAAACTGTTGTTATTTGATTTAAATAGAAGGACTTTTGCCAATGCTTGTATTGAACACATGCCAAAACACTTATGCCTTGTGCATATACAGTAATAAGAATGCTTTGTTTTAGCATCTACCAGAAAACAAAATTAGAGAAGCATCACTCCCTACTGCCTTCCTTGAACCCATGCATTTATTACTTATCTGAATTCACCTTAGAGTAAGTGCCTTCCTCCTATATAGGATAGACCTAGTGTAATAGGCTTGCCCTAGAATGAATAGGTGAATAGCTTTAGAAATAATTTCAATTGTCATGCAGTTGCACCTCAGTTTTATGCAATTGCTAAATAGGAACATAACTGAAAGGAAAAGTATAATCAATCAATCAAACTATAGTAAACAAGTTTTAGGTGAGAAAACAGCCAAAAGAGTGTAGATTTGGAAGTTTGCCCTACTTATCAACTATATGTCTCTTTAATCTATCTTGATATCTATCGTTAGTCATTAATTTTATCTATTTTTCTGTTCTTAATGCATCAAATCACTAAATAGGAAGAAGTAAATCTGCATCAAGGGACCACCTAGCCCTTGACTTAAAAATATATAAGCATACAGTCTAAAATAAAGGAGAAATATGCATATGTACCAACTTTCTTTGACTTTGATGACATTCTAGAGTATGCTAATATCTCATGTGAGTTAACTCTCCCCACTCCCAAATAATAACAGGGCATATAAAATTGAAACATAAAATTGTACAAATCCATATTAAGGCTCTCAAATTTAAACTAAGCTTTAAAATTTAGCAATATTGTGAGATTCATTGCCTTCTAATAGAAAAAGATGCAAGTAAATTCAAATAGAAGATACTCCATATGTTGTCATAATATGACAGTGAAACTTATTCTTTAAAGAAAGATCAGGCTTTTAAAAAATGGTAACAAGACCAAGCATCATCTAGAAGTCAGTTTTTTAAAAAATTTCTCAGCACTGTGGATAACTTTTATAAAAACGAGAAGACTGAATTTACTGAAAATGAAATTTTGATGAAGTGCTATTGAAGTATAATATTCTATGAAATGCCATGTTATGTTAGAAGGAGTTAAATGACAACTTTTAGATTATTATGAGACAAACACAATTTAAATTTACATTTTTTTCTCCTAAATTGTCGTATAGTGACTCTCTTGGTGTTCTCTGCAATTTGTAAATCATATTACTCAAGTTTTAAGTCTAGATCTTAACCCAGTGACTTTCTGAAACTTGGCTTGGCTACAAAAAACAATCCGTGTTCTTTCTTAGCCTCTGAAGGGCAGTAGGCTTTACAGTTAATACCATGCATGTGTCTTCTACTCTGTGATAATCTTTCAAATCTTCTCTTGGTTTCTCAACTTGTCTGTAAACTCCTGGGCCAAGTTTCATGCCTTATACAACTTCTTTCCTTTTGTATCACTTCTGTGTTGCTTAATTATAGTAATTTCTTAACAAGGATTTTTAGATTCATCTGTCAATTTATTAACTGTATTATTAATAAGAAGAACAAAGCCAATTCACACTAAAAGCAAATGATTAGGAAAAAATGATTAGGAAAATTGCCTTCCTCATGAATATAAGGAAGAGTTTTGGTCCTCATTCTCTTGATAGGTTGACTCAACTACATTTCCCATTTCATAAAAATACAGCTTCATTTGGGAAACATCTTTTACAATGTTTTGGTCTAAACATTACCACCTTTAAATATTTACTTAGAATCTTTATGAAGTTTGCACAGGATGTAAAATAAAGATCACTAAAGATGAATGGTTACACTTTAGGTGAATGGTTTTATTATTTTTTCTTTTAGTATTATTGAGATATAATTGACATACAGCACTGTATAAGTTTAAGGTATACAGCATAATAACTTACACATATTGTAAAATGATTGCCACAATAAATTTAGTTAACATCCATCATCTCCTACAGATTCAACAAATAGATGGATGGTTTTAAAAGCTTAGTGGTCAGAAGTTAGCTGGATTTTTTGGTTTAAAGTAAGTATAGAACAAAACATGAGAATCTGTATTTTAAATGAATTCAAAGTGTATCTTAAATGCTCACCTTAAAAGGTGATTTTATTACTTGAGAAATGTCACTTGTGATGGTTACAATCAGTGATAAAAAGCTAACTACAAGATTAGGTATTTTAAAGAAAAGTATACGAATGAAACGTGTTCAGTCAAGGATGTCAGTCTCTGATCATCTTTTTTTGCCTCTTTCTTTGTTCAACTTTATTGTTCTGTGCATTTGCTTATGACTTTCATGAAAGCTCCAGCCATCTTCATCAATCCACATAATATGTACCTTGCAAGGACCTTTTTAAAGGCTTACTTAAAATATTCCAAAGCTGGATGAATCAATTGTCCCTCTGTCCTTTGTAGTGATTAATTTGAAGCAGTCATGACACTTATTTATATGAAGATTGATGGAAGATTTCCTTATTTGATTTTTTAATCTCCTTTACCTTAACTATTTTTTCTAGAAAAATAAATCATATAGACATACACACAAAGATAAGGGGTTTCAACATGATAACACTGAAATAAGTTTTACCTTAATGCTATGCATATAAATAAGGAATGTATGGAGTAGATATAAAGTAATCTTAAGATTAAAAGGGAATATTATTAAGCAAAAGACACACATTTTTTTTTTATCAGAGCTTAAACCTTTTTGTTTTTAACAAATTCAAAACCTCAAGGATTTCAAAATCTTTAGTTATTTATCTTAGCAAAAATTTTCAGACCACTTATTTTTAAAATTATAGTTACTGATTTATTTCACTTTTATATAGGTAACATAGAAAGTGAAGGCAAATTCAAAGATAGAATTACAAGAATAAGAATACCACCAAATGATTTAATAATTGTTCAGAGCATTTATACTTTGTCATCATACATACAAATGAATAGTAAAAGGAGGATAGATAATGAGTCATATGTAATTAAAATTATTATTCAATCTTAAATGAGTGTCCAAAACCATGGACACTGTAGGATACTGAATAAAAAGTTTACTTCTCACTCCTCTATTAAAATCTGACAGAAAAAACAAAAGAAAATAAACATATTCAGAGAGAGAATTATAGCCCCAAACCATATACTCTGTAGCAAACCTGCCAAATACCATGATATCCCAACTAAAACAAGGCAAAAATCTGAGAGATTTCACATGCATAGTCAATCTATATTCAGAATTTTCATTTTACCAAATGTCATTGTCACTATTCTGGGAGGTGTACCTCAAAAATCTTTTTCTTAAAATAATAAGATCTTACAGAAAGGTTTGATCATGATTAAAGTAAGAAAAACACTGTACAGTAACTCAGCATCTAATCATAAAGTGGAAAGTATTTGAAGTTGAAGGAGAATTCAGGGTAATGTACCATTCTTATTTCATGTACTCTGGGCTCCAAATGAAAGGATATTCATAGAGGTAAAGAGAAGTAAAAGGAAGAGAAAAAGCATTAAACGGCAGGTGATAATACAGAGATTTTGTAGCCCCAGGAAACTAAATCTGTGTCACACTACCTCTGGAAAGGTGAGCAATGGGAGATATTTGCCCAGTGCTTAGGTAGGAGGAAAATTAGTAAGACAGTATTCCATAACAGAAATCTAAATAAAAGATGATACAAATTGAAACACCATGCCAGTCCTTCCAAGTATCTCTTATCTGATCTATTCTAACAGGTATAATGAGAAATAAATCAATATAGGGTCTATGCATGCATTCTATTCACAAAATATGAAAAGGAAGAAACAAGCATAAGCAGAATGAAGCTGACAAACCTCTATCACAGAAAGTTATCAAAGTAATCAGAGAAAGAATTGAAGCTAATAAAGCAAGTTAACTGATCTCAGGATAGAAATTGAAGTAAAAAAAAAATTAAGGAATTATAGAAAAAAAATCATAGACCATAACACCATAAAGTACATCCAGGAAAATGGTAAATAGCTAGAAGAAATCACACAGAATAAAATGAAACTGACAAAGGCACATTTCAAGTATACAATATAGCATTATTAACTGTAGTTACCATACTATACATTAGATCTCCTGAGTTTATTTATCCTATATCACTTTGAAGAACATCTCCTCATTTCCCTCACTCTCTGACCTCTGACAACCTTCATTCATTCTACTCTCTGGTTTTATGAGTTTGAATTTTTTGGATTCCGTATATAAGTGAGATAAACTAGTATTTGTCTTTCTGTGTCTGGCTTATTTTACTTAGTATAATGTCCCTCAGATTCATCCATATCATCACAGATGGCAAATAAACATATGAAAAGATGTTCTACATTGTACCTCATCAAGGAAATGCAAATTAAAACAGTGAGATACCAGTCCACACCTATTAGAATGGCCAAAATCCAGAACACTGACAACAACAAATTTTGGCAAAGATGTGGACTAACAGGAACTCTCATTTCTTGTTAATGGGGATGCAAAGTGTTACAGCTACTTGGGAAGACACTTTTGAGGGTTTATTACAAAACTAAACATATTCTTACTACACGTGACCCAGCAGTCATGCTCCTTGGTATTTACCCAAAGGTGTTGAAAGACATGGAGGAAACTTAAATGCACATTACTAAGTGAAAGAAACCAATCTGAAAAGACTATATACTATACGATGTCAACTATATGACTTTCTGGAAAAGGCAAAACTATGAAGACAATAAAAAGATTCATTTTTGCCATGAGTTGGGGGGAGAGGGAGGGATCAATATTTGGAGAACAGAGTATTTCTAGGACAGTGAAAATAGGTGACACTATAATTATGGATGCATGGCATTACACATTTGTCCAAACCCACAGGCTATACACCACCAAGAAAGACTCTAAAGTAAACTATTGACTTTGGATGATAATGATGTGTCAATGTAGGTTCATCACTTTCAACAAGGATACTATTGTGGCATGGCATGTTGATAATGAGTGAGGCTACGCACGTGTAGGGGCAGGATTATGTGGGAAATCTCTGTACCTCCTCTCAATTTTGTTTTAAACCTACATTTTGCATATAGGCAATAGTGATGGAAACATAAAAATCAAAAGAGGTAAAGCGCCCACATTCCTTTAATGTAAGTAAAGGGTGTAAATTATTGCATGCACATAGAGATATTAAACAGAAGATAAAATACCCCATTGGAAGAGTGAACTTCCTTGGTCTTCATGACCTTCAAGGTTTGACCCTTCTTATGAGAAAGAGATTCCCCCTGATTCTCATTGCAAAATTCCCATTTCTGTTGCGTTAGTTTTGGTTTCCTTTAAAAGCAGACTGGGGGACAGAGACTTGGGGGCAGGTAATTTATTCAGAAATTGATCTCAGAAAGCATTAAAGTGGAGAAAGTGAGGCAGGAAATGGAGAAAAGCCAAATATGAATGAGTGGTTATTACTATGTGCTTAGTCTTGCTGGGGACATCTAGAACACGTTTCCAAATCATTTCATAAGGAGACAGGAAGACTGGAGCATTTCCCAACTTAGTCTCACGTTTCATTGGTTGAGGGGTGCCTAAGAAGCATTAACTTCCCATCTCTAACTCCCTCTTTGATCCTGCTTGAGACTGAGCAGCACTGATTAGCTGGAAGGAATTCACAAACCCAGAAGCAGAAAGACACTGGCATGAGATGGGAAGCTGTCTGTGAGCTGGAAACAGGTGAAATTCAGGTAAAAACAGTGGGCCCAGGAGATACAGTGCAAGGTATCAACAGTGTCTGTTGTAGCCAGTTTTATTTTAAAAATTTTTTCAAATATATACACTATGTTTTGGGGTCCCCAAGTCCACCCTCAGGTTTGATGATTCTATAGAAGGATTCACATAACTCAGAAAATCTGTTTTGTTTTGTTTTCACAGTTCTAGCTGATTACAATGAAAGGATATGGATTAAAATCAGCAATGCAAAAAAGGCATGCTGAGTGGAGACCAGGAGAAACCAGATGCAAGCTTCCTCTTAGTGAGGTCTTAAGACAGCATTTAATTCTCATAGCAACAATGTATGACAACATGTGTGAACTGTTGTCTATTGGGGAAGCTCACCTAGTCCTTGGTATCCAGGGTTTTTGTTTTTTGGGTTTCTTTGAATTTTATTTATTTTTTATACAGCAGGTTCTTATTAGTTATCTATTATATATATATATTAGTGTATTTGTGTCAATCCCAATCTCCCAATTCATCCCACCACCACCCCCCACCCCCTGCTTTCCCCGCCTTTGTGTCCATACGTTTGTTCTCTACATCTGTGTCTCTATTTCTGCCTTGCAAACTGGTTCATCTGTAGCATTTTTTCTAGATTCCATGTGCAAGCTGTGGAATACGATATTTGTTTTTCTCTTTCTGACATACTTCACTCCGTATGACAGTCTCTAGTTCCATCCACATCTCTACAAATAACCCAATTTCATTCCTTTTTATGGCTGAGTAATATTCCATTGTATATATGTACCACATCTTCTTTATCCATTTGTCTGTTGATGGGCATTTAGGTTGTTTCCATGACCTGGCTATTGTAAATAGTGCTGCAGTGAACATTGGGGTGCATGTGTCTTTTTGAATTATGGTTTTCTCTGGGTATATGCCCAGTAGAGGGATTGCTGTAT
Source organism: Stenella coeruleoalba (assembly GCF_951394435.1). Lineage (NCBI taxonomy): Eukaryota > Metazoa > Chordata > Mammalia > Artiodactyla > Delphinidae > Stenella > Stenella coeruleoalba. The sequence goes on along the minus strand of NC_137150.1, from coordinate 127,736,820 downwards.
CCAGAGTTTTACTGGGGATTCCTCACATATGCATAGTCCACGTGACTGACCTTAGCTACTGAGTTTCCAGCCTCCCCACCCACAACAGAAGTTAAACTGATAGAGCATGGTGCAAAGCTCCAGCATACAGAAACATATATTCACAATAAATTACACTGTTAGCATAAACTATCTGGTGTGGTCTGCAGTTTCAGGTCAAACACTTATCAGGAAGAATATTCCTAGGGGTCACAGGTTGTCCCCCAGGAGTTGGTCAAGGGACAGTCCTGAAGACCTTTAGAATGTTCAGGGTGTGAACAACCTAGGTATATTTTGTTAACCCTTTAGTGTATACCTTCCAAGACACTTATGATCTTTTCAAACCTTTGACAACTTGCCAACCAAGATTAAGTAACTAGCAACAACAGTGTACTCATTCAAATTTGAATCATAGGGCAGTTTTCCTGATCTATCTTTCCTTTGCATCTTGCAACTTAAAATGTGGTCTGTGAACCAGCAGCAGTGGCTTTACAATGGAGCTTGTTGGGCATGTAGAATCTCATGCAACCTTACTGAATTTACTTAAGCAGAATCTGCATTTGAACAGAATCCCTAGGTTAACATATCTGAGTTAAGATTTGAGAAGCACAGCCCTAGCAGGCCCATTTGTTAAGCTACTCTGAGTTATATTGCAGTAGCCATTTGATACTGTTATCTTAAGCAAGTTGTTTGATCTCTCTGATCATGTTATCTCATTTATAAGGTATATTTTACACACACTCAGACTCACAAGTATATATATGTATTACATATGTGTGTAATATTATGTATATGAATCTTTCAGTGACATGTCAAAGATCAATTTTAATATATTTAAAGGGTCTTGCACAAAGATTGATTCTGTACTGGTAGATATGACAATCATGATCATGATGGTCCCCATGAATACAGGGAACTGAAGGAAGACATAGGGTCACAGAGATTACTGCTATGCAGAGAGGTAGGTAAAGAACAAAGATAGAAAAATGTAAGAGAGATCAGCAGTAGAGTTTTAAGAAGGAAGAGTAGTTGTATCTCATAAAACAGTTCAAAAATAGAAAAAATGCCAATAGATTTTTACAAGTAGGACATGGGGCTAGTTTTAAAGGCTTAATTCAGCATATGACTTTCAATATAGTAGAGGTCTCCCTAGAAAAATGCACCCCTCTTCATCCCCAAATGAGTCATGCCATGAACTACCTGCTTCTGACCCCCAGCTGAATCTGGGCCGATTTTCTAATTCTAATGAAGCAGAGCTGTGGATTTATTAACTGAATGAGTGTTTTTTGCCTGATCCTGGCATTGTTTCCCTTAGATGTGTATAAGTGAGTATCAGGCAGACTGCAAGAGTCCTTCCTCATCCCTGTGACTTAAAAGTCTAGTTTTTATATAAAAATGATAAAATTCCTATTGAAAATGTGCTTGAAATACATGTAACATAAAATATTCTTGCACATAGACCTGAAGTGCTTTTATCAATGTATTAATAAAGAACTGAATTAAAGAGGGTAGGTTCTTTTGAACGCCTGTGTTTATCACATTAACTTCTAAGAACTGTCCTTTTCATTTGGACATAGCTTAGAAATTATGCCTATATATTTTGCCAAAGTATAATTTTAAAAAGTTAAAACATGATTCACATTGAAATGTAGAATGGACAAGTGTCAAAATGTCTTCAATTGATCAATAACAGAGATTTTGAGGAAGTGGGTATTAATAGGCATTTTGAAAAAAGAATATTAGAATAAGACTGCTATGGGATATAATGAACTGGTTAATGTCTTAAAGAGCAATAATATATAGTCGTTAGAAATATATGCTCTTCTGGGCCGGAATCTCCCAGTTCATATGTGATTTCACAGTGTCTGATCTCTGATTAAATAATAAATCGAAAAGTCAAGAGCAGATAATGCTTTCTAGGAAATTAAATAATCCCGTTAAGTAATGCTGCAGTACAATATCAAAAGGCCATGTTACTCAATCTTGGTCTAATTTTCAAGTGCTAAATAATTTTTTATGTGCACGTGATCTTCAGTACATTTCAAGTTACACATCTTTGTAATAGTACCATAAATACTGCAAGTGGACTCAGGGATCTAAATTCCGTCTTTATTAATTTATCCCTTTATTTTTGTCCTGTAGCAGTGAATTTGAAAACTGCTTACTAACCATTAACTCACAGAAGTATAGACATTTAACTAATTTCAGGAAAGGCGAGGCTGACTAACTTGCTGGAGAAATAAAATTAACCCTGGATATCAAGTTTATAAATGTATTCAGATAGTCCTCACATTCTAGTTTTCTTGTTAAGAAACCAAATTGCCTAAAGTAGCACTAAATAGAAGTTGTCTTTTAATTTCAATGCATTATAAGGAAAAATGACTATTTCCTTAGCATTCTTCCCAATAATGAATACATTTATTATACGTCCAAGTATATTCCAAGTATCATATTTTTCTAATGAATTTAAGAGAAATGATCAGAAACTTTGGAGATAGGACTCAGCTTTAGGAAACGTTAAAAGCTTCTTCGGTTATTGTAGTTCACAGCGAGGACTGCAGTTCACTACCTGTTCATCATACCCCTTTGCATTCTTTGCTGAGAAGGAGTAAATAATTGGCTTTGGGCAGCTCCAGGCTTCCCCAACAGCACAGACATTTGAACCCTTAGAACTCTGCACATTCTTGATGCCCAGATACCCTCTTTGTAAGGGCCCAGTATCATTGGATCATACTCACTTAGTGAAACAGAAAAATAGTCTGATAATTAAAGCATGATTTAAATATTGTTTAACTCTAGTATACATTTCTCAATTTACATCTTACTGGCCTGTGTGTGAAATAAGTTGATATGAAGACAAACACTAGCAAGTTCTATATAGTAATGGAATTTTCTTAGAATAAAACCATAAAATGAGATTAAGCATGCATAGAGAAACTAAAAAGTGAAAATGAAATGCTAAAAGTTCAATGATTTAGCATTAACTTTTCTCTTTGCTACCATGACTAAGGAAAAATCTCAGGGAATACATACTACATAAAATTAACATTTAATAATATATACTGTTGGAAGAGAGACTTTTTCCCCCTGAAATTACAGGCAGAGAATTTCCAAAAAAAACTATACTATTTAATTTCAATGCTTTTAATTTTAGTCATTTTAGCTAGTTCTTTCTCTTGCTCCTTCTTTCTTTTTTTTCTTATGCTTTTAAAGACAAGGCAACATCTCAAGTATGTAAAAAAAAAAAAAAAAAGTTTAAGCAAACTTGTGTTCATTCTAGAAAAAAGTTGAATTAAGAATTTGAATTTGAGGGGGCTTCCCTGGTGGGGCAGTGGTTGGGAGTCCGCCTGCCGTTGCAGGGGACACGGGTTTGTGCCCCGGTCTGGGAGGATACCACATGCCGCGGAGCAGCTGGGCCCGTGAGTCATGGCTGCTGAGCCTGCGCGTCCAGAGCTTGTGCTCCACAATGGGTGAGGCCACAACAGTGAGAGGCCCGAGTACAGCAAAAAAAAATAAAAAATAAAAAATAAAAAAAATAGAATTTGAGGTTTAGTTAACATGAAAGAATATGTTAAATTATTAATAAAGAAAAAACAGTGTGTCTGCTTATTATAACACATATCCTGAAGTGGGCAGAGACAGGTCCTATAAAAGCCAAGATTCTGCCTGCATTGGCTTAGAAGTTTATTGTAAAACATGTCTGAGCCAAGGAGATTTAGAGGAGCAATGCCAAGTTAATATGAAGATGCCAATGTAGAATAATCTTTAAAAGATGGAGTCTCCAACACTGAAGTTACTGAAAGTACAATTCATGTCACGTCGATTTAATTGGAGACATCTGTTACCGAGATACAGAAGCATATCTGTCTATTAATTTCTGAGTTTAACTGTTCAGGCTGTGCTCATCCACTTAATTTTAATAAAGGCTCTATAAGAACTTCTTTTCAAGTGTTATTTTTTATGAAACCAAGTTTCAATCTCTGATATTTTTGGTCATTATGTCCATTTTAAAGTATAAGTAGAAAAGGAGAAGGGTGTTCAAAAAGAAAATTCTCACCCCTACTGGAAGCCTGTTTCTCAAGAGATGCTGTTTTTATTTTACCACAGCAAGACCTGAGAGCCTCCATGTTACCAGATGCCTTATGCATTCCTCACTAGTCTCTTTTTTACATTTTGAATCTCCTTTGCACTGGGCTAGAAATACAAGTTTTCAGTAAGTGTTTGCTCAGTGAGTATCAGTGAAAACTCCAGACTTTTTATAAGAGTAGAAATAATGAATAGGTTAATGATAGAGTTTCTGAAAAATCAAAGACTTGTTAAATAAGATAATGAATTAAAGATGAAGCGAAACATTAACAGCAATAAATACAGTGTTTGGACAGATAAATATTGGAGATACATCAGTGGGTAGAATCCCACATCTCAAGGTATAAGTAGTTCATACAATTTTTTTTCCTTCAACAGTTTATTCATCAGCATTTAATTTAGCTCACCAACTGACACTTAAAATAATGGATCTTCCCACCATATGATATGGTCTATAACTTACAGAACAAGCAATAAGTCTATTATCCATCATGAGATGCAACATCCCATGCCCCCAAAACACAAAGGTAGCAATCATTCAAGAGCTTCCTAGCAACTTAGATGGGTCAGAGCTAATACTGGTTTCAGTCACTGCTTCAGTCAAGTTCTTCAGTGAAGGCACTGGCATTGGCATTGGACAGGTAACTCATAACGTACGACTCTGTTCTAGTGTCTAATATCAGTAAAAACTTCACAAATTGTGCCTGTATAGATTACATTCATTCAGGATTAGTGTGTTTGAAATAAGTGAACCTGACTTATAAGAGCTCTGCTGGCCCTCCACATGTGCAGTGTTGAATAGAGGATTATCTATTCAGCTTATTATAGGACTAGAATAAATCATAAAACCACCTATGCTTTTCTTTGGTTCTAAAGCAGACTTTTCTAAACCTAGCATTTCAGTTATATAACATTATTTTAAAGTATCAATTAAGGCATTAAAATATCATAATTTTCTCATTAGGTCTATTTGGATATTACATATTTTTGTCCATTAATTTGAAGTTTTTCAGTTAAATATGGAACATAATGTTAAGTAGCTGTCAAAATCCAGGTTTTCTCAAACAAAGATATTACTTGATATTGATTAAAATATCTTAAGTAGAAACATGCTTTTATTCTTTCTGGCTTTAAGCTATGATGTTAATGCCCATTGTTTTGGAAGTTAATATTTAGCGTTAGATGACTGAAAACTCTGCTATATACTTAGGTAGTAATAGTTCAATACAGGTTTGTACATTAAATTTAGTTAGTTGGGCTGAAAAGTGACCTCAGATTTAGGGGAAAAAAAAATGTACACTTCCAACTACTTATGCAAACCACTGTTGTGAGGCCAAGGCTAACTCAACAGAACAAGACATGATTTTTATATTGCACTAGCGTTTACCAATTTCTAGGCCTAGGGTAAGCTTATATATTAAAGTAAAACCATGTTTTAGCTTTAATTTTTAAATGTTATTTTTCAATTAATCAGAAAGCAAATTTGAAAAAATTATTTAACTATTCTTTTAATATCAAGTTTAAATCCAATTTTCCCATGTAGTCTTTGAAATTATATTTTAAACACTGAAACTACATATTTACCAACACAAAGTAGTCATCATCAATCTCCATTTTTTAGCGGAAGCCCCTTAAGTTCACTGGGGAGATACATAAATTAAATAATAAAGTATTTTAGTATGCTTTAAAAGAAAACACTTTAGTGAATTATGTGGAAAGCAATCCTTTAGAAAATATCAATATCAAGCTATGAAAATAATTTTAACTTTAGGTCCACTTTATTATTAATAGGTAAATTATTTTATTGTAGCTGTATTTAAAAGTGTAAACAAGCTGTGTTTTCGACTTGTGACCATTTCCCTCTCTTATGCTATAATTGCCAAAACCACTGATGTCAGGAACAGCAGCTCAACTGTTCTCCAGACTCCCTTTGGGACTTGGGACACAGAAATAAATCGTTAGTTACTACCCAGTATGCAGGTTTTGAATAAGAAATTGCCTAAAAGTCACCCCACCACTAAGGTGACAGGAAGTGCTTCAAGTTAACCCTAAATTCTGGTTTAACCCCTAGCATAAATACACAGGTGTTGACATTATAAATAATCTCTTATTAAAGGAGACGTGAAAAAATAGTTCTGTTAAATAATGTGTTTGGGGGGTGAAGAGGACAAGGAAAAGTAAAAGACATCATAAAACCTTATATCATTGTGAAGTTAAAAGAGTAGAAAAGACCTACCTTAGAACCACAATAGTGGTTCTAGCCCCTATCTCCTGCTCACTTATTATACATCATTCAAAAAAACAAAGAAAGAAATCCTAACTTTATAATAATTTTCAGGGATATAAACCTTATATGGAATCACGTAAGAAATGAAGGTAGTATATAAATCAGAGTATTAATATTAGAAATAAATTTATTGTTTTGTTTAGCTGGTAAAGAAGAGAAGTTAACCATTACATGGAGTGAGGTGTAGAGGGGTACATAAAATATGCAGCCAGAGAAGCAATCTATTCCTCCTAATTAAACTTGGTTTTGGTCTGAGCTATGCTAACATGTAATGTCTTGATAATCTTTTCTTCCCAGTGTCTCTCCTCTTTATCATCTTTCAAATGAAGTTCTCGGTTCAGATCATCAATGACTCTACAGTCAACTTCAGCCAAACATGTGAAAAGTTTAATGTTAGTCATTGGTTTTCAACCTCTTCTTTCTGAGTTTTCCTTTTTGACATAATCTTAGGATACTTTAGGCTCTTTTCACTTTTTCACATCTAGAAAATGTGGATCTAGGTAACCATCTAGAAAAGGTGGATCTAGGGGTAGCTCATTCACATTTGGGCATAATGTTTACCCTTTAAGCACACACATTTATGATAGAATAACAGATATTTTACATTTGTGAAGAAGTTTTAAACAAAACTGAGGATATTTTGAAGATAAAGCCCACTAAATTAAGTATTGCTAATGCAGTTGGCTTCAAGGCTTACTTCAAAGTAAACTTAACTTTATTTTGAAGGTGAAATATATAACAGAATGCTTCTTTCACTCTGGGGGTCTTTCTTCCCCATTCCCTAGGCAAGTGAGTGCTTTCCTGGGGAGATTGGTGCAAATTTATAGGGGCTAAATTCAAATTTCTGTTTTGAGTTTCTTTAATTCTTGATATCCTCTTAACCCTGACCTCAACATAGAGAGCACCAATCTTCCTCTGGCTGTCACTCCACTTTCCCAATTCATAATACAAGACTCCCTTCCTTATATATATATATATATATATATATATAGATAGATAGATAGATAGATAGATAGATAGATAGATAGATAGATTCTTTTGAAAATATTTTCTCCCATTCTGAGGGTTGTTTTTTCATCTTGTTTATAGTTTCCTTTGCTGTGCAAAATCTTTTAAGTTTCATTAGATCCCATTTGTTGTGCTTATGTACTTTATTTAGTAATGAAGTTAATTGCTTCAAAATTTTTTTTTTACAGAAAAAGCGTAAGTGGTCTGATTATGTGTGGTATATCACACAATAGATAACTATTTTTAATATTTGGCCATAGGTGGGTTTACTGAATTTAACCTTAATCACTACCAGTATCCACCTAGTGGCAACTAATCTTAAAAACACAAAATAAATTATAACCAAATTAATCCTCTCATTTATAAATCATTCCATAATGATTGGACTATTATGTACCAAGGCTTATGCTAACCAATGGGAATACAGCCATGAATAAGATGTGATCTCTATGCTGGAGATGTTTATTACACATGTGAGGGGACCTTTATGTGGGTGAATTCATGGCTGTAACATTACATAAGTGATGGAGTTGTCATAGCAGATATCTATCAAAGCCACAACATTAATGGTTCAGTAACAGTCAGCTTCCATTTATCAAACAGAGTTTTATTAGTGGTTCAATTTCTCTAGGTAAAATGTTGTGGGATGGTATAAAGCTACATAATTGTCATAACTTGGGTTCCCTAAAAGCTGCAAAAGGAACATAGCATAGATATTTTATTTAGGTATTCTTGGAAGCATAAATAAAGGAGTAGGCAGAGTAAGACAGCACATAGAGAAAAGTCAGTGAAGGAGGAATTAATGAGTTGGTTTCCAATGCGGGCAAATGGTATTTATCCTGAGACTGGACCTCTTAGGAACTCTGTAAAACATACCTCAGGATTATTCCCCTGGAGAATGGAGAGGGTAACATTTTATTTCTTAATTTTGGGCCTCACACTGTTGAGTTTTGCTCTCAGAGGCTCTAACTTCCTAGCACTACCTGGCTGTGCCTATATGCAAACTGAGTGGTCTTCTGAGTTTCCAAAAATACCTGAGGCAGAGAAGCCTAGAAAGTCTTCATAACACTCACTGGGAGTAGAAACTTGAAAAACTACCTACAAATAAACAACACAGCTTCACTGAAGCTGGTGGACCAAGGGATTGTGGCCGTAAGTACCAGGAGAGGTCTGTTGCTATCATCTACCTTAATGGTTGCATTTATGTGGCCATCAATAGTCATTTTACTTGTTACACAAAACATGCATTGCTTAATGAAATAAAACTCTTTTAAAAGCTCTTACTTTTGAAAATTAAACTGTCTTTTAACATTACATACTTCAAGTTTTATTTTCACCAAATGCAATCAACATTATATAGTAAAAGCTAAATTAATAAAGGTGTAACACTCCAATGACAAATACATTTCTCAAACTTAAAAATCAAAGCATATAGCATTTGTGGTAATCAGTTCACAATATACGAAAATTAAACCTTCATGTTGTATGCCTTAAACTTGGGGATGCATATCAATTATTTTTCAATAAAATTGGAAAAAAAGTAAAATAATACCTAACTAGTGTTTTAGTAATGCATTACAGATTATCAGATAAAGGGAAAAAAAGGAAATATAATATTAAAAATATCGTTAAATGTACATTAAAAATTTTGGACATGAAAATGTGACTTGAAAAATCAACAATAGTGGTTTTAAAATATAAGGGAGGGAGGGCTTCCCTGGTGGTGCTGTGGTTGAGAGTCCGCCTGCCGATGCAGGGGACACGGGTTCGTGTCCCGGTCCGGGAAGATCTCACATGCCGCAGAGCAGCTCGGCCCATGAGCCATGGCCGCTGAGCCTGCGCGTCTGGAGCCTGTGCTCCGCAATGGGAGAGGTCACAACAGTGAGAGGCCCACGTACCGCAGAAAAAAGAAAAAAAAAAGAATCAATGGACAAAGGATTAATCTCCAATATATATAAACAGTTCATGCAGCTCAATATTAAAAAAAACAAACAACACAATCCAAAAATGGGCAGAAGACCTAAATAGACATTTCTCCATAGAGGATATACAGACCGCAAACAAACACATGAAAGGATGCTCAACATCACTAATCATTAGAGAAATGCAAATCAAAACTACAGTGAGTTACCACCTCACACCAGTCAGAAGGGCCACTCTCAAAAGATCTACAAACAATAAATGCTGGAGAGGGTGTGGAGAAAAGGGAACCCTCTTGCACTGTTGGTGGGAATATAAATTGATACAACCACCATAGAAAACAGTAAGGAGGTTCCTTTAAAAACTAAAACTAGAACAACCATATGACCCAGCAATCCCACTACTGGGTATATACCCTAAGAAAACCATAATTAAAAAATGCACATGCACCCCAGTGTTCATTGCATCTATTTACAACAGCCAGGGCATGGAAGCAACCTAAATGCCCATTGACAGACAAAAGGATAAAGAAGATGTGGTACATATATACAATGGAATATTACTCAGCCATAAAAAAGAATGAGACTGGGTCATCTGTAGAGACATGGATGGACCTAGAGACTGTCATACAGAGTGAAATAAGTCAGAAAGAGAAAAACAAATATTGTATATAAACACATGTATGTGGAATCTAGAAAAATGGTACAGATGAGCCAGTTTGCAAGCCAGAAATAGAGAAACAGGTGTAGAGAACAAACATACGGACACCGAGGGGGCAAAACAAGGGCTGGGGGGGCAGTGTGGTCAGGGTGGTATGAATTGGGAGCTTGGGATTGACATATACACACCGATATGTGTAAAATGGAAAACTAATAAGAACCTGCTGTATAAAAAAATACATAAAATAAAATTCAAAAAGAAATAAAATAAAATACCTGGAAAAAAATGTACCTAAGCACAGTCTGAATTCAAACACCTAAAGCATAGTGCTATTCCTAGTAGTCCATATTTTATTAATATTAATATGTACTTCTTTAACTTTGGATTAACAAATTTATTTTAAAATACTTTTCACAGGCAGAAGACATCTCATGTTCTCATGTGCAAACCATATCTTCATTCACATCAAAACAAACTTTCAACAACAAAAAAATTTCAATAACTGTTGAAAAAAATAGAACATGTAATACACAATTTAAAGAAGTATTTTTAGAACTTCACCAAGGTTGCCTCATTAGAGGAAGTTCACTTTTGGTGTACATCCAAAGTGCCAAATTAAATGTTGTGTTGAAATAGAATTGAACAGGAATATAATCTTGAACTTTTCTTATTCTCTTAAAAGTTTAGCTTTGAGTTAGCCTTTATATTCATTATTTTAAAAAATTGCAAGTATATAACCAAATAAATCACTCATGGATAAAATGAGTATGCAAAAATACTTTTCCCCTTAAAATAGTATATAATAACCTAAACAGAATAGCTGTGAGTGATAATAATATGTTTATTTCATTTATAATCTATAAAATTACACAGTTTGAATATGAAAAAAATGATATGCCATTTATTCATCTAGCAGAAGTGATTTCAAATGTAAGTAATATTTTTGAATATTTTTTCAGGTAAAAATATAATCTTTGAATGAGTTTGGATTTTGAAGACAGATTCATGAAGATTGCAAATATCTAAAAAAAGTGCATATATTCATAGTAGATAATGGCAAGATGTGAAATGATGAAGCTGCTTGTGAAAATACCGGTTTTGCACATTCTCATTTAATTTCTGTGACTTAAGTGTATAACATACTACACAAAATATAGTAAGAGCTTAATAAATATTTGCTACTTTTATTTATTTTTGTTTCATGTATAGGATATCATAATATTTATTCTTTTGCTGATTGTTAATCATTCTTCAGAACACTTTTTTAGTTATTATTTTCACTTTTCTCCCTCAATAGATTTTGGAGAATATACTGCATGTATTATTAATTTAATTGTATACAGAAAATATTTTTTTAATTAAAAAAAAGAAAATTACATTTGTTAACAATCTAATATTGTCTACAGGAGTAGATAATGTAGGTCATCCAAGTTGAGCTGAACGTTTTGGTCTTAGCTTCCCATTGTCAAACTTCATGGCCAACCAGGGCAGCTGTTCATTTTATAGGAACTCCGTTCAATTTCAATTTATGTACTTAAGAGTGTTCCAAGAACTATCTGCCAAGTTTTGTTTTTTTTTTCAGTTTATTGTCAGGTTTTTTCTTTTGTGTTAAATGCTACATTAAAGTCTACTGAGATTTAATTATTAGAGTTTATACATTGATTGTGGATACAAATGGCAATGGAGTAGTCAATATATTTGGCAAAAGCATCTGAGAATTTACAGGAAATGACAGATGCTCACATGAGTATAGAAAACTAGGAAGTCAACGAGAAGGATGGTCAGCTCTTCATCTTCTGCATAGTTTTATATTTCCCTAGATGACTAAATAATTTCTGTAAATATAATTAAATAGGATAATAGGTCTAAGAAATGTTTAATGAGGAAATAATTTGTCAAGTTACTAAGTTATTACATTATAATTCTTATCATTAAGGCAAATAAGACTTGAAAGGTCTAAAATTTTATGTGAGGAAAAGATTTAACTGTATCTAAGTATAGTATATATATATGAGTTATATCCAAAAACTTACCTATAAAATATTTGAAATTTGATCTATTTTTACTTACATTTTATTGATCTTAAGTTTGATGTATGAAGGAATCCATTGTAAGAAAATCTGTATAGAAGACATACTTTTTCATGTTTAATACACCTAACTCTAAATAAACTTAATTCTTAGGAAAACTATTCTCTTCCAAATCCTAAACATATAAAAATCTTGGAAAACTTTGGAAGAATTTATATGGTTAAAATTTTCATATCTTCCCTATGTATTTTATAACTTACATCTTTCTTTTCTCTTATTGTGTATATTTCCTTAATCTGCACTAGTCCAAAATTTGTTTCATGGGAAACAAGGAGATAATGTTTCATGACAACAAAATGAAAAATTTGTGTCTACCTTCTGCACTAAATTGGCACAGATGTCTCAAAAAATTTAGCTCTTTTAATAAAATTAGTCACCTAGATCTTAGGATGTGCCTTACAATTATTGTCAATTAGAACATGTCTTCACATCCTTAGTAGCCTCTTAAAAATCTTTATTTTATCTCAGCTCTCACAGTACAATGGTACTTGTTATATTAGTCAAGCCAATCTTATTTCTTTTTCATTTTTTTATTATTTTGACCCTCTAAGAGTCCCACAATCCAACTTTCTCTGGAAAAGTTACAAACCCTCTTCCTAGTCAATAATGTCTTCTCTTCCTTAATGGTATAGTGAGTTGCCCAAATGTTCCCTTTGGGCAATTTGGATTGTTCCTCTTGGTGTTTTTCCTTGATTCAATAGCTGAGAATTAATTTTCACATTCAGTTATTTCTTGCTTTCTCTGCCATAAATCAGCTCCTCATCTCACTTAAACACTCTCAGTCTTTTTCTGAATAGTGTTTTCTGCATCTAGGTTCTCCACTTTCAATGTCTTCTTCACTTTGTCACTGGGATCATCTTTCTAAAACACAGAACAGTCCACAAAATTAAGTTATGCTTTCATAGCATGAAATATAAGCCTTTCACAATCCCACCTCAAAAAGTGCTGAATCCTAATTTCCCACTGTTCCTCATCTTTTATTTTCCCATTTTCTACAAACACAACCAGACTACAGAGCCATGGGGTTATTAACAATATTTCTGGGACTCCGCATGCCTGTCTTCATACTTTTGCATATGTTCATCTCTATGTTGAAACTGAATATTCTTTTTTGAACCATTCACATGTGGCCCACTCCCATGTAATACTTTAAAGCTCAATGCAAAATCCCTTGTCCATAGAGCCTTCACTTAATGTATAAATGTAATTGGCTCCTTTGTCTTCACTTCAAAGTTTGAAGTACACCATTGTAGTACACACATTTAAAAAATAAATACTAAAATATTTTAAATATTTGGACTATAGTATTATAAGCAACTGCTCCATTAAATACTGGCACTTAACTGGTGTCATTTTGATTTTCAATTTTCCATGTATGAAATCTCACATGATCTGAGAAAACATGCATATGGTCTTCTTCAATTCCTTAAGTCTATGAAACAAGGAGCAAAGATTTTCAATTTGAAAAGACTAACTTATCATTTTCATATGTATTCATATATGCTTCATACACATTCAGAATATTTTATCAATAAAATCAAGAACATTAGAGAAAAATGCTTTGATGCATTTGAGTAAAATATAGTAAAAAGTTTGGGATCAATAGCTTTTTCAATATCATTCTGTGAGAATTTCAGTCATTAAGTGGATTCTAGTTCTACAGCTTCAAGGAGATCTAATTCTATGTGAGTGAAGAGAAGAAAATCTGGCATTCAAAAAACTGGAAAGTATGTTTATTCCAAAAATGACTCACGTTATGTGACCTGTTAAAACATCTTTCTTGGCCCATTCAACAGTTTTCACTTTACCTCATATCACTACACAAATGACTTCAAATTTATAACAATACTCCAATATATGGGATAGTTTTGTGAGAATTGTTATACTTAATATTATTCTAAAAATGTGAGTATATCTGGAATTTCAATTTCTGTTAATGTGAAATAGGTTAATGTGTTTAACTAACTATTGTGCTCCATTTAAATCTGTGCTAGAAATCAATATGTTCATCCACTTCTTTTATGTAGGAAAGAATCAGAAGAAAGAGAGATGGATGTATTGGGGGTACAAGCCAAATAAATTACTAACACTGCTTAGGAATTGAAAGGTCTACAGATAAAGTTATAGAGCATCCTCATTGCCTACATGCTATTTATAGTTTTGTCTGCAATGTTATCTTCATAAAAGGAACTGACTGGAGTTATTTTGGATTAAATAAAATGGTAGAACTTCATGTAATTTAGCTTCTTATTTCAATGATGATGAGAAAACATTTCATAAACATTTGCAAGTATATGGCACATGGTTAATTGACATTTTCTTTGACTGCTTGAGGTCCAGTAATTGCCAGCACAGGTTATTGTCAGAAGTCACTCATGTCTTAAGCGTCTTGATACCTCAGGTGTCTGAAGATGGATATTCAAGCAATCTGCCCACAATTCAACTCACGCCACTGATCAGATTGATCTGAAAGTCTCATAAATAAATCCAGTTAGATTTACAGCCCAGATCTTCTTATGTCTTTTATAAGGTTTGTATATAGTACAGTTTTTGAACTTTCAGCTTTTTACCTGATAGCAGTGCCTTTAAATTTCTCATAACAGAGAGGTATAGTGAAAACCTTTTTTATACATTATTCTTTCTTACAATTTTGTCTATATTGGTCTATAGTGCTTCTTTAGATATATATTCTGTCACTCAAAAATATAGGATTCTGTTTTAATTTTTTTTTTTTTTTTTTCGGTACGAGGGCCTCTCACTGTTGTGGCCTCTCCCGTTGCGGAGCAACAGGCTCCGGACGCACAGGCTCAGCGTCCATGGCTCACGGGCCCAGCAGCTCCGCAGCATGCAGGATCCTCCTGGACCGGGGCACGAACCCGCGTCCCCTGCATCGGCAGGCGGACTCTCAACCACTGCGCCACCAGGGAAGCCCTGTTTTAATTTTTATAAATCTGCTGTGCTTCATCTAACTTAGATGCCATCTGACAGTGGTAAAGCCAGTTCTGGTCACTTTCAGCAACCTAAAGCTTTAAGTCTGATTAAGAATGGGATGCCAGGACAGAATTCATAGCATTAGAAGATTTGAAAGGATCTATATTCTACAGCCATAACTTACACAGACTTATAAATAATCAGTTGGAATTACAACCAAAATTATTAAGTGGACTGGTTTGGGTCTCTTAAAGAATGTGAGCAGAAGCAGCATACATGTCAAATATTTTGCAATGTTTTGAATTTCATCTTTTTACCTGTAGATGCACCTATGTTTTTTCTT
This sequence comes from Stenella coeruleoalba, assembly GCF_951394435.1. NCBI lineage: Eukaryota > Metazoa > Chordata > Mammalia > Artiodactyla > Delphinidae > Stenella > Stenella coeruleoalba. The sequence goes on along the minus strand of NC_137150.1, from coordinate 127,721,477 downwards.
GATTGTTTCTTTGGCTCACTATGCTTGTGACTAACTTTACCATTTGCAAAAATGTCACCTTTTCAGAAGTCGAGTGCTTTTCCTTATGGAATAAAATTAGGTGTCTTTTTTGAATGATAACCACATAGAAAGATAAAATAAAAGCACTTAATGACTAGAAATAATAGTCTTTGGAGATGTTTGCTTCTCTTACACAGGAAAAGGGCAGGGTAGGGTTAGTTTTACTGCTCCCATCTGCACAATGTAAGATGGAAAATGAAAAAGAGTGATCCCATATCATATTCAGCACAGAGCCTTCCTTAGGCATTAGCTTTGCTTTAAAATCTTTTTGGTTTTGCTATAATTCTCCTTTCATTCATTTATTTTTGAAAAATAGTACTTGAGCGATAGAATCGTCTAAGCCCAAAAAGATTTTTGTTTACTTTTTTCTTTTTATATGTTCAACAATTAAATGCTTTTATTTGCCACATATAAAGTGTTTTAACTTTTTGCAAAGGAGAAATATATTGTCGCCTTATAAATTTCATAATTATTGCACAAAAATTCAAAAATTATCTTATTAGTAAGAGATCAGGTTGGTAGATTTGTGGTAGATCTACTTTCACAGTAGGTATAATCCTAAAATGACCCTCAATGGCCCACATCTTTGTGTAATCTCCTCTTATTGAATGTGGGCAGGATCTGTAACTTGTTTTTAACCATTAGAATATTATGAGTTATAATTCCTATGATTATGTTACATTAAATGGCAAAGGTGAAGAGATTTTGCAGATATAATGAAGATTCCTAATCAGTTGACTGTATGTTGGTCAAAAGGGTGATTACTGTATTATGAGTGTGCCAGTCATAATCAGTTGAGTTTGTTAGAAAAGGGCATGGCTATTAGAAACAAAAGAAGTCAGACACTTCCTCTCTTCAACTATCCTTGAAGAGGCAAACAGTTATTGAGAATAAGGCTACATGTTAAGGAATGGCAGGAAACTCTAGGAGCTAAGGGCTTTCAGTCCTATAATCACAAGAAATAAATTCTACCAATGACCAGGTGAGCATTAAACAATACCCAGAGCCTCGGATAAGACCCAACTCCAGCTGATACCTTGATTGCAGCCTGTAAGACCCTGAGCAGTGGACCCAACTACGCCATCCTGAATCATGGAAAGTATAAGATGTTAAATAGGAATTGTTTTAAGCTACTACATTTGTGATAATTTTTTATGCAGTATAGAAAAGTAATATCTACAGGAGAATCTACTCTAGGAATCAACAACCTTGATATTGAGATACATTATATACATATTTAAAATACAAAGTAAAATTATGTAAGGCATCATGGGAGAGAGAAAAAAAGATTGATGGAAATTTAGAAAAAAGAGTGAGAAGTTCTTTCTGAAGGAATCAAGACACTTCATAAAGAGGCAGTTCTGTGTTCATTTAAAAATGAAAGAGTTCCTTTAGGTAAACATGGGAAGGGCAACAGAGCTGATGACTTCTTACATAAATAAAGGCATCTTGGCAGCTGCATACAGACTAGTGAGCTATTTACATGTGAAGAGGAATAATGATCACTCAAGTTAAAAAGTAGTTTGGAGACTTTTAGATACCTTACATAGGGGGGGTTATTACTGAAGATGATTTTGATGAAGAGGAAATGGAGATGGTTTTCCACTTACTGCTTTTGTGACCTGGCACAAATTACTTCCCTAAGCCTCATTCTTTTTATCTATGAAATGGGTAAAAAAAAAAGACCTACTGTGTAGTGTGGCTTGCAATGACAAAAGTACTAGTTCTCAATGCAGAGAAGGACTGGAGTTTATTATCTATAGCATCTCTGGCCATAGCATGGAGGCTAACTTAGAGGGAAGAGGATGATAAAGGCAAGTTAGAAGGAATTGTGATGGTTTTTGACCAGTCTCCGTTAGTAACAGTAGGAATAACATGTGAGAGATGTTATTATGTCTCATCCAGAGATGAGACTCTGGAAAGATACAAAGAACCAATATTTCTTGCCAATGTAAAATATTTCTAAATGTGAAAAGAAAGCATTGCAAGACATTAAAAGTTCAAATTAAAAAAAATCTAAAACATCTTTTCGTTTCTGGGTCCAGTTGTTGTCTGATGTCATTAATATATCCAATATTTTCATTTTCAGAGCTGCCCCAGGCATATTTGTTTTTTTTGCTAATGGAAGTGATTAAATATTTTGAAACATGGAATGATGTGACCACATCTGTTCTTGAAGAACATAAACATGTAAAGGGCAGATAGGAGCCAAGTGTGGCAGCAGTGGGTAGAGTGGTTAAGTCCTTCTGTGTAATGTGGTAAAGAGACCATGAGGCCTATAGGAGAGCCATGATGGTGAGAATAGAAAGGAGGTAGTAGTTCCAGACATAATCCAAAGGGAAAATTTTAGGAGTTTGGTGAATGAGAGAATATGGGATATAAACATGGAAGGAAAAGAGGTGATTTCAGTGATATCCTATGGACAGTTTTTATTGGCTCCCAAGAGCAGATTTTGCACATCTGTCACCAACTTCCTGTTTAGTGATATCAAAGAGTTACTTGAATTAGCCATAGTGTGAATAATCACAACATTACGAATTAGGCCTATATTTATGGGAAACTGGCTGTTAAACATGTACCAGCACACCACCGAATGATTCTGAGTTTTCAAGTGAAAACTAGGCAGTTAGGAAGATAGTAGTTCTATGAGTTCAGAAAGGTTAAGTCAAGAGTAGGAAAATTTGAATTAAAAAAGGTAAGGGAAGTAAAAGAAGCATGACTTTCTGGTGGAGGAAGGGGAAAAATATGTTTGCTTGAGGACCTCTTGGACTGAGATTCCAGAGGTTAGCATCGTGCTTGATACTTGGTTCTATATTCTTCTACTATCAACTGAATGACTACCTTGGGGGCCATCCAAAAAATCTATCAGGAAGCTGGAAAAGTGAAATCTGAAGTTAGAACTACATACACATCTACACACACACACACACACACACACACACACACAGTAGAATCATCTATATTGGATGGTATTTGAAATACTAAGATTTTATTAAGAAAATGTGTGGATTTATAAATGGGAAAATAAAGGAGAGAATTCTGAGCAGTTTGTGACCAAAGGCATTTGAGAAGAAGGAGGTAAAAGGGCATTGTCACAAATCTAGTCGGGGAGTCTGGAGCTGGAATGAAATGCTGTAGATGAGACAAGGGATGAAATGTGAGACTCTGTCACAGGATTGGATGAGTAGTGATTGGTGGGATGCAAAGTTATTCAGACAGTTGGAGCAGAATCTACAGTTAAAGTTTGTCAAAATGTAGCCATTCATAAGAATCAGCCAGAGGGTTTGTTAATGCAGATTTTGAGGCTCCACCCTCAGTGATTCTGATCCAGTAGGAGGTTCAGGCAGGAAATCTGCAGCCTGTTGTTTTGGAAACATTGTAGAAGGGATTGAGAAATAACAGGAAATAAAATATGGAACTGCAAGGTGAGGAGCATAGCTTTCTCTTTCCTGCGTTACAGCAGTCACTGGAGAAGAGAGAAGCATTGGAATTTTGATTGGAATTGGGTTCATGAAGTACACTTTCAGGTTAGAAGTGAATGGAATATGTTGATTAAAAGAGTGTGCAGAGGGCTTCCCTTCCCTGGTGGCGCAGTGGTTGAGAGTCCGCCTGCCGATGCAGGGGACACGGGTTCGTGCCCCGGTCTGGGAGGATCCCACATGCCGTGGAGCGGCTGGGCCCATGAGCCATGGCTGCTGAGCCTGCGCGTCCGGAGCCTGTGCTCCGCGGGGGAAGAGGCCACAGCAGTGAGAGGCCAGCGTACCGCAAAAAAAAAAAAAAAAAAAAAAAAAAAAAAAGGGAGAAGAGAAAAAGACCAATGATGGGCGAAAAAAATAAGTGGAATGGGGCTATGGAGGCGGGGAGAAGTGGTTACATACTTTTGGAGAAGGCCAGGGAGAGGAAAAATGATGACATTTAAACTAAGTAGAGAAACTTTTGTTAAAGGAAACACTTAAATGTGGAGCACATTGTACCATATTCAGTTGATAAAAGTAACAGTTATCGTTTAATTTGTTTATGTTAATACCAAATAAAATATATTTTACAGGAAAATGAGAGGTTTTCCTTTTAAAACTTAAATTGATTAGTTTTCCACTAAGGCTTAAAATTCCATTCATACCGCAAAGGCTTTATAAAAGGTTTTTATAATACTCCCCCCTCCCACCGAAGGAATACAGCTATAAGCAAAGTTCTACTCTTTTCCTAAAAATGGCTGTATAATTAGGAAATCACTACTTCATTAGATTAATTGATACCATTCTGAAGATTTCAGAGAGAAAGACATTTTGTGTAGGGAATTGGTTAGAAAGGTGTTAGAAAGTCTGGAGGAGCAAAGGGCAGAAGGTGTTTTACTCAGTTTAGGGAGGATGGAGGCCATCCACCTGCCATGGGCACTGAGCTAACAAAAGATGCTGGTGGCACTGCCATTTGTGCCAAAGAGGAGGCACCCTGCCGCCACTGCAGAAACTGCTGATGGTCCTGGTACCCACAGTCCCAACTATTGCACCTGCTAATGTTAGAAACATAATAATGTCTCCCTTCTTCCTGCTTCTAATCTATTACTGGTATTTCTACGGACCAAATCCAGCTAACTTCCATTTTGCAAAAGAGTCTTGGGAATACAGTTTGCAAGCTTCTAACCCTTGTGATACTGAGAAGAGTACAGGATTGTTAGAGTGGGATTTAATGCCCAATGACAGACAATATCTGGTATACTCACCTATTCCTCCCCAAAGGGGAAAAGTAGAATGCTTGAAAACATAAAAGGACAATTCGAATAATATAAGAAATGCTATAACAATAGTGTTATAAGAGATTGGCTGTATCATAAGATTAGATGTCTCTTTCTGCCTTTTTTATTATATTTTTATTGGTGGCCGAATCCAGAGCTTTTTTGTGGCCACTGAGACACACACACATATAAACACACATAAACATGTCTATCTATCTATCTATCTATCTATCTATCTATCTATCTATCTATCTGCCTATCATCTATTTATGTGTCTTCATATTTGTGAGGCAACGCATTTAAAAATTTATTTTATTAAAGTATAGTTGATTTACAATGCTGTGTTAATTTCTGCTGTACAGCAAAGTGACTCAGTTATGCATATATACAAATATTCTTTTTCATATTCTTTTCCATTATGGCTTATCAGAGGATATTGAATATGGTTCCCTGTACTATACAGTAGGACCTTGTTGTTTATCCATTCTGTATATAATAGTTTCCATCTGCTAATCTGAGGCAATACATTTTTCGAGAAACTTTCTTAGAAGTAGTTTATTTACACAAGTCATAGCATAGATTTGATAACTCATTAAGTTATTTAGGAACCATTTATGGATAGTTTGCTAGGTCCAATGGGAAATAAAATTGTCAATAGTATCAGCTAACTTTTACTGAGAACTGATTTTGTGCTTGGAAATTTTCTAAGTGGTTAATATGCAGTGTCTCAAGACATCCTTACAGCTACCCTATGAGGTAGATACTCTTATTATACCCATGCTCCAGATAACAGCAAAGAAAAAAATAGACAGCAGCGAAAGTGGAAGCACAAAGAGTTTTTGCAGCTTGCCCAGCATGACATTTCATAAGTGGTACAGTAGTCAGGACAATAAGGATTTTACAGTATTATAAGGAAAATGTAAAATGTATAAAAACATTTTAATAGAAAGTAAAAGCTTCTATGCATCATAAGTATTAAACGGAATGGGTTGAGAAAGTACTTACTCAGAAAAAATTTTTCCCATGTCGGTATGAATTTCATTTGTGTAGTCAGTATCCAAATATCCTAGTTTTATTCAAATATATTTTATGAAATGTTCTTATTAAAACCACCTGAAAGGTGTGTGACTGTGTATGGGTATGTGTGTATGTGTGTGTTTGTGTGTATGGCAAAATATAAATAATTTTTCAGGACTTTTTCTGAAGTGCTTACTTCAGAAGTGATTGAAAAAATTTGCAATATACTTTTAGAAGGACAATGATATCATATTTAATGTTGATACCACTATAGAATTTCTAAATTTAGAAAAAAGAAATGTTTTTGCATATTTTAAGGTATGCTGAAATTTTGCCATGTGGCGTGGAGACCAGCCACAGACGAGCACAGGGTACCACTCTACCCGTTTAAGATCATACCATTCTCTGTAAGTTCCTTCATGTTGACCTTTGAATGCTAACCAGGTCCCAGATCACCCTCTGAGACAGAAGGAAGTTGCTTGATTTAATTCTTTCTGACAGTTTGTGCAAACATCAGGTCAGGATGTCTCAGGTAAATTAACCAAATCCTGTTCAACTGTAATATGTCTAATTAATTTATAATATTTAGACAATTAGACACATTCCCACCGATAAAGTGTATTTTCCCCCAATTTTAAAATTGTGATCATCTACATAACTCATATACCAATTCATGGAGGCAGATTTTCATGGAGGCAGATTTCATGGGTCTTTTCTTTCTTGGGATGTGGACAAAAAAAACAGAAGCAATTATTTAAATAGATTAGCCATATGGCATCAAGTAATTTCCTATAGCATCCTAACAAGAATTAGGATGGATAGTAGAACTTAGAGAAATTGTGAAAGAGGAAAAAAATAAAGTGGAGGAGAGAATGGTAAATCTAGGATTTCTGAGAGAAGAAATGGGGGTGGAGGCTGATGTGTGCATGAGTGTAGGGCTAAAGCTATGTGCCATAAAACATTCAAGTGCGTATATTTGTCCAAAGAGTAAGCAGGATGAATAGGCTTGAAAATCAGAGAGGAAGGGCAGGAGAAATTTCCTCTGAAAGTTTGATCAAATGTAACTGGTGTTTTGGTTTTTCCACTATCTCAGACCTTGGGTTACATCTTATGTATAATACCTAAGAATGAATCATTAACTTGGAGAGTTTCTAACCTTCAAAGAAAGGACCTCTCCCTTTTAAGGATAATAAGATGGAGTCTGAAGAATTTTTGTTCTATGTAAGGGTCAAGGAGAATCAGTACTTTTTTTTTTTTTTTTTTTTTTTTTTGTGGTACGCGGGCCTCTCTCACTGTTGTGGCCTCTCCAGTTGCGGAGCACAGGCTCCAGATACGCAGGCTCAGCGGCCATGGCTCACAGGCCCAGCCGCTCTGCGGCATGTGGGATCTTCCCGGACCAGGGCACGAACCCGTGTCCCCTGCATCGGCAGGCGGACTCTCAACCACTGCGCCACAAGGGAAGCCCGAGAATCAGTATTAATGTCTGTACTATTTTATATATCTCTCTGGGGAAACTTCACAATTGTTTTTTTTTTTTTTTTCATGTTATCTTCACCATAACTCTGTGAAGTGGGAAAGACAAATATTACACTCCTCATTTTATAGATGGGAATCTGGGGTCCATTAAGGTCAAATGACTTGGCCAAAGTTGAACCATCAAGATTAGAACCCAAGGCTCTTAAGCTTCGTCTAGAACTCTTTCTAGCACACCCCAATACCTCCTATTTAGGCCTCTTGAAAGCAGCTTTGTGACATAAGTGTAAGACAAGTTTTCTTCTTTTAGACAAGTTCTTTTTGTTTGCTTTATTTTCCTGAATTAGGAATTTTGAGAGAGCTAACACCTTAGTGTATGTACAATGGATTTTTCCTATTAGGTAACTCTGCCCTTTGCTTCACCCATCACACAGCTGGGCTAAGTAATTCTAAAGGAATGTTGTCATGCCAAAGACTCAAGGAAAAATAGGTTGGGTTAAAATCAATTTATTAAAACAAATCGAGGTTTTTTTTCATTGGTTATACTTTTTAAGAGTCCCTTGGTTACACATTAAGGTGTCCTTACCACAGAAATAAATAATAACTTTATGTGTTTGGATACACAGCAAAAAAGTAAAAAAGATTACACTTTCTGAAAATGTGACTGTTTACAAACCCTAGAATGTGTACTTTCAAAAAGCTTAGAAACCAAGCTCATAAAAACACAAACAACAGTGCTTCAACACATAGAAGTATTAGACTGTAGAAGAGTTATTTTGACTATTAAATAATAATGCCATCATTTTTTCTCTTAATGATTGACTTAGTTGGTTTATTTGGGAAGTCTCTATCCATCTCAGAGATGGATTTGTTCCAAGTGTTCACTAGAAAAAAAATATATTCATCAAGCAAAGATTAAGTTCTAGTTTTGTTTTCCTCTGGCCTAGAACTTGGTTTGTTTTGCCCCACATGAGATGAAACTCTCCCTGCAATCTAATCTGTTCTTGTACAGAGGATTCATAGCAGTCAGTTCTAAAAGATCTGCTCCTCCCAAAAGTCTGGTCTCTTTAAATAGAATCCACTGAAATAACACTGGGTTTTATATTTCACTCATGACACATAAATATTGACAGTTTTGAATTACAGTACTAGATTTTCTTAGATGTTTCAGTGAACTTACAATGTTGAGTGAACTGAAACCTGAAAAAGGAGTGACTAATACTTTTGCTCTAATAAGAGCTGTGGAATAATATGGGTCCCTTTAATGGTCCAAGGATAGGTGGTAACGTATAACAATTTCTAAACACATAATGTGACTCTAGGACCAAACTCTTTACTAGGTGGTATACTAAGTATTTGGAGAGCTGAGTCAGCAGACAGCTTTAGCCAGAATGCCCAAAGAAGGGACTGATAGACTGTCAGAACAGAATGTAGACAAAACAAAAACTCAGAAAACGGAAATATTATGTTTGTGTGTTTGTTTTGATTTGCTTGATAAATATGTTTATGTTCATTGAGTAATTGAGGTACTAGTGAAGAGTGATTTGGTCTTCTATTTGTTTGCATGGGTAATAGCTAAATGGTGAATTTTTTAAATTCTATATTACAAAGTAGGTTTGGAACCACAACAGATATGCCTTGAGGGTAATACAGTACTAGAAAACACTATGACTTGCTCAACAGATACAAAAGAAATTTCTATTCAAAAAGTACTAGAAAAAATATTCTCATCTCTTGTCATTCTCGGAAGTCATAACTGGGCACGGGTTTCCAAGAAATCTCTATGTCCACCTGACAAAGAATCTTAGCTAGCGATTTTCAATTCATCTTGCTCCTCAAGTCAGCCTAGTGGCCCTGAGATGACAGCAACATACTTCTCTGGTGGAATAAAGGCAGTTTCTCCAAAGATGGCTCATCTTCAGTTTCCTGGCATTTATTTCTACTCTTGAAAAGACCTGCATATTACACTGTGAGATTATGGCAGCTTGGGTAACAGGCACTTCCTTTGAATTGTTGCATGGAGATGAGGAAAATGATGATAACTTATACATAATTTACATATAATAACTCGTCCTCAAAATGACCCCATATAACAGAGAAGGCAATTGAGACACAGAAACTGGGGTGCTCACTCAAGCTAATTCTTCTGCCCAGGCAGTCTGGTGCCAGAGACTGTGTTCACCTGCAGTACTCTACAGCCTCGAGGGAAGTGTGGGAAGAAGTTCTGGTGCGTTTTATGGCATCCTACTTCCTCTGTGATGACGTTATAACACTTACTCACACACTCTGTCCTCTAACTTGGAGATTTCTATACTAAATCTGCTGTTTTGTCTACTTAAACTTCCCTAATATTCTCTCATGTAGAAGTTTCTACTCTTCACGTGTTCATTCTTTAGAAATACAAAGCATAGGAGAACTCTACTCCCTCAGTAAAATGGAACCCAGTTGCAGGAAGGAAAAGGATTTTGATTAAATGTACTCACCCTGAATGAGAAAAGATATGGGCAAACTTGTATTTGTATTATCAAAAGGAGCAAGAGTTATTCAATTAATCTTGAATGGATTGAATTTCAGGCAAGATTTACAAGGTTTAAAACATATAGATATATTAGGTTAAGCTACATTTAATGGTCATTTTTAGGGCAACAATGATCAAATATCAGCTACCTTATTTGGTTCAACCTAATCATGTAAGATCAAGGAGGTGTTTCTTGATGCTCCTTGAAACCAAGTACACCCAAGCAGATTCACTTGATGACATGACTAGTGCTTAAGATCAGTCCAGTCACAGGCAAGAGCCTCTGGTGCTGTCTCCTAGGTCCTCAGGGTGAGTTTTAGAGAGCTACCACTTTGTGCTACTCACCTGCTTCATTAGCCAAGGGAGAGAAAAGGGATTACATGTTGTGAAGTAGCTACCCCACCAGCAGGAGGCTACCCTGAGAAGTGGTTTTCTGAGTACTGCTTGCAATGCTGAGCCCTTGTTTGGCTCACAGAGACGCTTCCTCAAGAGGTTGCTAGCAGTAAAATCTGCTATTTGCCCAGCTATCTTACTTGACCCATTAGAAATGCTTCAAGTCACATTTAGATAAATCTGTAGTGAAGTGTACACAGGGAAGTTTGTAAATGTGTTAAAAATTTCATAATGTCTGTGAAAAACTTCCCTGTTTTAACTTGGTAATATTTGGATTTTAAAATATGAATGACCATATATTTGCTTGTGTGTGAATATATATGCACACACACACATACATATATACACGCGCACACACACAATGCTGTCCTTGAAATGGCCCCCAAATTAAGAGGTAAACATCCATGTATCCGGATGTTCAACACCCAAACCAGATTGTTCTGTAGTATGTTCAATGATAATCCAGCTTCATAAGGGTACAAAGATGGTTTTGTAACCCTGTTGAATCATTGAAGAAAAACTAAATTGTTTTCCGTAAGATTTAAATGTTAATTTTATCTTGAACGACAGTATTTAGGGTTTTGAGAGGATTACATTTTCATCTACTCATCACGCCCCCAGAAATTTCTGTCCCTGAATCATTCTTGATCAAAGAGCCTTTTGTTCTGTCTTTTTCCACAGGTAGATAGACTGTAGCTGAGTATAGTAGGTATGGTCCCCTGAAGTCCTGTTTTGACTTCCAAAAGACTGTCTACTCCTTATCTTATGGAATATGTTTGACTTTGGCTACAGGCCCCAATAAGGAACACATCAAATGCTAGGAATAAGCACGTAATCCTCAAATAAACTGATATCCACCCAGCTGAACTTGTAAGAAAAACTCACAGGCACACAGTCAAGTAAATAATCACAAGAGTAGTATTTTTTTATATATGTGTTTGCTCTAGTCAGTCACTCCCTCTATTCATCTTGGTTCCTTTTAGCATCTGCTAGATGATTTCTCATGAAAAACATTTCTAATGCTATTCAGCTATTATTATTATCTACTGAGATAAGTTTGGGGGCCATACAATTAAAATTTTTTTTTTAAATAAAGAAATAGATCATTTCAAACATGTAATTTCTCTAGGCTTATTCAAACTGGGGGAAGTGTTAGCTTTAGAAGAAGGTAAGGAAAAATCTATGACTCTGGCTTTTTTTTTTTTTCCCTCTGTCTTGCTTTTTCTACCAAAAGGAGCATGTGGTAAAGTGCTTGTGCCACAGACACTGGCCTTTTCTTCTTGTGGAAAAAGGAGCTGCTGTTTTATGGTGGCCTGGAGGCTGGGAGGAGATTGCTGCCAGGGGCTGCTGCCCTCATGGCTTCACCAAGCAGGCAGCACCAGCTGGGAAGCCCATGGGCCTGGGTCTGCTCACCATTTGCCCAGTAACCTGGAGCTCAGGCTCTCTGCTCTCTGGGACCTTCCTCTTTCTTTCCTCTTCCCTTCTCTCTTTTCCTCTGGTGCCTCTTAATCAGAAACTTCATGAAAAGTTTATCAGAGGTTTCCCATTGCAGTTGGAAAGGGCAGTTTTCTGCATTTGTATTGGACTTGACGTAACTGGCATGTAGGTGTGCCAGGTTATTATATTTAAACCCCCAGATTTTTAGGTCGCATACAGAACTTTGATTTCTCTGCTATTGCTGCAATTTTATTATTAATATTAGCCATAAGATTTAGTGAGAAAAGTGTTTACAGGAGTGTCAGACTCTGAAAGAAATCTTGGTTCTGCTACTTAAGGACCATGTCAACTTTTCTGGGCCACTATTGCTACATTTGAAAAATGCAGGACTAAGATAAACACAAAAAGATTATGGAGGAAAGAGCCCAGTTCATATTTGGCATTCTCTGTTATTTGTGTTATTATAAAACTATTTGTATGGCATGCTGGATAAAAGTGGAACTATCTTGTGGTTCTTATAAAATATTAACTAAATGCATAAAATATTTATCCCATCTAAACTCACTTCACTTTATTATGTTAAAATATTAAATGAGGATGCATTTTGGCAATACTTGCGGAAATAAAGGTTATTTTAAATCAGATTACATTTAGAGGTAAACTTTCAAATAAATGATTTCCTAAAATTAAAAAAAAAAACAAAAACATCTTAAGTGTTTTTTTTTTAAGCCTTAACTCCAAGTGATTTTTACCTAAAATTGCAAAGAGATTTTCAAATTTGGAAATGTATTTAAAAACCTCAGAAACTAAGAATGTGTTTCATATTACTTGATCCTCGGTGTTCAGAGTATGACTCTTGAACCAGCAACATTGGCATCACCTGGGACCTTGTTAGAAATACAGTATTTAGGCCCAAATCAGGACCCAAGTAGCAGACTCTGCATTTCAGCAAGGTGATCAACCCTAGTTGATTCATATGCACATTATCTAGCCATGTGTACAATATTACATTTGTAGATGGACACTCATTCAGCATTGTTTGAATTTACCAAGTGATGAGAAAGTCTTTGTGTCCTGAAGCAGCTCATACCATTAGTAGGTAATCTAATTTTTAGAAATTTCTTTCGTGTTGGTCAAACAGATAAAAATATCTCCCCTTCTGTAACTTTTACTCATTTAATCGTCTTCTTATTTGTAAGCAAAACAGTCACAATTCTAGTCAGAAAAGTGGCAGTAAAACATTTTAAGAGAAAAAAAAAATCACATTTTCAATTAGTCTGTTTGGTTTACACTAAGGATGGACAAGCTACTGCCCAGGGCCGAATCTGGCTGGCTGCCTACTTTTGTAAATAAAGTTTTATAGAACCACAGAAATACCCATTTGTTTACACATTGGCTCTGGATGCTTTCGTGTTACCATGGCAAAGTCAAGTAGTTGCAACAGAGACACTATGGCTTGAATGTCTAAAATATTTACTATTTGTCCCTTTACAGAAAAAAGAAAAAGACTTCGAAATCCTGGTCTACATGAAGCATTCCCATTTCTCCAACAACAATTTTTTTATCAAACCTCAGGCGTGTGTCAGGTACTGTGCTAGCAGTTGGGGTTTCAAAAATGGAATGAGACCCTGCCTTCAAGCAGATCATCCTCAGCATATTCTTTTTTTTATACTATTACTTATAAATATCATCTTAAATATGGTGCCTAGATTTAAACCTCAAATGAGATTTAATGAGTATAGAATAGGAGTATCTTTATTAAAGCAGAATATGTGCAGAAACAAATATTTATTCTGACATAAATTTGCAACTTCTCTTGCTGGCACCTCATATCACTTTTGTATATTTAGCTTGTATCCAAATTTTTGAACAGCAGGCATTTCCAATTAGTAAATGTATGTGTATGTGTGTGCACATGTGTGTTTTGTGAACCTCTTTTTTGGCCAGTTCTCTTTCATGCTGTCTTTGCTGAATTAATTAATTTTAAAATAAATGCAACATAGTTAAATAGAAGGAACCTGTGGAATTAGGTAGAACTAAACCTGAGATGAGGGTTAACTGTGCCTCTTTGTATTTTTATTTTTGGGGAAAATACTTACTTTTTAAGAAACCAGTTTCCTAATTTATGTAAAGGGAATAAAATTAGTAACTGCCTTACAGGATTTTGGGAAATAGCAATAGAGATGGTGCCTACTTGTACAGAACTACTGCCTGGCCCTAGGAAGACCTCAATAAATAGAACCTATCTTAGCATGTTCAGGTACTTTTTTCTATTCTGCGTAATAATAGTGAATCTTGAATGCTAACTCAGTTAGCTTTGTATGCAAAACTGGATGAGTTTTGTTCCTAAATATTCAATCAATTTAGCTATAAATGTTCACTGAAAGAAGGCCCAAGAGCAGAACCTTAAAGTACATCAACTATTTCTTTCTTCTGGGCAGTGATTTTTTTTAACATTTTATTTTGACATAATTGTGGATTCTCATATAGCTGTCAGAAATAATACAGAAAGGTCTCTGTACCTGTTATCCAGCTCACACAATAGTAACTAAGTATAGTTCAATATCACAGCAAGGAAATTGGCATCCATTGATGTATTCAGATGTCACCATTTTACAAGCATTTATTTAAGTATATGTTTGTTCCTATGTTTACTCCTTATGTTTTTTACCACATGTGTAGATTTGTGTGATTACCCTCATGTCAAGATACAGGATATTTCCATCCTGTGCTACTTTTTTGTAGTCACATTTATTTCCCTACTGTCCCCACTTCCTTTTTAACTCCTGAAAATCACTAATCAATTAACTTCTATAAGGTTGTCATTTCAAAAAGTTGTATAAACGAAACCATACAGTACATAACTTTTTTAGGTTGGCTTTGAGATCAATTTAAGATGCTATGTGTATCAATAGTTCATTCCTTTTTATTGCTGAGTTAGGTCAGTAATAGTAAAAAAAAAAATTCCTCTTATGTATTTATTTATTTTACATCTTTATTGGAGTATAATTGCTTTACAATGGTTCCTCTTATTTAGAAACTCCAGTTATTAGTAGTGCTCCTCTGAGTCGTTCTGGATAAAGGGCTCTGAGCCCAGTTTAATTGTTTCCTCCTGGCCCCTATTCAGGAGTACAGCACGCTTAGACAAAATAGATAAAATCAACTCCTCTAGGCTAATTAGAATATATTTCAGCTTGAAATTAAGAAACGGTATTCTCTGTTTTATGTTTAACAACTCTCTTAAAAAGGCAGAAAAGGTTAGTTTGTCCTGACTTTTTCTTAGTCAACTCATCCTGGATCCTAGTGACCTTCTCTTATTTCTTTCTGCAGAAAGAGAGTGCAAAGGATTATGAGAGAGGAGATACTTAGCATCGTTCAGCAACTTGCCCAGCGTGATGCTCACGATTCTGACTCCACACCACCAAGTAAGTCTCTGATACCAGCTGAGGGTCCTACAATTCAATCCAATTCTGACCGTTTCTACCTGGGGACAGCATCATATTCTACAAGGTAAGGGCTCAGTCCCATAAGACTGGCGTCTCCTTCAGATGAAAGTCCAGGTTGTTACCTGTGATTTTTTTCAACTGGTTATAGATCAGAGGATTCCATGACCCCTTCCTTGGGTTCAATTAATTTGCTAGAGCAGCTTTCAGAGCACAGGAATCCAGTTTACTTATTATATTACCAATTTATTTCAAAGGATATCAAAGGATATAGTATCAACAGCCAGATGAAGAGATACCATAGGGTGAAGTCCCAAACAAAGGAGCATCTGTTCTCATGGAACCTGGGGCCTGCCATGGTGACATGCAGAAGCATTCTAGTTCACCAACCTCAAACTCTCTGAACCCATCCTTCTGGGTTTTTATGGTTTCTTTGTTACATAACCTTGATTGATTAAATACTTGGCCAATGGCAGTTGATTCAACCTCCGTTCCTCTCCCCCATCCAGCTCCCAGAGGGCAGGGAGTGAGAATGAGAGTTCTAATCCTCTAATCACAAAGTTGGCTCCACAGGCAACCAGACTCCATCCTTAGATAATTTCAAAAGTCACCTCATTAAGATAACAAAACACACCTTTATCACTCTCACCACAGGAAATTCCAAAGGCTTTAGGAGCTCTGTGCCAGGAATTGCAACTATGACCAAATATACATTTCTACTGTAAATATCACAGATGCAAAAAGCAAACTAGTGAATCTAAATAGGCTCAGTAATTTAATCTATAAATGGTAGAAATAATTACTGCTCTATGAGGTTAGGAGGATCAGAAAAATTAATATATGTGGAATTGAGTCATTGACTAAAACTTGTAATAGAAGTATGAATATTGATATACATGGCAATAATAACATCTCTTCAGGAATTATATGTGCTTATGCACCCAACTTACCTTTGAGCCCCAAGCCAGGTCCCCCTCATTCCCTGTTGGAGAATTTCCCTTGCACAGGTCCTAGGGTTCAGCTTTATACTGGATTCTTCTTTATACCTGCCTCCACCTATTTTTGTTTCTCTGTTCTCCTCCCTTAAAGACTGGCTGTAGAGTGACAACCTATGTATTCAGTTTCCTCTCTTTGAGACCCCCAAAGAAATACATAAGAACTCATGTTGTTTCAATAGTTGTAATTTATAATCAATCACAACTGAGAAACAGTCAAGGAATAAACCACTAGCAGCATCTACAAATTTAGAGTAGTTTCAAGTTTACAGAATCTTACAAAATTGTCTGCATTATGGATCCTTGTTCATAGTTCTTGACTTCTTTTTGAAACATCAAATGGAAGCCCTTTCAGATTTGTTATCCCAGTTTTTTTTTTTTTCCTGAGGTTACTACTTGCTACATTAAATACCCTCTTCTTAAAGAAAACCATAGCCTAAATAGTAGTTAAAGGGGTAAAAACAGATCTTGTTCAGGAACTACTGTAATGGGGGAAAAGTAACCTCATTATAGAACTGAGCTCAACTCTGAATGCAACAGGAACAAGTGGGGATTTATAGCTAAGGAGCAGATTGGGATTGGGGTAGGGGTCAGTGGATGGAAAATGACAAATAGGAGACATAAGGGTAGAGAGAATTCTTCCTAAACTGACCTAATAGGATGCTCACTGAAGGCAGAGTAGGGTGATCAGATATGGAGGATGATTAGACACCAAGGATGAGGGGTTCTCTCTTTACTGACTTAGCAGGATTCATGCTAAAGCTGGGTTATGCTGTCCCAAGAAGGATGAAGGCCAAGGAGGAAGCTTAGTGAAAAAGTGGGTTCAGAGGAGCCTGACTAAAGTTTGGTCAAGGAGAGAGTCTTTGTCACACCTTAATTTAATTGTGTTCCTCACCAAAAGCAAGCCTGAAGAGCGAATTAGGGAAAATAACAGGCAACCTCTTATCTCATGCAGATAATCTATATTTCTAAACATCTTCAGTGTAAGTGACATCAATCTAAAAATTATAGTGCTGTTGCTTTATGACAACTCACACAAAAAAAGAAAGAGGGTTTATTAACTATGATTTAAAAAAGGAAATGAACTTCCTGAAAGAGTATAGTATTGATGTACTGATGCAACACAATTACATCTTTAAAAAACCTGAATTGTGAAAGAATATTTATTAAATTGACTAAGACAAATAATTTGGAGTACTTGGCTAAATGGACAGGATTTATTATTCACTAAATTATTATAGGCAGCTGGCTGAGTATCACTACATTATTATTTCCCCAAACTGTATATTAATAGGCACTGAACTGCTTTTTATTGAGCTATTATATATGCCAAATCCATTATATTCATTATCTCATGAATCTTTACAAGAACCAAATTAGATGGATGCCGTCTCCATTTTACAACTGATGATAATGAACAAAACTGGCATTCAAATCTAGGTTTATAGGCTCTGAAGATGGTGATCTTCTTATTCTGCTAAGCTGCCTCCCTGTCATAGACTGGGCAGTTGGACCCAGCACCCCTCCTTCCCTCCTCTATACCCATAAAGCAACCTTGTTGTGGCAGAACATGTTTGTTTCTCTGTTTTTCTCATGACTTTGGACTTAGCCATACAACTTGCTTTGGCCAATGGCATGGGGTGGAAGTATTATCATACATTACTGAGCCTACATTTTAAGAGGCCTGTGTGCTTGTGCTTGTTCTATTATATCTTTTTCACCTTGGCTACTCTTCTAGTCCAAGAAGGATGAGAGAACAAATCAATAAGTGTAGGAAAGTTCCAAATATCCTAACATTCAAGTGTAATTATCTTCAAGAGATGAACATTTGGACCAGATTTAGAGAGGTTGCCTAGAGCTGATCCAAGCTCAATTGTAAAGTACTAGAATCATTATGAATTGGACATAGTTTATATGTCTTTTTAGCACTTGAGATCTTCCTACATGGGATTCCCCACTTTATGTACCGCAGTGGACGTTAAAGATTGACTTTCACTGTAGAAGCCAAATCCCAAACAAAATTAAACAAGAAAACAAAGCAAAAGAGACTCATTTCTGCACACACATGTCCCCACTCCTTGCAATTGAACATGGCCAATTAAACAAAACCTGGCTCAGATTTAGAGTAAGGACCTGGGAATACAGAGACTTCCTGCCCTGACAATGATGACAAGGAAGCAACAGCTCCCAGATCATAGGGAGACCATGGCCATGATGCTGATGATGGAATTCAGTGATGAGCAACCAGTGGCTAGGGCCAGGGTCAGAGTTTGGAACAATACAGTCTCCAGTATCTGGGTTTCGGCAGTAGTATCATGATGTCCTCACTGAATTTGCTTTGTGGCACCATTCTGCCTGACCTCTCTGGTCTCTGCCTGTTTTCTGTCTGTTCACCATTAGATCCAGCAGTTCTGTGAGCTAGTCAATATCCTCTCAATAAATTCCTTCTCTGTCAAAATTAATCTTGCTATTTACAGTTAATAATTTGACATATTCTCATTACAGGTGTCAAAAAGAAAAAAAAAAGATTATCTCTGTAACAGATATTATTTGATGTCATTATAGAAGTATGG
The DNA here is from genome assembly GCF_951394435.1 of Stenella coeruleoalba. NCBI lineage: Eukaryota > Metazoa > Chordata > Mammalia > Artiodactyla > Delphinidae > Stenella > Stenella coeruleoalba. Next base: position 127,702,836 of record NC_137150.1, on the reverse strand, counting down.
TCAATACACCAAAAAGCAAAACAAAACAAAACAAAACCCAAGTATCATTCAAAATTTTGAAAGGCAGGTGGTTGCCAGGGGCTGGATGGCAGGGTAATGAGAATTTTTTTTTAATGGGTATTAAGTTTTGTTTTGCAAGAAAAAAGTTCTGGATATTGGCTGTACCACAATGTGAATGTACTTGACACTAGTGAACTGTACACTTAAAAATGGTTAAGATAGTAAATTTTATGTTATGTGTATTTTACCATTATTTATAAACTTAAGTTAGTTTAAAAAAATGTTTGAAAGGCCAAATTATTGCAAGTTACAAAATATGTGATATATATTTTCTCTGGAATCAATCAGTCAACAAAAATATGAACAACAAGTTACACAGGACAAGAAGTAAATGAATCTAATATTAAAACATAGCTATTCTTTATAAAAATAATAATTGGAAAGATAATATAATGAAAAGAAAGCCTTATTTACAATAATAGCCAAAGAGTTTAAATATCTATTAAATATGGTGAATTTATAAAGTAAAACTTGAATAAAGCAAAAGAGAGACCTCATTTATATTTATTTAGATTCATTCTTAGGTAGGTGATTCACTAGAGTAAGAATAACAGTTTGTAAATTATACTGTAAGTTCAATACAATTACAGATAAATAACCAACAGATGTTTCCTTTTTGGAATTTGAGAAAATAATATTAATATTTATTAAGAAAAATATACATGCAAGTTAAGAATTTTTTTAAAAGAAAATAATGAGGTGCAAGTAGGCAATATATTATACTACAAAGCTACAACAATTAAAGTGGGTTAGCACTTGTATAGTTATAAACCAGCTGTCAATGAAAGAAAATAGACTGACCAGAAATGAAAAAATGTAGGAATTTAGTATGTGATAATGATAGCACTTCTAATAAGTGGAGAGGGAACATATTATTGAGTAAATGATGTTGGGACACACGATTAGCCATTTCAGTAATTTCAAAATGAATCAAATATTTACCTGTAAAATATGACACCGTAAAATTGCTAGGTGAACATAAGTAGTAGGTTAAAAAAAAACATAAAGGAAAACATTGATACATATGACTACTAAAAATAACAACAAGAAACAAACTTGGAATAACAATGACACCATAAACAAATCCCTCAAATAAACTCACAACTGATAATCTAGTATCTATAACATACATCTGGGAAAATTGCCGATTTTCCTTATGTACAAAGAGTTAATACCTATGACTAGGGAATTCATACAAATATGATTTATAATAAGCATAAAAATTGCTCAGACTTATGTATTACTTATTAAAATAACCATAAAACATGAGATATTAATATATATTACATAGGAAACCTGACAAAGGTGAAAATGTCTGTTGGTCTCCTGTATCAGGAGTGTAAGAGAATAAAACCTTTGTATACAGAGTGATGTAAAATTTTGAGGTGGCAAAATTGCATTATCCATCAAAATTTTAAATGTTGACTACCCTCAATGCCATTTTGAGATATTTATATGATGGATTTACCCACACAAATTCACCAAGTTATATGAATAAGGATGTTCACTGCAGCTTAGGTTGTATTTACAAAGAATCCTGGAAACCACCCCATTCTCCATGAACAGAAATTAATCACAGAAGCTGATGTCCATACCCTGTTCCTATTAAAAAGATTGAATTGTTGTCCATTGACAGATAAATGGATAAAGAAGATGTGGTATATTTATACAATGGAATATTACTCAGACATAAAAAGGAATGAAATAATGCCATTTGCAGCAAAATGGATGGACCTAGAGATTATCATACTAAGTGGAGTAAGCTAGACAAAGATAAATATCATATGATATCACTTATATGTGGAATCTAAAACCAAAGATACAATAAATGAATGTACAAAACAGAAATAGACCCAAAGACATAGAAAACAAATTTATGGTTACCAAAGTAGAAAGAGGGGAGAAGGATAAATTAGGAACTTGGAATTATCATAAACACTATATATATAGAATAGATAACCAACAAGGACCTACTGTATAGCACAGGGAACTATACTCAAAATTTTATAATAACCTATAAAAGAAAATAATCTGAAAAAAATAGGTATATATGTATGTATACTTGAATCACTTTGCTGTACACCTGAAACTAACACAACATTGTAAATCAACTATACTTCAATAAAATATAAAAATAAAATTAATAAAAATAAAATTAAAGCTTAAAAAAGAGTGAACTGTATCTGAAAGAATCAATTCGCTAATATGCCAATGATATATTATTGAGTAGATAAAGAAGCTGCAGAACAGCATAAGTATAACTTTCTGAAAAGATAGACAAAAACAAAGAAAGCTTTGGGATTTGCACTGGATTGAGAAAAGGGTGACTTTCATTCTTATGGTTAGTACATTTAATAATGTGTATTTTTTCCCAAGAAGCTGTATTATTTTTTGATGAAAAAATCAATTTATGATTAATTATTTAAAATAATCCCACAATTACCTAACTACAGAGCTTGAGTGGTAATTCATCAGAATTTACTGATTATCACTTCTAGGATTACAGTAAAAAGTTTTAAAGATAGAGATATATTTGCTTTCTCTGTCTCAAAATATTGCAGTCTGTCATGTGTGCTACTTATAGAGCACTTTTTCTCCTGTAACCCACAGGCAGTCGATAACACCACTCAGTTATTGCTCAGACGTTGTCTTACTTACTTACCTTGCAGAAAATAGGACTAATGTCATAACACCCATACTTCATTTGTCAATAACCTGAACTTGCTGTTTCTTTCTTGAGCTTGTTAAGTCCATTGGTAAATTGTTTCCCCAACCATTTAATGAGAACTTGGAATTATCTCACATTCTTTCTCATGTGTGTTTTTACATCTTCTTGCTCTGAAAACAATTCTGAAAACCAGTTTTGACCATCAATAGCTTTGCTTCCAATGCCATCATAATATTTCATAACATTTCTTTTTGCTGACATCTTGAACCCTTTAAGATGTCTGCAATTAGTATCTCTTTTCTTGCTTGATATTCTTCATTTATGTGAGGTATACCTGTACAAATCTATCCTTCTATACTTGGCTGTGTGATACTAAGCCTGGCCTCTGTGAACCTCTTTCCTGCTTTGGCAGGGGACTCACTAATAAGCTTGGCCATCTCTCTAAGAAGAAGATCGAAATGTTGAAGGGACTGGTTAAGGAAATAGAGACTATCTTTTTGTTTTATTTTCCAGTTTTTGCTTCCTATTTCTATTAGCATCAATGCAAGAACAAATTCTCACCTTATAGTGCTGTTGTTTCAATAGTAGCATTTGTGGTCTTTCCCGCACTCACAACCACACCTCACTGTTTTCTCTCAGAGACACATGTACCCACCAAGTGATCCTTCTTCCTTAGAGATATGGATTTCAGCTTTCTGGGGCCACTTTCCCCAGGACTCTAAATTTTAATAATTTCAAATGCTTCTCTTTGCCCCACAAGCCCTAAGGACGATACTTTCTTCCTACAGTTGATCTTTTCAGTTCTTCAAAACCCAATGAGCAGCTTTTTGTATTAACTTAAAATGCACACACACACACACACACACACACACACACACACACACACACACACTTTTTTGAGGTATGATTAACATACAAAGATCTGTATGTCAACATTAAACATGTACATATTTAATATATACAACCTGATAACTTTGTGTATAAGTATATATCACTGCAACCATCACCAAAATCAATGCCAAAAATATATCCACAACCCCAAAAATTTCCTCCCATACTCTTTTATTTTTTATTTATTTATTTATTTTTTTGTGATAAGAACTACCTCAAAGATTTTCCCTCTTAGCAAACTTTTAAGTATACAATATAGTATTTTTAACTATAGGCACTGTGCTGTACATATCTCTCTATGACTTATTCATCTCATGTAACTAAACTCTTTACCCTTTGACCAACGTCTCCCTATTTCCCCTTCCCTCCAGCTCCTATTAACCACCCTTCTATGCTCTGCTTCTATGAGTTTGACATTTTAGATACCTTACATAAGTGGGATCCTAGAGTATTTGTTCTTCTGTGTTTGGTTTATTTCACTTACTCTAATGTCCTCAAGGTTCATCCATATTTTTACAAATGGCAAGATATCCCTTTTTTCTAAGGCTGAATAATATTCCATTGTATATAAATATCACTTTTTCTTCATCCATTTATCCATTGATGAACATTTAGGTTGCTTCTAGGTCTTGTTTATTCTGAATAACGTGGCAATGGACATGGGAATGCAGATACCTCTTTGAAATTATGATTTCAATTCCTTTAAATATCTACCCAGAGTGGGATTGCCAGATCATATGATGGTTCTATTTTAATATTTTGAGGGAAACTCCATATTATTTTCTATAGTGGCTGAATCAATTTACATTCCCACCAACAGCGTACAAGGATACATGGATTCCTTTTTCTCCACATCCTCATCAACACGTTATCTTTTCTTTTTTCTTGATAATAGCCATCCTACAGATGTGAGGTGAAATCTCACTGTGGTTTTGATTTGCATTTTCTTGATGATTAGTGATGTTGAACATCTTTTCACGTACCTGTTAGCCATCTGTATGTCTTCTTTGGGAAAATGTCTATTTATGTTCTCTATCCATTTTTCAATTGGGTTATTGGTTTCATTGCTACTGAGTTGTGTGAATTCCTTGTACATTTTGGATATTTACCCCTTATCAGATATGTTGTTCGCAAATATTTTCTCCCATTTTAGGTTGCCTTTTCATTTTTGCTGATGGTTCTCTTTGCTGTGCAAAACGTTTTTAATTAAAAGAAAATCTCATTTGTCTATTTTTGCTTTTGTTTCCTGTGCTTTTGGTGTAATATGCGAAAAAACAAACAAAAACAAACATTTCAAAGAACAATGTCAAAGAGATTTTCTCTATGTTTTCCTCTAGGAATTTTATAGTTTCAGGACTTAGATTTAAGTCTTTAGTCCATCTTTAGTTCTTTTTTTGTGTATAGTGTAAGATAGGTCAAATTTTATCCTTTTGCAAATCTGTTCAGCACCATTCCTTGAAGAGACTATCTTTTCACCATTGTGTATTCTCGGCACTATTGTTGATGATCAGTTGACAGTGTATGGGTGGAGATGTTTCTGAGCTCTGTATTCTGCTCCATTGGTCTATATGTATGTTTTTATGTTGATATATACAGTTTAGATTACTGGAGATTTATAATATATTTTAAACTCAGGAAGTGTGATGCTTGCAGCTTTCTTCTTGCTTAATATTGCTTCAGCTATTCAGGGCCTTTTGGGATTCTATATGAATTTAGGATGTTATTTCTATTTCTCTAAAAACATCCATTGGAATTTGAAATATGGAACACCTCGATATTTTTATTTTAAATTATTTATTTCTGAATGTATGAGTTGAGGACGAAGCATTGATGTAACATCGGTACATTTTGGACTATATCACCAATCACTTTTGATTGGCTGAACTACCTGCTTGTACAGATTGCTTATGTCTCTTCTGGCTCTGCTTCCGTCTGATCCTCTCAGTATCACTTTCATTTTATAATGGACTGCTGCTGGGTCATCCAATCTTAGAACATAGTTAGTCTGAGAGAACACACCTCATGGTGGGCAGCTCAGATTGCATGGTCACTTTCTATCCATGACCATTTTGTCTCTACATGTCCCAGTAGCACAACAAAAGTTCATTTTCAAATCGTACTTAGTTTTCTACTGAATATGGCCTTCCTACAGAATGCTAGGGTTCTATATTTTTATACCCTTATTGAGACTAGATATAAACTCCTCAGGGTATACTTCTCCACCACAGGTACCTCTAGAACTACAGAAACTGCCAAGTCCTATGAATGGTTGGCTGGCCCACAACCCACTTCAGGGTCTTTTCTTGCTCTGGTTAACTCAGAATTGTCAGCCTTCCTTTGCTATCCAGAAAATATATCCATAGAAGTAGTACTTTACAAGAGTAGTATGTAGTGCTCCTGAACTCTAAGGTACATAGCAAGCTTTGGTCTTCCTTCTTAGTGCTGGGAGGTGCAAGATGCAATAATTGGTTCCTTTCTTTGGAGGGTGTGTTTTGGAATATCCAAAATCATTGAACCCTAAAAATGTTACTGATATGACAGGTGGTAGGAATGGAAGCCTCTGTCCCAAAGGCAGGATCTGAGTGACATACTAGAGCATCCATTAGAGTCTTACTACTTTCAGTGTTGTATGATAGGCTCTTGTATGTATCATGTCCTCTGTTAGATTGAACAAAGATTTGTTTCTGATTTACTAAGGTATTTACCAAAGTATGTAATTAGAATATACTTTCTTACACATGGTGGTGCTCAAAGAAAATTGCTGAATTAATAGTAAACATCTGCCCAGCCATATTTAACTATGTAGTCATGGGTTGTCCTGTAATGAGTATACATAAAATGAGAGGTTGTGTTGTAAATATATTGCCACAACCAGATAGTTTATTAAATAGTTGCATAATAATGCTATAGAAATTGAGACAAAGTTAATTTAACTTTGTTTTCAGTGAATATATTTGTTTAACTATTATTTTTTTAAATAACATTATTTTAGAATTGACTTAGTTTTACAGAAAAGTTGTGAAATAGTACAGAGTTCCAATTTACCCCACACCCAGATTCCCCTTTTATTAACATCTCACATTAGTATGATACATTTATCCTGATTAATGAGTGAATAATGATGCATTATTATTAACTACAGTTCACATTTCATTCAGATTGATTTCTATAATTTTTACCTAAGTCATTTTTTTTTCTGTTCCAGGAGCCCATGTAAACTAGGACATTTTATTTAGTCACGTCTCTTTAGGCTGTAACAGTTCCTCAGATTTTCCTTTTTCTTTTGATGCCCTTAACAATTTTGGAGAGTACCAGTCAGGTATTTCGTAGAACATCATGTGAATAAGCTTTTGATGTGCTGAAGTGAAATATGATGACCTAAGTGCCGGTTTCCCATTCGACTGACTTCTTTTCATCAATCTTCATGTTCTCTGAGTGGGGTTTTCCTGTTTTATTTTGGCTCTGTTAACATTTCTGGAAGTGGTCACAGTGAATAATGAAATAAAAGCAAACCAGCTCTTACACTGACTTTGCAGTCAACGAGTGTCTAAATTGTAAAGGAGTGAAAAACTCTGAATGTTGTGTTCTCTGTCATAGTTGATCAATAAATGTCTGCTGATTTCATAAATAAGCATCCCTTTCCTGGCTTCTCAATTTTAAAGCCAAAAAGCCTTTCAATGTTTTTTAAAGGAGCCTCCCCTCTTTTTGGTGACAGTTATAAAGTGAAAACATTTTGCAATCCTTACCCAACACTCATTGCTTGTAAATCCTCTTCCACATAAAATTATTACTTAATATACTCATATCTTACAAAAACTATCTCAGTCTGTTTCTCCATTTACTCAAACACTTTCTTACAAAGTTTATCAACATATTTCTCCTAGCCATTGTTAATGTGCTACTTTTAGGGTAGTCAGCTACTTTGTTCACCATTTTTAAATATTCTAGCTTCTGCCAAAGAACAATATGTTTTTAGAGTGCTGGCTATTTATTATTATATGAAATTTCAGGTGAGTTTGCTAGTGGAAACCTACTACTCACATACCTTTCTCTCCAGGGTATAGGACACTGGTATTTAACAAGTAAAGAATTGAGGCCAAATGGGCATTTTGGTATAAGATTTATTCACATTATCTATAGACTCTATTATGTTGGTCTCTTTAGCAACAACTAGTTGGGGGAATGTAATGGAGCTTCCACCCAGGGTTGAATTTAACTGACCAATAGCCCTGGGATTTACCCATCTAATCATGGTGGAGAAGCTGGAGAAGGTGACCCTGCAAACACACCCTACTTATTCTGCTTGCTGTGGAGAGAATCCAGCAGCCACATTGCCTGAATATACCATAACTGTGCTGTGTATGAATAATGACCTTTATTACCTTAACTCTGTCCATCGGGAAATGTGGCCCATATCAGTGCTACTCCACACATTGTTGTACATAGTTAATTCCATTCCCCAGGGTTGGGTAATGCTCTGCCTTCAAGGTTGTATGCCCAATCTTAAAAAATATGGTAATTACTTAAGAATAACCAGGAAGCCACCTCAAGAACACAAGTCTATGTCAAGAGATTTATTTTACCATAGTTAAATGGTTAATAGGGTTATTCATACCAATAAATTTGTGCCAATAAATTAGAAATTTTAGGTGAAATAGGCAGATTCCTAGAAAAACACAATTTACTAAAGGTGACACAAGGATAAATAAACATCTGAATAGTCCTAGATCTATTTTAAAAATTGAGTTCATAATTTAAAACTTTTGTTCCGAGAGAACCCCAGACCCGGATGGCTGTATCAATACATTCTTTCAAACATTTAAGGGAAAATATAGCATCAATCCATACATATCAAAATCTTCTAAATAAGAGAAAAAAGAAAATACATTCCAATTTGTTTTATGAGACCTGTACTTCTCCAAACCAGACAAGGACATTATAGGAAAGGACAATTATAAGCCTATTTCTTTTACGAACAGGTATGCAAATATCCTAAACAAGATATAAGCAGACCAAATGCAGCGATATAAAATCAGCATGGACTTTCAGTATTAAGTAGTGTTTATTCAATGAATACAAGATTGGTTTAACAGTTGACAGTCAATTAATGTAATTCACTGCATTAACAGAATGAGGGAAGAATCGCAAGATTGTTTCAATGTAGTAGAAAAAAATGATAAAGTTTTACTCCCATTTGTTATAAGCTTATGTCATATAATTGGAATAGAACTTCTTTAATTAGATATTTAAAAATAAACTAGCACATAGGTATTTAAAAATAAACTAGCACAAATATCAGACTTACTATTGAAATACTGAAAATTTAGCAAATTAGAAATGAGTCAAGGATATCTTCTATCACCATTTATTTTCAATGTTAAAAGCTCTGTTTAGGGCCAGGAAGAAAGAAAAATAAATAAAAGTTATAAAGATGGGAAACGAAAAATAAATTTTCATTTTTTTCATAGGCAACTTCAGTTTTACCTAGAAAATCCAAAAGAACCCAGTGATTAATTATTAGAATGAGTTTAGCCATCTTCTGGATACAAGATTAATAAACAAGCATCAATTGCATGAACATATTAAAGGGCTATTACAACTGCATCAACCAATTAAACAATTACTCTACACAGCAAGAAGGATAAATTTTATCAACATAAATTGATCAAAAAGTTCCAGACAGGAAATGGTTTAATATTATTTGGTTCAATTTATAAAACATTCAAAAACTTGTAAAACATTCAAAAACATGCAAAACCAGTATATGTTGTTGCATGTCAGGACAGTGGTTATATCTGGGCAGGAAGTGAAGAGATACCTAGAGGGGAGAGAGGAGGCTTTGGTGATGCTGGTAACACTTTCTGGTTCTGGGTGATTGATACACCCATGCATGAGATTTGGAAATCTCCTCTAGTTGAGCATTTATGATTTGGGCAGTTTCCTGTGTTTGTGTTAAACTTCAGATAAAATTTTTCTTAAAAAAATTTGTATAATCTCTCTGTGTGTGTGTCTCTCTCTCTGCCTTTTCATTCCTACCCTTAACTCTTAACTTTTCTCTCTACTTAGGCCCATGATCACCACTTTCTTATCTCAATATATTACCCAAAGCAACTCTGTTAAACCAAAAATCAGATCACTTTTCTCCATTGTTCAAACAACTTAGTAATTTCCCATGTCACCTCTTATTCTTATTATGAGACAAAAGGCCCTCCATGATCTGCCCCCATGCTTCCCATCCTCATCTCTTTGGACACTGGTCTCGTAACTGTTCCTCAAACCCTTTTAACATCCATCCACCTGGGGTCTCTATCCCCAGACAGCTCAGCATCCATTCCTCCCCTCTTCTGGTTCTTTATTTAAATTTCACCTTTTCAATAAGGTCCCACTAAAGTTCGACACTATGATGTGAACACCATATATACTGCCCCAAATTTCCTAACACCCTCTTCACTTCTATTTTCCTTTAGCACTTATCAGCTGGTAATCCGGTATCCAAAATTTACAGTGTTAATTTTCGGTCTATCCTATAGGAATGCAAACTCTATGAAGACAGGGATTTTTTTTTTTTCCCTGTGATTTTGCTGTATCTGCAATGCATCAGATATAGAAATGTTTAAAAAGCATTAGTTGAATGAACGAAGGAAGGAAGGAGCAAAACAAAAGATTAGACATGGGCTAACACTGGGTGTTCAGATGATGACTTGAATGTTCAGGCAAAACACCTTATATGCTGCCTCAGGTTAGAAGCATTCTAGTTACACAGGCGGGGATAAAACCTTAGCTGAATCATTTGTATAATTTTTTACTGTTAAAGGTAAAAACAAGTGAAATGTTTTGTCCACAGCTTGTAACTTTATTAGCTACAAAGGAGCCTCCTGAAGATAAATGCAATGGCTTAATTTCACCTTTTAATAATAAAAATGGGGATAATATACAACTTCTAGTTAATCTGGGATTCTAATCTGCTGAACTCATTTTGAACTTTAAATGAAAATACTCACCAAAAAAAAAAAAAAAAAAAAAAAAAAAAAACTAGCAAAATTGCCTGACCTTAGAAGTCTGCCTTTTCTTGGAGCTAAATACTCTTTTTCACACATATGAAAAAATCCCAAAGTAATTGAATTACTAGAGGGATTTTTAGTATTAAAATGATATTTGTTGAGACTCCAAAATGCCATTTTGAAAAGAACTGATAATATAGCTTGAAAAATCCTTTGCTAAGCAGAATCTTTCAAGAGTGGTAATTTGGATAGGACTGAAGCAGAATTAAGTCGCAACAGGAGTTAGGGAAAAAGAGCCAAAAGCCAAATAACCTGAGCTTTACTGGAATTTGGTAAGGGAGTAGCTGAGAAGCTTGTCTGATTCATTTCCAGTTATAAAAAGAATTTTTGCATTGCCCTTTCATGGAGATTTAACTTCAAAGAGTTTATTAGCAACTGTCCCTGGGAAGGTGTAGGAGAGACCCCTTGTTCACACCGTAGTTTTCAAGAGCATGAACCCCTCACTATTTCATACCAATTAATTAGATTGTTAGAACAGGATCTTGGCCTCTGTATGAATATTTTAAATGTAAAACATTCTTTAGAGCATTTTTCAATCCAAGATGCCAAGATGCACACTTGGGGAGTTTAAAAAAAATAGCTGATGGCCAGCTTTCTACCTCTTTATTCTGATTTTATATTTTCCAGGAGTAGGGCCCAGGTATTAGAATTGTTCTCAGTTCTTTTAACACTTTGAAACTACAGCGTTGTTTCTATTTATTTAATTATTTTTATGTTCAGACTTCTGAGTTCTTCAACGTTTAAAGAAGCACCAGGAATTGAAGTCCACTGCCTTGATGGGAGTTGTGATTTCATTTCTGAATAAAATATTTGAAACTCTTTGATGGTTAATGCCAATTGTGGTTAATGCACCTGTATGTGTAAAAGATAAAATGGGATAATAAATCTGTTCCATTTTAATAAAAATTTGAAAGAATCTAATGTTTTCTCAAACGTGTTAGTTTTTATATATAAATAGATAGTTTCCGTTTACTGATTTTTCCATGTAATTATCCACTACAGTGGTAGATAAGAATTCTTTCAAGGAGAACATGAAGATGATTTGCTTTTTGTAACAGGTTAAACGTTTCCTTTTCTTGTCTAGCATTATGCATTCTTACTTAGCAATGGAATAATTTTATTTACAAGAAACGTAACTCGAGTCTTTTCCTAGAATTATTATAAAAGATTAGGACTAGAATTTAATAAAAAACAAATTGAATGCATGGCACAGAAAAGCTACCATTAGTGACCATCTAGTAACTTTGTTTTCATCAGAAATGCAGGATGTAACTAAAGACATATATGAGGAAATGCAGTCATTCTTAGTGGTGTCAGTTACAACTACTCGAGTACCCAAGACTCTGCCCTCTTGAATCATTCCCAGTAAAACGGTTTCATCCTTGTTATTAAATTTCTCGTCATGAACACATTACTCAGGACAAATCTTTCTCTGGAGCCAATGGAAAAATCCTGAATTAGAGTCTTAACACCTTTCCATGACATAAGACTCTCTTTTGGAAACTTCTTATGTTTCAGATCCCTTTCATGTCATAACTCCTCAATGCCAACTCATGGGCCACACAGTTAATTAAGGTTCTGAACGTGATTTACTCCTCTGTTCATTGGCACACATGCTTATACCTCACCTTGTGGAATGTTTTGGCGTTGCAAATCTAGTTTCAATATTTGCTTTGTCTTTGGACATATAATTGCTGTCTAAAATCTCATGAGAGAGTGGACTGAATTTTCTATTTTTCTCTTCTGTGAAGGAAAGTTTGGTATGTAGAGCAGAATGTCATTGTTTAATCTGGAATTTGGCCAGAACTCTGGGACTTGTGACTGGTTTGAATGAAGTGTGGAGGGATTTTTTTTTCTAATCACAAAAAGTCAAAGATGCCTTACATAACTCATGGAATATTCGTATAGCATGCTAGGGATCTAGCTTAGTGCTAACTTGAATGGGAAAATTTCAAAGACAAGGTTATACATATACTATTCCCTAGAGAAGTGAACTTTGTTGTCTAAGTGTGATAATTTACTATAGTTTATGAGATAATTGCTCCATATCATATACCCTAGGTGCCTGGAGGCAACTGAGTATTCTAGGAGAGTAAGCCTTTTTTTTAAAACATATATTTACTGGCTTCTACAGAACTAAAACAATTCAGTTATGACGGAGACTTATGATCATAAAAATAATACTATTGACAAGACAGTCTGTACTTTAGTATGATCCAAGCATAATATTTATATTATTGTATACATTTACACAATCTGAATCTTTTCCCAACTTTAATTACCTGGACCAGATTGCTTCACAGGCAAATTCTATCAAACATTTAGAGAACAGCTAACATCTATCCTTCTCAAACACTTCCAAAATATAGCAGAGGGAGGATGGTTAATGCCAATTGTGGTTGGCATTAACCATCCCAAGCTCATTCTACGAAGTCAGCATCACTGTGATACCAAAACCAAACAAAGATGTCATGAAGAAAGAAAACTACAGTCCAATATCACTAATGAACATAGATGCAAAACTCCTCAACAAAATACTAGCAATCAGAATCGAATAGCACATTAAAAGGATCATACACCATGATCAGTTGGGGTTTATCCCAGGAATGCAACCATTCTTTAATATATGCAAATCAATGTGATATATCATATTAACAAATTGAAGGAGAAAAACTATATGATCATCTCAATAGATGCAGAAAGAGCTTTCAATAAAATTCAACACATATTTATGATAAAAAATCCAGAAAGTAGACATAGAGGGAACTTAACTCAACATAATAAAGGCCATATATGACAAACCCACAGCCAACATCATTCTCAATGGTGAAAAACTGAAACGATTTCCTCTAAAACAGGAACAAGACAAGATTGTCCACTCTCACCACTATTATTCAACATAGTTTTGGAAGTTTTAGCCACAACAATCAGAGAAGAAAAAGAAATAAAAGGAATCTAAATCAGAAAAGAAGAAGTAAAGCTGACACTGTTTGCAGATGACATGATACTATACATAGAGAATCCTAAAGATACTGCCAGAAAACTACTAGAGTTAATCAATGAATTTGGTAAAGTAGCAGGATACAAAATTAATGCACAGAAATCTCTTACATTCCTGTACACTAATGATTAAATATCTGAAAGAGAAATTAAGGAAAAACTCCCATTTACCATTGCAACAAAAAGAATAAAATACCTAGGAATAAACCTACTTAAGGAGACAAAAACCTGCATGCAGAAAACTATAAGACACTGATGAAACAAATTAAAGATGACACAAACAGATGGAGAGATATACCATGTTCTTGGATTGGAAGTATCAACATTGTGAAAATGACTATACTACCCAAAGCAATCTACAGATTCAATGCAATTCCTATCAAACTACCAATGGCATTTTTCACAGAACTAGAACAAAAAAATTCACAATTTGTATCGAAACACAAAAGACTCCGAATAGAGAAAGCAATCTTGAGAAAGAAAAACCGACCTGGAGGAATCAGGGTCCCTGACTTCAGACTATATTACAAAGATATAGTAATCAACACAGTGTGGTACTGGCACAAAAAAACAGAAAGATAGATCAATGGAACAGGATAGAAAGCCCAGAGATGAACCCAAGCACATATGGTCACCTTATCTTTGATAAAGGAGGCAAGAATATACAATGGAGAAAAGACAGCCTCTTCCATAAGTGGTGCTGGGAAAACTGGACAGCTACATGTAAAAGAATGAAATTAGAATACTCCCTAACACCATACACAAAAATAAACTCAAAATGGATAAAAGACATAAATGTAAGGCCAGACACTATAAAACTCTTAGAGGAAAACCTAGGCAGAACACTCTATGACATAAATCACAGTAATATCCCTTTTGACCCACCTCCCAGATAAATGGAAATAAAAACAAATATAAACAAATGGGATCTAATGAAACTTAAAAGCTTTTGCATAGCACAGGAAACCATAAACAAGATGAAAACACAACCGTCAAAATGGGAGAAAATATTTGCAAATGAGGAAACTGACAAAGGATTTATCTCCAAAATATACAAGCAGCTCATGCAGCTCCATATCAAAAAGACAAACAACCCAATCCAAAAATGGGCAGAAGACATAAATAGACATTTCTACAAAGAAGATATACAGACTGCCAACACACACATGAAAGAATGCTCAACATCATTAATCATTAGAGAAATGAAAATCAAAACTCCAATGAGGTATCACCTCACACCAGTCAGAATGGCCATCATCAAAAAATCTACAAACAATAAATGCTGGGACAAAGTGAGAGAGTGGCATGGACCTATAAATACTACCAAATGTAAAATAGATAGCTAGTGGGAAGTAGCAACATAGCACAGCGAGATCAGCTTGGTGCTTTCTGACTACCTAGAGGGGTGGGATAGGGAGGGTGGGAGGGAGACGCAAGAGGAAGGATATGTGGGGATATATGTATATGTGTAACTGATTCACTTTGTTTTAAAGCAGAAACTAACACACCATTATAAATCAATTATACTACAATAAAGATGTTAAAAAAATGCTGGAAAGGGTGTGCAGAAAAGGGAACTCTCTTGCTCTGTTGGT
Organism: Stenella coeruleoalba; assembly: GCF_951394435.1. NCBI lineage: Eukaryota > Metazoa > Chordata > Mammalia > Artiodactyla > Delphinidae > Stenella > Stenella coeruleoalba. The sequence goes on along the minus strand of NC_137150.1, from coordinate 127,687,561 downwards.
AGGAATGTAAATTGATACAGCCACTATGGAGAACAGTATGGAGCTTCTTTAATAAACTAAAAATAGAACTACCATGCGACCCAGAAATCCCGCTACTGGGCATATACCCTGAGAAAACCATAATTCAAAAAGAGTAATGTACCACAATGTTCATTGCATCTCTATTTACAATAGCCAGGGCATGGAAGCAACTTAAGTGTCCGACAGATGAATGGATAAAGAAGATGTGGCACATATATACGATGGGATATAATTCAGTCTTAAAAAGAAATGAAATTGAGTTCTTTGTAGGGAGGTGGATGTACACAGAGTCTGTCATACAGAGTGAAGTAAGTCAGAAAGATAAAAACAAATACTGTATGCCAACACATATATATGGAATCTTAAAAAAAAAAATCATTCTGAAGAACCTAGGGGCAGGACAGGAATAAAGATTCAGATGTAGAGAATGGACTTGTGGACACAGGGAGGGGGAAGGGTAAGCTGGGATGAAGTGAGAGTGTGGCATGGGCTTATATATACTACCAAATGTAAAATAGATAGCTAGTGGGAAGCAGGTGTATAGTACAGAAGATCACCTCGGTGCTTTGTGACCACCTAGAAGGGTGGGATAGGGAGAGTAGGAGGGAGACACAAGAGGGACAAGATATGGGGATATATGTATATGTATAGCTGATTCACTTTGTTATACAGCAGAAGCTAACACAACATTGTAAAACAATTATACTCCAATAAAGATGTTAAAAAAAAATTGGGTGATCTGGGTTGATGAGTATGACTTTTCTGACTCCAAAGTCTATGCATATTTCACAATGAGGTTCTCCCACTATGTCTTGTGTCCTGTATCTCACATTTCCAAGGGAGACTAAACATTGAGTGTAGACCTTCCTCTAATACTATGAGCATAACATTATTTAGTTAAATACTGTTTATAGAACAGTATTTATAGTGGAGTGTGCATACTGATAAACATCTTGAAAATATGTTACTATCATTTTCTAAACAAATTTTTAGCTTCATTTTTTTCATAACTTTTGAATTCCTTATTAAATACTTAAGGAATCAGCCCTCTAAAGGAATTAAGTTCAGTTATTTGTGAATGTAGGCAGTATATTATTACCAACAGAATATAAAAAAAAACTGTAAGAAATAGTCAGTTTAATGATTTTGGAATTTAATATGCTTCTAAGAAAGCTATCTATCATTTGACAGATGTTGTCTTCTGGACCGAAATTTTCACTAAGCAGTTATCTGTTTAAAGTGCAAGAATATTAATTTTAAATGCTAGTACACCAAAGCACCACCTGCAGGTAATTGAACTGTACAGTAAGATTAATGACAAAGTAACCTATTATGGAAAAAAATAATTGATCATTTTTCTCTGAAACATGGCCTTTTTCTTCTGTTCTAATAACAAACTTATGAGAGTTTCCATCTGTAAAATATTCAAGATATGCACTGTAGTTAAAGTTTTTAGTTGCTTAATGTACAAACAATATTCCTGGCACAACTTAATTCCTCTTTGTCCTCTTAAGCCTGACAGCACTATGGCAGAGTGATTTGATAAATTATTTGATACACTTATTAAAATTATGTATTATACATGTATGCTGACAATTGAATTTGGTTTTTGCCCCAAGGCAAGATATATAGATATATAATTAAAGAATATATAATAATTAAAAATATATAATTTTTTAAAGTATGTTAATGTGCCATCCATTAGTAATTTTACCATTTCCTCTCTTTTATTTACTTCCTTTAGAGTCAATCTTGGTTTGCTTTATAATTAGGTGAAAACTGTTACTTAACTTTTGCAATAGGTAAATCAAATTCAAAACTGAATTTGAACTCTGCCACTTAAGCATTTGCTTTCAAAGTATATGGCTGTGGTCTCAATCAATGGCATGGAATTTTACAATGGCATTAGAATGGCACATTCATCTCTTGTCAGCAAAATAAAGCATGGAGCTGTCTGTTCCAAAAGGCTAGAAAAGGGAAACATCAATAATATCCTTCACTGATCTGACTGCTGTAATCGTTGTCCTTATATTAAGATAACCATATATTTTTATCACTTTGACCTTGTCTCTCCATTTGTAATTGCCTTTACTTTAAGTCGTATGTAAATGTTCTGCTCTGTTATATTGCAAGCCAACACTTTTTTTTTAAAACCACCAAAGAATGTAGCAAAAGTTGAATGATTCAGAATTCTATCAAAAAGTATAATGCACAATTTTTAAAGAAGACACTACTTTACAGGTACATTTTAGAAAAAACACAAGAGTTGAAATCATTTTAAAAGATGATGCGAGTGCCTACAACAAATGTGACTTGGTGGAGGAACTGAAGTCACATGAGACAGTGATAAGGTTCCCTGGAAATCTAGAGGGCAGACGAGGAATCATGTGTAGTATGTGAATAGTTTAGATTGTAGTAAAAGACATATTAATGAAAATTTGTGGAAGAATAAACATCTTGCTATGCATAGTGAAGGGCCCCCATCCCTGTAAGATGGGGAAACGGAAAAAGAGTTTTCTCTGGAGAAGGAAAACAAAGTCTAATATTTATTGTTTACTAGATTGTTTACTATTGTTTCCTCTTTGACCAGGACATGCTCATCTCTGTGTTGCAAGTGAGTTTTTCATTTATTAACAAAACAATAAATTGGAAAAATGCTTTTTAAAAGCAGAATTGTATTGTCTTAACCTTCTTTCATTCTGCTATCCTATTTTCTTTCTTGTAAACTTTCTCCTATTAGTGGTTTATTTCTACTAACATTATTTTGGCATTATTATCATTCCCTAACTCTTTAAAATCTGATTTCTCATCCATAACATTTAGCGGAAATTACACTAACAAAAACCAGCAGTGGTTCTTGAATCCACTGATCCCACACCTACTTCAAACTCAGTAGACAAAGTTAAAGAATACATTTGTGAATATCTTTGGCTCTATGAAATCACACTGTGCTTATTTGATTACTTCTCTTTGTCCAGTTTGTATATGACTCATTTATAAGCTCATAATTCTGCTACTTCCAAAAGTCTGGTTAGTCCCACACTGATTTACTTTCTACCCTTAAAGAAATACATATGAAACTCACCACATCTGTTTTCAAGAATTTAAATGCATACCGCCACCTTCAAACTCACTGAAGCTGAGGTTTCATATTTCCCCCTACCTATGGAATATTCCACTGAAATACTAATAAATATATTTTATAAATGTATTAATAAATGTATCTGTTTATTACCTTGAGCTCATTAAATCTGAATTGAATACACTACATTTCTCTTCCAAACCATTTACAATTCCAAATTTTACTATTTCTGATGATGTCACCACTATTTTTTCAATATCCATGTTTAAAAACCTTGGCATCCTTTTGGCCTCCTTATCTTTCTTCTCCATCCTCCAAAACCATCATACATTCCAGATGTGAAGACCATGTCCTCTTTATTCCATAATGAAAATCTGGATGCTATTGATGGATAAAGAGTCTATTACATATGTGTAATTAATATTTATTTGTTTTATTTTTATTTCTATGTCATTGCTTCATAATGGCCTCCTTTCCATAAAGAAGCCAAGACTGCAGACTTCAGCTGCAATTTTGAGGTTCTTTTCTGGTCCAATGTTCCTTATATTTCCAGGCCGAGCTCCCTAGGTGTTGGGGTCAATCCAAAATTCTTGGATTATTTTAGCCTCTCATTGCACATAAAATCATGGCATTTTGAGAGGTGTGTGGTAAACAGGAGGGGGTTGTTGCCAAGCACATATTCCCAAGCAATTTCTTAAATGGCACAGATTAATTTCTACATTTGGGATATGGAAGTTGCCAAGTCAGCCTATGAGCATTCCAACTTCAATACCTGGCCCAGCTAATGTGTAACAGTGTTACTATTTTTAAGGTAACAATGAAGACGTGAGCAGTGTTAACTGCTCCTTACAGTTTTTCAAGATGGCAATAATGAGAACAGAGGTCAGTTTCTAGATTCCAGGACAATTTAGCAGGCAAACTTCAATAAGGATTTTTTCTCTCCACCATTACAGCCTCTGCTTTTACCTGAATTTCTATTCAGTTCTCTTCTGAATATTAATAGCAAGATTTCCAGAGGGAAATTTTTGCTCTGGACTGTTGGATTTGATATTTTTTTCTTCTCAAGCTATTTAGATGTCATTTTTATCAATTTCAATCTCTATTTAGCAATAGAAATTCTGACCTCACAATTTTCATGTTCTGTATTCTTTCAAATCTTCTTAAAACTGTCTTTCATTTAAGCATTGTAAGCTTTTCCACAGAGGAAAATATAATAAGTCAAATTTGGTTTCATATCCCCCATGGGAATTGGTGTGACTACAGCACTTTACAGCTAACAGAAAGCAAATGGTGTCAGAGGTAAATTGACCTATCTACTAATTTAATTTTAGCTGAATTAAACTATAAATAAGATTGAAGTTTTCTTCTAAATTAGGAAAGGAATCAGGCAACTAAGATAAAGCTGGGTTTGAGAAAATTCAGGAAATGAGAAACAAATCTATTTCCATTCTTATTGTTATTTGAAACAATAAGTTCCTTCCTAGTTTGGACCTGTATCATTCTCCAAAAAAAAAAAAAAAAAGCACAAAACTCTTTTATATCAAAGAGTTTAAGACAAAGGCATAGCTCACTTAACATTTTTATGAATGTGTATTTACTTCCTGCCTGAAATCAGTTCTTGAATGAGAAGTTGCTGGTAGAAAGCTGGGCCATTGGAACTAGAAGCGGCAAGAACTCTCAATTCCAACTTTGTCACGGACATTCTGTGTGGTGTCATGTGAAGAACCCACCCTGAATCTGCTTATCTACATCAGACAGGATTCACTTGTATCTGAAAAGCGCTTGAGGGTGTAAAACCCTAACTACCAGGGATATTATTTTCTAATTAACCATTTTTATTTTCTTTTCAATTCTCTTTTCTCATTTTCTCAATAAAGCAGTAATGCTCACAAAATGTGGAATCTATTTTTTTTAAATAATGTTTTATCATTAACCTACAGAAGAGAATATTTTTTCAAAACCATTTTAATATATGATGAAATCTCTTTAGAATCATTTCCTTTATTTTAATATGACCTGATTCTTCCCTACAATAACAATTTGTCTCTTAAAATAACAATGGCGCCAGAGAGATCCTTTCATAAGAGTAAACTCAGAAATAATTTCTGTATCTTTACTAGCTGGCTTTCCTTTTGAACTTTGTGCAGTCCTAAATGGTTCCTGTAGGAAATTATAAAAATAACTTAAGTCCTAATGAGAAAACAAGTCTACAAAGCATTATTCAGAGATTGTCATCCCCTGAGTTGTGTTTATACGTGACAGGGTTCTATTGTTTTATGTCATTATTCATGATCTCAAACTGTCTGTTCTAATTTCCAAGAAATGCTAAGTAAAAGGAGGGTTTCAAATTCAGGAAGAAGTTTTTCCCCTTTCACTGAGAATGGAATTATAGCTGGAAACATGGTCGATTAGTTACATGACACTTGTTTACTTGTGAGTTTCTATAAATGCTGCTGAGTATTCTTTGTTTCAAGGATGAAAAGGTACGATTTGGGCAAAAGTTAGTCATAAGAAATTCTCCTAATACAAATGAGAAACAGATGAGAAATGTTAAGTTTTCTTATTGGTTTCACATTAAATCTGTTGTTTTTAATGCTATCTTTGCATAGGGCATGCATCATTATATTTTACATATATGCTCAACTGAGTCTCTGAAAAAAGAAAAATAAGGTTGTATTATAATATGGGAAATGAAACTATATATTTTATTTTCTGATAAAGCAATTAAGGAGCATTCTAGATTCTCTTAAGAATATTACTCTTTTAATGCCAATTATTGCAGAAAAGTGTATTTGTATAATTTTGGCAGATATTAACATCAGACTATGAAAAACATTGGGATGGTGATAGTCAGCATTATTTTTTTTTCGAAAGAATTTTAATGGGTAAAATCATACTTCAGTGAACATAGCTCTTCAATTTTACAAATCTAAAGATTTGTTCTCTTGGTATTTTTTGTCATTCTGGGCTGGTTTGTTATGCCAAAACCAATTTTAGTTACATGCATAGCCTTAGGGGAAAAGGTAAGGAAAGCATCGTATTGGGTAGCCATTGGTATGCAAAGCTATCTGGTGGGATAATTTTTTTTTTAACATCTTTATTGGGGTATAATTGCTTTACAATAGTGTGTTAGTTTCTGCTTTATAACAAAGTGAATCAGTTATACATATACATATGTTCCCATATCTCTTCCCTCTTGCGGCTCCCTCCCTCCCACCCTCCCTATCCCACCTCTCCAGGCTGTCACAAAGCACCGAGCCGATATCCCTGTGCCATGCGGCTGCTTCCCACTAGCTATCTACCTTACGTTTGTTAGTGTATATATGTCCATGCCACTCTCTCACTTTGTCACAGCTCACCCTTCCCCCTCCCCATATCCTCAAGTCCGTTCTCCAGTAGGTCTGTGTCTTTATTCCTGTCTTACCCCTAGGTTATTCATGACATTTTTTCTTTCTTAAATTCCATATATATGTGTTAGCATACGGTATTTGTCTTTCTCTTTCTGACTTACTTCACTCTGTATGACAGACTCTAGGTCTATCCACCTCATTACAAATAGCTCAATTTCGTTTCTTTTTATGGCTGAGTAATATTCCATTGTATATATGTGCCACATCTTGTCCTCATGTCTAATTTGTCAAATCATTACATGGCCTCCAACATTCAGTGTACTGGAAGGAAAGGCAGTATAGATCAGCACATCAGCCTGTATAGATAGGTTTATACCCATCCTGTAATCTGCATTATCCAATCTTGGAGAAGTTAAGACTTATTTTAAACAGTATTCAAAGATCAGAGAAGTTTAGGATCTGGCATTGGCAGCCGGTCATTTCAGTAAAACCTGCACTCAGTATCAAACCCGTCTTGAATATTTCTGGCCACAAGATTCAAAAAAAAGAAAAAATGTCACTGCTTTGTATAGTGTTTATTTATAATTTTTATCTGAATATAAATAAAAATAAAAAGAACTTAGTGTGTATTCACTAAAAATTTAACTTTCCTTCTTGTGGATAAAATAGGAAGTTCTTCTAGGGCTGCTTGAAACTTACCTGGCCAGACTTTTCACTCTCATAAACCTTCCCCAATTTTGTATCTGGTCCCATAGTCTTGACTCTGTACCCTCCTTCTACTTTTTCTGAACATTTAGAAGTTTCCACCAAGACCCAGCTCAAATGTCACTTCCTCTCTGCAGACTCTTCTGTCTCCCCAGGTAGTAAGTACTGCCCTCCTTTATTTTCCATCATTCTTTGTCAACATTTTATTTAACTTCTATGAAAATGCTTATGAAAATACTATCTCTTTGAAAAAAGTTTATTTTGTCCACTATACTGTGGGCTTTTCAAGAACTATGACTGTGACATTTTTTTCTTTGCATCTCCAGACAGAAACTAGCAAAACACCTAGGGATAAAATGTCAGTCATAAATGTTTGTGGATTAATATATGAATGAAAGAATTGTGAATGTAATTGTCTCACCTCTGGCAAAAACACATGGTTTCTACCTGGGAGGATGTTTACATTTTCTATTCTCTTTTGTAGCCATACAAGGAAAAGATTCTTAGTAATGATATTAACAACAGTGCTTTAGTCAGAATATGGCCTGCAATCCATTAAAATAATTGAAGATCTTTGAAAATACTGTGTAAACAAAATACAGTCATAACCATGAACAACTTCAGTTGTAAGGTGGTGGCTGCCATAAGTTGCTCAGAGAGGAGCTGTTCATTCAGGAATTTTTGAAACAGTGGTGACCATGGAGATCACACTCTGTTAATCCTAATGGCACTGAAGCATTTCTATATTGATATGTCATTTATGAAACAATGGTTCCTTAAGTTTACTTAAAACACTGTCTTCCTACTTCCATTTCTATTTCTGACTTGGTGATGGATGATTCATCAGCTTATATTAAGTCCAGGGATGACAATCAAATTGGGTGAAACTAATGCTAGGCTGTCACGTGTGACATGACTGACATCCTATGTCCCTTTTTTCGTTTATAATAATGAAGTTCACATCTAGCCATCCCCCTTGTGACAATTCAACTTCTTCTAATTTAAGAGAATGTTTCTATCTTGCTCTTTGACCTTTGCTGCAGCTCTTTTGTCTCCTGTGCAGGGGCCATATCTGCAGTGGCTGATGAATTGATGTTATACTTCCTGTCTCAATGACAATTGCTCTCTGAACTATCTTCCTTATTGTTACTTTGCTCACCGAATTGTAATTCTTAAAGTAGCTCACAACAAAGGAGCCATACTCTCCCAACTTCTCATGTTAAAATGTTATTCCCCTTTTATTTATCCTGTTCTGTCCATGTTGATAGTCTCACATGGACTACTTCATAATTTTGTTTCTAAAAGTTCTCTGTAATCAGAAATTAACAGTGACCTTAAAGTGAGCTTGAATTTCTGACTTTTCCATCTCTCATGGACTGAGTAGTTTTATTTATATCTGTAACTACTTTAGCTATTAGTACGAGGTCTGGCTTGTGTCCCTTGTGCAATAAGAGGTTCTAAAGTGAATATTTACTCTGTATTGTGAGTCTGATTCCACCTGAGCTTCCTAGTTCTTCTGGACCATTTTTAACTCCAATACTTAATCCCACTCAGGCTTCTACTTCCCTCCCCTTCAGTCACATCCTGATCTTTTTTCCGTGCACCTCTCACTGTCAATGTCCTTGGTCAGGTATGCAAAAGAGCAGCAAAGCTTTGAGAATGGCACCTGATTTGTGGAAATGATGGGTACAATTCTAATTCTCTTCATCTCACTATGTTAGCATTTCTTACGCAGTTTAGAGAGTTTGACATTACTTAGGATTGAAATAAATATCTATTTTATCAGACGTTATGTGTGTGTGTGTGTTCTGCATACCAGAGGTTATCTACAAAAAGTGTTTAGATCTGTTTAATCTTGCAATAAAAGGCTGTAATGATGATGATTATCTGAATATTTACATTTATAAAACAAAAGACCAAATAAAACATTTTCTATAGCCAAAAGACTCTAAGCAGTGACAGTACTTAATATAAATATATGATGAAAAAAATATCATGCCAATGTTGTCTTAGAGTTTTAATGGAGCAAAAATACTCATTTCCCTTTAAATAAATAGTGTACACTGAGTCAATGTCTGCCCTCTTGTCTTTCACATCATGTATTCATCCATCATTAACCATCAGGAGAGTTAGACTTTCACTCCTGTATTTAAAACTGTCCAAGAACAACTAGTGGATCAAGTTGGCAAAAGTAGACACTTAAGACATGGTGTGCTGGGAGACCTTGTTTCCATTCTGACTCTCCTCCCCAACAGTCTGGATGATCTGAGACAGGTTGCCCACCTTTTGGTGTCTATATTCTATCATCTCTAAAAGATGGAGCTTGGATTAAAAATCTATAAGGCCACTTACAAGTCACTAAATTTGTGAGTTTTTCCATTTATTTTGTTGGGGTAGCATGAAGCTTAACCATTTTAAACTATATAGTTCAGTAATATTAAATGTATTCACATTGTAGTGAACAAATCTCTAAGTTTTTTGTTTGTTTGTTTTTTATCTTACAAATCTGAAACTCTATACCCATTAACAATGACTCCTTTTTCCCTCCATCCCCCAGTTCTTGATAATCATCACTATACTTTTCGTCTCTATGAACTTATCTACTTTAGATATCTTATGCAAGTGTAATAATTCAGTATTTGTCTATGTGTGACTGGCTTATTTCACTTATCATAAAGTCTTCAAGGTTTAACCACATTGTAGCATCTGTCAGGATTCCCTTCCTTTTTAAGGCTGAATAACAGTTCATTGTATGAATATAACACATTTTCTTTACTCATTCATTTGTCGATGGACATTTGTGCTGCTTCCATCTCTTTCCAACTCTTTGCTATTGTGAACAGTGTTGTTATGAACATAGGTGTGCAGATATCTCTTCAAGATTCTGCTTTCAATTTTTTTTGGATACACACCCAGAAGTGAGATTGCTGGATAATATAATAGTTCTACTTTTAATTTTTTGAGGAAACTCCATACTATTTTCCATAGTAATTGCACCATTTTACAATCTCAAACAGTGAATAATACTCACCAATACTTATTTTCTATGTTTTAATAGCAGTCATACTAATGGGTGCAAGATGATATTCTATTGTGATTTCAATTTGCATTTCTCTCTTAATTAGTGATCTAGAGCATCTTTTCATATGCTTTTTGGACACATATATATTGTTTGAAGAAATTTTTATTTAAGTCCTTTGCCCAAATTAGATTATTTGAATTTTTTGAAGTCATAAGTTTCTTTATATATTTGGGATATTAACCCCTTATCAAATATATGATTTGCAAATATTTTCTCCAGTTCCATAGATTGCATTTGTTCATTGTGTCTCTTAATGTACAAAAGTTTTTAACTCTGATGTATGTAGTCCTTTTTGCATATGTTTGCTTTTGTTGCCTGTACTCTTGGTGTCACATCCAAGATATCATTGTCAAGTCCAATTATTGATACACAAAACTTGTCCCCTGTGTTTTCTTCTAGGAGTTTTAAATTTGTAATGTTTAAAACTTTGTCCTTTTTTAAATCAGAGAAGAACTGTCTCATTTAGGGTTGGCCATGAAACTAAAGAGGAAAGTAATTTGACAATGATTAGAATTCTTGTATATTTTTGTCTCATTGATCATGGTTGTAAAAACTAATCAACCCATTTTACTGTGCATATAGTTAAAGTATTACTGGAAGTATTAATAATTTATTTCAGAAATGGAAAAATGCTTCAGTTGAATTATATATATCATTATGAGGTCACATAAAATTTTTGATTATCCTTATAAGAATTCTTGTACATTTCTTCCTCTGTACTTTTGTCAGTCTCTCTCCCACACCTCTCTGCTTATTAATTCAAGCCTTCCTATAAGGCCCAGATAAATCTCCATTCACTGGACTTCCCTGGTTGTCCAGTGGTTAAGACTCCGTGCTTTCAATGCAGGGAGCAAGGGTTCCATCCCTGGTCAAGGAACTCACATGCCACGTGGTGTGGCCACAAAAAAAAGAAAATCCATATTCATGAAGTTTTGTTCTATTTCTTCATTCCATGTGTATTCCTTTTCTCTCTGAGTTAGTTCATACTTATTCTTTTTACGCTTTAACTCTCCGTATACTAACTTCTATTGTTACAGTTTTGTTTGTAAATGAAGCAAGTTGAATAAGGTAGAAATTTACTCCTGTGGGATTGAAGGGGATCCACACTATTTTCCCCTGAAATTTCTCTCTGAGTTATTAAACATAAGAATCAAACAACAAACTATTTCTAGTAGCCTGAGATTCCATTATGCCTGTGGTAGCAGTGCTATAGATAGATCAAGGAAATAGTTTCAGGGAAAGGTGACAACAGCTTGCCCATCAGCTGTGTCAGTGTGATAGCCTCTTGGCCACACTTAACTGAAGCCTTGGATAAATCAGAGCATCTGTTGTGGTAGGAGCAGCAACAGGTGCAAACCCAAGACCAGTCTAATTACACAAAGAGGAAATAACACAAAATGGTAACATGAGTTACCTCTGAATCATGAGTTTATATATGACTTTTAATTTCTTTATATGAATCTTTATTTTTCAAGCATTCTACAATAAGCCTATATTGTTTTAATAGCCAGGGAAAAGTTAATTAAAAATATACAGGAATAAAGGAATTATAATAGCTGAGAGATTTTACAAAAAAGAATGTAGAATCACATTTTTTTCTACACTGCATGAAATAGAAACTACTCTTGAAGAGTGGTATGGCAGTGTGTGTGTACATGTATGTGTATTGAAAGTGAAGTATGGAGTGTTGGGACTGGAGCTTGCTAAGATTTCAGTGATTATTTTATGCTAGCAAGGGCTCAGTCACCTGAATTTCCTTTTGTGTCCTTCTTAAACTGGTGTCTTGGGAGTAACAAGTTTAAATCTCTTGAAAATCTTCATCTAGATTGTAAATTCTTTTTACAATCATTCATTAAGATAGAATTAATTCCTAATCATCTTTAAACTCTAAATACCTAGAATCTAAAGGAATGGATTTATTAATTCATTTTCCAAATAATTATTTAACAGCACTATATCAGCCAGGGTCCAATCAAGTTAGAGAAAGCCACACGGTTATTTGAACTGAGAGAGTTTAATATAAAAAGTTATTAACTATAACAGAAGATTGGTGTAATAAGAAACAAAGTAGTAATAACTGAATGAACTTTATAGAATAGAGAATTAGCAGGTGCAAGGGGTGTGGAGTGTTTTTTATGCCTTCTTAAAGTGAGAACATTTAACATGCTCATTAACATGGCCACAAAACAAAAATGCTATATTGCATAGGAAGATAAGAAACAAAAATATGCAAACTTAAAATTATGCTTAATAATTGATGTTTTGATATTCAATCTACTTGGAAATTATCCAGGTGCCCAATAACTTAGTGCTTAATTAAACAGACTCTCCAGCACAGGTTTTCATATTGATATCACTTCGACAAATTTCAGGTGACCATGGTGACCTGCATTAGGATTTCTTGGACTATTCTCAGGTGTACTTTAATGGGAGTAGACTGCTGACCCAAGATCCATTGGAAGCAGGACTGAATAAACTAATGAGGAACATTTATTTGTCATTATTTGTTGGTCATTTGGCATAGTTTTAAATAGTCTATTATTTATAGATATTTGAGAAAGCTTTTTCTTCTTCAGCCATGCCTAACCCTCTGTTTAGCAGACTATGTGTTTAGAAAGTGAAATGAACTATTTTTTAATGATACCTGAGTCGAACTGACCTACTTAGAATTCAGAAACAGATACTTTTATTGAGTCTCCATTGTCTTCATGGTAATACATTTCTTCATACACTTTCAATAAGATCTGTCTTCCTTTTTACTAGGATATAATTGGCCAAATCAATTGTGCAACCAAGGCTTATGGGGAGCATTGTATTTGAGAAGGATTCTCATTTCATCACACATGACAAGGTCACTATTAAGAAAAGAAGTGCTTTGTGTTTAGAACTATTTCTTAGGAATTCTTACCCCAAACTGGCTTGGTTCCTGGCTTATAGGCACCCAATTTTTTTTTTTTTTTTTTTTTTTTTTGCGGTACGCGGACCTCTCACTGTTGTGGTCTCTCCCGTTGCAGAGCACAGGCTCCGGATGCTAGGCATCCAATTTTATAGGTGCTGAGGAGGGTCACCTCCTGGCAGGAATTCTTCTAAAGTTAGAGGTTCTACAGATGAAATATGGTCTTGGGCTTAATTTTTCCTACTTTGGGGATAGAATTGTAAATAATAGAAGCTAAAATTCAATCCAAGAGTTTTTATGAAGACTTTGTGGTAATAGTTAATATCATGGCCCTAATAGTTGTCCTAGATTTGCACAAAGCTCAAAGAGGTCTGTATGGTTAATTAACAAACCTGCTGTACCTCCCTATAATCATGTCCAATCTAATGATACCAGCCTTTTTGTAATTATTGTGATAAACTTCAGAGATTTTTAGAGATTGCCAGAAAAATTATCTGAATCTAAGAAATAAGGCTACCATTTGGGCTGGGATGCTTTCAATGTCATATGCAGGAAAAGTTACAGAAGTTTTATCTAGGGGAATCTATTTAGTTCAAATCACTATTTATTATTCATCAACAATCCAGATTTAGAGAAGTTATTTTAACTTGCAGGTTTTTGTTCAGTGAAGATGGAAATAACTTTTTTATTGGTGTAACAGATAATTCCAAAAGTATAAGGCCCTGTTGGATATTAACCTTCTTTGTATCTAACCCATCAATCTTATCCTAACACTACCTAAATATACTTAGATTCTCAAATGCTCTTTGAATCAGTCATAACATCTGATTCATTCCCTCATCATTTAATGAGTTAAATAAAATCTTTGACATGTTGGCCTTTTATATTTGTCTGAGGGTCATGTTTTTTAATCAGTCTACAATTATATTTTATTTTATATTTTTAATGAAGTGGAGTCCACTATACACAAAGAGATCCTTATTTGGCATATTTTATGTTTTAATTATTATAGATTCAATCAATATTCATTTTTAAACCAGCAAATTTAAAATGCTTTATTTTCTTTGTAATTTTAAGCCAATTTTCTTGCTCTGTAAAAGAATTAGAAAATATTTTTAGTCATTTCTAAATGTTCCATTAAGTCTTCAGTGAATTGATTAAATACTATTAAAACAATCCCATTTTAATGTTAATTAATCAATTTTAGTAAGCATTTCAAGTTATCTCTATTAATTCAATATTACTAATCTTCTCAAGTACTTCAAATACTTGACATGGTATACATATAAATCCAATAAGCAAAATCTTTCAAAGCACTTAATCACCTTAATAAGTCAAACTTATAAATATAGTTAATTAAGTTATCTTGCTTTTTAAATAAACAAAAGGCCTAAAACATAGAGCATGCATAAAATTCCAAAATGACTCCGAATTGTTTTCTGCTTATAAAATGAGAACATATAGAAAATTATCAATCATAGATTTGTTTCTTCATTTTGAGATTAGGAATTTACTCACCCAACCAAAAGGATGAGAATCACCAAGTCTGATTGGCTATAGTAAATCTACTTACTGATTTGGAGGCTTGAGACCCATACTAGGGAGTTGGACAGTCCTTCCAGGACACTTCTAATTAAGCTGCTGGTGAACAAGGGTCTCTTCTTATGGTCAGTTTCTGCCTGCTCACCCAATGTCTTCTCTCCAAGAATATCCCTCATACCTTTACTACCTGATTTTGTTAATGGAATTCTTTATTTAATTTTACATTCGTATTAATCTTATCACCTATCATTTTATCATAACTTTACAGTCTGGGTTAAGTGTGCACAGCTAAAATCTTGTTCTTGTAATCATTCAAATTATAATTTCCATCTCATTTAATGAATGTTTGTAGCTAGGTCTTTTGTATCACTTTATATTTCCCATGTAAGAAAGAAGATTGCACATAGCAACACTTTTGATATAACCTTAGATTCAACGTTTGTGGAAATTAATAGGCCATATACTTACAGGATGAAAATATTACATATCACTTTATTTTCATAACTGAAAAGAGGGACTTCTCTGGTGGTCCAGTGGTTAAGACTTTGCTTTCCAATGCAGGGGGTGTGGGTTCAATACCTGGTCTGGGAGCTAAGACCTCACATGCCTTGTGGCCAAATAAAACAAAACATAAAACAGAAGCATTACTGTAACAAATTCAATAAAGACTTTAAAAAACTAAAAATAACTGAAACGAGAGCTAAAATCTACATTAATCATATATTCATTGCAGTAATATCTATGTGAGAAATAAAGTGATGGTCTTATGATAAAGGCAGCAGATACAGAATTGGAGAGAAAAATGTAAAATCTCTTATTATTGCAGATATTGTAAAATGAATAAATAATTAGATAATTAAAAGCCTGGTTTTCCTACTTCAGTTTGGACTAGATTATCTCTATGATTACTTGAATATATAAATTTTATGATTCTGTGGTCCAAAATGAGAGAGAATTTAAGTGCCTAAGGTTTCAAAGGTTGGAAAAAAACAAAATAATAGGGGTGGAAGAAGGAAAGAAATAGAAATACTGAGCATAATTTTGAACATGGGTCTTTTTCAGTTATGTTGAGTTATCCAAGTAGGGAATTCCGGTAGACTTGGACTTATAGTATTGGATCTTAGGCCAAAATATTAGTTTTGGAGATATGCTGCTTGGTATTTTTCTCAAATTAAAATTTTCAGTTGTGGGGTTCTCTATAATAAAATTACAAGCCAATGAGAACAGATCCCATGAATTTTTATTTAAAACAGAAATTACATAAAACAGTGCTGGGCACAAATGGAGTTGAAATGAATTACAAGGGGCTCACCTGGATCCAACCACAGAGTATTTGAATTTGCAAACTGGCACAAATAATGATCAAACTTGAGTTTCTTGAGCTTTAGTTTATTACTGAAACAGGAAGCAAGCATTGAACAAGGTATATGAGCAAGCAATGAGTATGAATAAAGAAGTTAAGGGGCAATGCCATTAAAATGAGAGAGAAGCCACTTCACCATTCAAGAAAATCCCAGCTACTTCACAGTTATGTATTTGAGGCTCCTAAGTTGTACTATGATACTAGCCATGGCCTTCAAAGGACCATAAAGAAATAAAGAGTTTCTAATATTTGTACAATGATATATCAAAGCATCTTTATGAATAAATAGACCTGTGGTTCTGGTTAAGAACATACTTCTGGAGTCAGACTGAATGAATATGAAGCTTGGCCCTGCCATTTGCCTGCCTAATGGCTATGGGCAAGTTACTAATCTTCTCTTGGGCTTAATTCCTCTTATGTGTAGTGAAATAATAATAGTACTTTTCTCAAAGTGCTGCTGGGAGGATAAAACCAGTTGACATTTGTAAAGATTTAAACAATGCTTGGCATGAATGAAATCTTCAAGAAATGTTCACTATTATTACAGCATATAACCCAATTGATTATTACAACATAAAACCCAGAGGAGTAGGCTGCACCTATTTCACATGTAAGGAAACTGAAAAAGGTGTTATGTAGACCTCAGGATAATGTAGATTTAAAGTCCAAAGGCAGAGCTCGAAAACTCAAGAGTTTCTGGGTCAGATGATTTTGCCCTCATAACTTCTATGCTCTGTTTATCAAAATCTATGCATGGGTTTCTGTTGAAATTCATTAATCTCCAGGAAAAAATTGTCAAAAGAATAATTTACTTATGAAGTGAATTAATTGTACAATCATAAAATTTTCAAATTTGTAGTTTGGAGCAAAACACTTTAATCAAAATTTATTTACTCAATCTGGGTTCTTAAGTGTAGTGTAGAATACAATGTCCTGTTGTGTTTTCAAAGCTTTAACAACCAGTGACAAAATCTAAGTCAGTGTAGAAGATGACATATGCCTCTGATTGGTACATGATAATGTAGAAAGGGAGTTAAGAGGAGTGGGCAATTGTTTCAATTTAGAAGAATCAAGGATAACATTTGAATTAGGTTCTGAAGATTAAATAAACATAACATGAACAGGAAGAGGAAACAGCATGAACACACATTGACTGCATACAGGGATAACATAGAAATATAATGAATTATAGAGGAAGAGAAAGGAAGGAATAAGGAGAAAAAGAAGTGGGTAAAAGAGTAATGCATGGAATTTAAAGAAATAAGAAGAGAAGCCCAGAGGAAGCAGGGAAGAACTATCTTTTAGAGTATTATTCAAAATAATACAAAGTCATTCTCAGACAATACATTACCATTATTTTGGATGGTATACACATCAATTATCACTGCCTCTTGAAAAAATCATTAACTAATGAAAACCTCTTCTAAATTCTACAACTTCCACTATATCTTGTTTTATCTGTTCCTCCTCGACTGGAGACAGACATTGTAGTTTTCTCAAGGAAATATTTTCATTGACTATAAGGATATCAGCCAGGGTAATGATGAGACTTTGCAGTTTCACATTCCCATCCTCTACAAACAATATGTAATGGGCTGGATCAAGATTTTTCCAGCTCTTACCAAGACCCCCTTTGGATATTGCTATCTTTATGCAAAGTATCACTGCTGCAATGTAAACAAAGGGTGGGCAGATAATCACTGGTCCTTCTGGAAGTTGCATGCCTTAAGTACATATGGAATACCTAGATATTGAATATATATTTTATTTTATTTAGCAGAAGGAAAAAGAGCTGGCAAAAAAAAAACAATAAAGAGTAGGAGCATGAAATCAGGAAGTCATAAATGTATTGATTTGACTTTGTATTAGACAGATTGCCTTGGATGCAAGTTACAGAAAACCCTGACTTAACTGGACTAACATTACATTAAGGGAAGTTATTATCTCACATAACATGATTCCCAGGTACAAAGAGGCTCCAGCCATGTTAGCTGAAAGATCCTGCTTCAGTTCTCTCTAGTCCCCTTAGCTTTTTCTCCTCCATGTGTGGCTTTACCTTTAGGATGATATCACTGTGGTTCCCACCATTTCAAGCCTCAGTTACACGTTCAATACGCAGAGGAAGAAAAGGGAATGCCCTTTCTTATGGGTGAGGAAACGTTACCTAAATTGATCCAGCTTACATATACTCATGTTTTATTGGTCAGAACTAGCAAAGGAAATCTGGCTACATGACTGGCTTAGCCATATCAGGATTCTATCTGCACCTTTCCTCCATACTTTAAAGCAGGCTAATATATATAAATACATGGGATACAAACTAGGAAACATGTGCTCAGCCCAACTATGACCGTGCCACCATCACCACTTGGCTAAAGGTTCCCCAGCCTCTCCAACAAGCTATATCTCGTGACTATGACTAAATTCTGGCCAATTTGTGATAAAAGAAGTGGTATGAGTAACTTCTGAGAAATTTTCCTAGAAGGTGTGTGATTGGCCTTTCTTCTGTTCTTTTCCTTCTTTCTGTTAGGGGATGGTGACATGATGGATGGAGTTGGAGCAACCATATTCAACCATGAGGTGAAAGTTGTGTGCTTAAGATTGTAAAGCAAACATCAGATGTGTCTTACTTCCCTATTAAAGTAGTGTCCACACAGGCTGTGAACAGACTGTATGTGAAAGAAAAATAAAATTCTACATTGTTTAGTTCACATTATCTGGGGCTTGTTGTCTTTGATTGCCAAACTTAATATTAATTAATATTTGTGAATATATTAAGGAGAAATCAGGAGGTAAATGATCAGCTACTTAGAGAAAACAAATCTTTAGTACCTCCTTGAAACTCACAGTCAAACACTTTATTCACTACATATATTCTACACCATTTTTGGTCACTTTATTTCATTGTTAAACTTAATAAAACAATTCTTATGGGAAGATATTATTATTTTGAATGATACTCATTCCAGAAATCAGTGATGCAATGTAAAACATTTCAAATGATCACTTTATAGGATCAGATTTTAAAGTTGGGGAAAATATCTGCTGTTTCTTACAAATGAACATTTTCTAATTTCAATGCAGTTATGTAGTACATTGCACAAGTAACATTTTTCTTGATAATTTTAATCTTAATGTGCCTTTTTCCCTGAATAGGCTCAGCGTTGATTTCGGTTCTGACTGCAACATAGTTTGATTATTACTTAGGGCAAGCTATATGGATATTTGTTTTTAAGTTAAAATATAAGCTAATAAATGCTTTAATAATAGTTTAATAACTATTGATTTTTATTCTATAAGCAATGCCACAAATGTAGTAGCTTCTTATTCCTTCAAAATTTTCAGATTGATTTAAAATAAAATTTTAGTCCTTTCTATATCATTCTTATGTAATAGAACTCTGGTTGTGTGATAATGTATTACAAATATTGTGGTGGGGGGGGCGATCGTCCAGTACCCAGGGTTATATGTATGGATTTGATAACATGGAAATTATTTCTTCTTTCTAAAATGTTTCATAATCTGATTTTAATCAGTATGTTTTGTCACTGAAAGAGTCTTCAAAAAATAAGAAAAATACTTCACAATTTTCAAATGGGAGTCCAATTGTATGAATGCTATTAAATAATCATGAATCACCTGAAGGGATAAATAGGGGCACAACTAGGTTAGCCAGATTTATCACATAAAAATGCATTGCATTTCTTGCATTTTATCAGGCAATCCTAAGTACAGAACACTTAATCATTCTGATTAGTGTGACCTTCATATTTCTAGATTAAAATGCTTTAGTAACAAAGGGTAAAGGAAGTGAATTATCATTTGTTAAATATTATATGGCAGGCATTGCTGTATGTGAAACTTTTAGAACATACTGTTTTTATCCTGATCATAACCCTATGCAAACTGACATCCCCAGTTTGTATACGTAAGAAAGTCTACTTATACGTTGATGTTAATTACCCAAAGTCTCCAGAGAGAAAGGAGTGAACTTGACATCTGCACTCAAGTTTGTTGAACTCCAAATTCGTTTCATTTCTGAACAAGGAATTAGCCATTGTCCTTTGAGTTCTGCTTGTGTTCCTTTGACACCCTTCTGTGTGCCTCAGGAAATTGGCATTTGTGAAAGTGAATCATTGGTTCCCTTGTTCTTTGGCATCTGATTGGGTTCAGCTAGTGAGAGTTACCATCAGGTGATTAAGGAATTGACTTCAAGTTTTAATAGTTTACCATGGATAATCTTGTTTTAGGATGTGGAAAACTTCAGGGATATGAGCAGACTGTAAAAGGAAGAAAAGAAGTAGGGTATATTTTTCCTTGGTTTATCAGTGGAGGAGGGTTATGTATTGTTGTATCCAAAGTACTCAGGGAGATTCTGTCACTTAACACACTGGTGAATAATTTGGTAGTCATATTACTACTGGGCATATATCTGAAAAGAAAAAAAAAAAAAAACTAATTCAAAAAGATACATGCACCCCAGTGTTCATAGCAGCCCTATTTACACTTGCTAAGGTATGGAAGCAATATAAGTGTCCATCAACAGACAAATGGATAAAGAAGATGTGGCATATACATATACATATATATATATATATATATATATATATATATATATATATATATATAATGGAATATTACTCAGCCATAAAGAAGAATGAAATTTACCCATTTGCAGCAACATGAATGGACTTGGAGGGCATTATGCGAAGTGAAATAAGTTATACAGAGAAAGACAAATACTGTATGATATCACTTATATGTGGAATCTAAAAAATACAACAAACTAATGAATAAGACAAAAAAGCAGACTCACAGATACTGAGAACAAACTAGTGGTTATCAGTGGGGAGAGAGGGAAGTGGGGAGAGGCAATATAGGAGTAGGGGGAAAAAGGGGTTATTATGGGATTACATGAAATAGCATGTGTGGAAGTTTGAAAATTTTAAAGCACTATAGAGTTTAAAGAATCTTTCATTCAATTAAAAACAAACAAAAAACAAATTAGCTCTCATGGGGCCTTTAGTTGTGTGGATGTTGTAGAATAGATTTTTATAAGCACTAGTAAATATGATTGCAAATTATGATAAATGCTTTGAAGAAAAACTATGAATAAAATAAGCAATTAAAACATAAAGATTTGATTTACCAGAGGGTGTCTGGGAATAATTCCTTAGAAAATACCACTTTTTCTGAGGTCACTATGATGAGTAGCCTTGGTTAACAGACAGGAGGGACAGTATTCAAGAGCAAGTCAAGAAACAACAGAGATTAAGTGAAATACTGTAGTAGATGCTGGGGTTAAAGACACAAATATTCCTATATACTAATGATGAAAAATCTGAAAGTGAAATCAAGAAAACACTCCCATTTACCATTGCAACAAAAAGAATAAAATATCTAGGAATAAACCTACCTAAGGAGACAAAAGACCTGTATGCAGAAAACTATAAGACACTGATGAAAGAAATTAAAGATGATACAAATAGATGGAGACATATACCATGTTCTTGGATTGGAAGAATCAACATTGTGAAAATGACTCTACTACCCAAAGCAATCTATAGATTCAATGCAATCCCTATCAAACTACCACTGGCATTTTTCACAGAACTAGAACAAAAAATTTCACAATTTGTATGGAAACACAAAAGACCCCGAATAGCCAAAGCAATCTTGAGAACAAAAAAAGGAACTGGAGGAATCAGGCTCCCTGACTTCAGACTATACTACAAAGCTACAGTTATCAAGACAGTATGGTACTGGCACAAAAACAGAAAGATAGATCAATGGAACAGGATAGAAAGCCCAGAGATAAACCCATGCACATATGGACACCTTATATTTGATAAAGGTGGCAGGAATGTACAGTGGAAAAAGGACAGCCTCTTCAATAAATGGTGCTGGGAAAACTGGACAGGTACATGTAAAAGAATGAAATTAGAACACTCCCTAACACCATACACAAAAATAAGCTCAAAATGGATTAAAGACCTAAATATAAGGCCAGAAACTATCAAACTATTAGAGGAAAACATAGGCAGAACACTCTATGACATAAATCACAGCAAGATTCTTTCTGACCCACCCCCTAGAGTAATGGTAATAAAAACAAAAATAAACAAATGGGACCTAATGAAACGTCAAAGCTTTTGCACAGCAAAGGAAGCCATAAACAAGACCAAAAGACAACCCTCAGAATGGGAGAAAATATTTGCAAATGAAGCAACTGACAAAGGATTAATCTCCAAAATTTACAAGCAGCTCATGCAGTTCAACAACAAAAAAGCAAACAACCCAATCCAAAAATGGGCAAAAGACCTAAATAGACATTTCTCCAAAGAAGATATACAGACTGCCAACAAACACATGAAAGAATGCTCAACATCATTAATCATTAGAGAAATGCAAATCAAAACTACAATGAGATATCATCTCACACCAGTCAGAATGGCCATCATCAAAAAATCTAGAAACAATAAATGCTGGAGAGGGTGTGGAGAAAAGGGAACCCTCTTGCACTGCTGGTGGGAATGTGAATTGGTTCAGCCACTATGGAGAACAGTATGGAGGTTCCTTAAAAAACTACAAATAGAACTACCATATGACCCAGCAATCCCACTACTGGGCATATACCCTGAGAAAACCGAAATTCAAAAAGAGTCATGTACCAAAATGTTCATCGCAGCTCTATTTACAATAGCCCGGAGATGGAAACAACCTAATTGCCCATCATCGGATGAATGGATAAAGAAGATGTGGCACATATATACAATGGAATATTACTCAGCCATAAAAAGAAACGAAATTGAGCTATTTGTAATGAGGTGGATAGACCTAGAGTCTGTCATACACAGTGAAGTAAGTCAGAAAGAAAAAGACAAATACAGTATGCTAACACATATATATGGAATTTAAGAAAAAAAAATGTCATGAAGAACCTAGGGGTAAGGCAGGAATAAAGACACAGACCTCCTAGAGAATGGACTTGAAGTTATGGGGAGGGGGAAGGGTGAGCTGGGACGGGGCGAGAGAGAGTCATGGACATATACACACTAACAAACGTAGTAAGGTAGATAGCTAGTGGGAAGCAGCCGCATGGCACAGGGATATTGGCTCGGTGCTTTGTGACAGCCTGGAGGGGTGGGATAGGGAGGGTGGGAGGGAGGGAGACGCAAGAGGGAAGAGATATGGGAACATATGTATATGTATAACTGATTCACTTTGTTATAAAGCAGAAACTAACACACCATTGTAAAGTAATTATAACCCAATAAAGATGTTAAAAAATAAATTAAAAAAAAGACACAAATAAAGAAGAAATCATGTATTTATTCTGGTGGGTGAGTGTGGGGAAAATATGAGTTCACTTTTATGCAACAAAAATTGGATATACAGAGCTAGAGTTTTAAAAGAGAGGATGTTTGGAGATCCAAATTACAACAAGTAATTATATTGAGCAACAGATCAAAAACAAGTATGTGTACTCTAAATTTTAATACCAAATCTTTGACAAAATAGTTTTAAAGCTTTCAAGGAGCCTAATGTTTATTCCTCTAGCAATTCCAGAGTAAAGCCTGAAACAGAACCATACTGAGCCTGAAAAGTTGGGTAAATGATAGAATCAATATTGCTAAATCTCTATTCCATCATTCAAGATGAACTATAACACATCCAATAAATCAGATAGCTTGGTCTCTTTGATCGTGCCATGCATTTCAAAGCCAAGCCTGCGCGATGCGGTGTAACCGTTTAGTCTAGATTCAAAAGTGTTCAGCATTTCTTTACACGGTAGCAAACTATTATGTTTGAGGAAATAAACAATTGCCTGGGTGGCCCCAGCTACATGTTCAAACTGGAATTAATGTCCCCAGAGTTCTTTGAAGCCCTGACTTTAATAACATAAACAAACAAGGGAAGATATCAGTGGTTGTAGCCAATAAAACATAACCTAACTTAAAAATTACCAAAGAAAGTTAAGCTGTTTCAATGCATATGCAATGAAAATAAACACGTAAAAGTAAGTGAGCAAAAGCAGACAAATTATTGTCTTCTTATAATGGTTTAACATCAAATACAGTAAACATATACGTACACTCATTGTCATACAGATGTGCAAATGCACACATACACACACAGTGGAACCAGATCCTGACAGATTATTAGTTTAAAATTTAGTACATGAATAATGACTTTAGTAGGCAGGAAAATGTCCAATTTAGGGAAAGCCTATTCAAATAGACAGTGACATCTGTAAGTTGGGTTTCCACACAGGTGGACAATACCAGGGATGGTTATCATACTAGTAGCAGAATGCTAATCACCAGATGGAAG
Organism: Stenella coeruleoalba; assembly: GCF_951394435.1. NCBI lineage: Eukaryota > Metazoa > Chordata > Mammalia > Artiodactyla > Delphinidae > Stenella > Stenella coeruleoalba. The sequence goes on along the minus strand of NC_137150.1, from coordinate 127,663,186 downwards.
TATAGGATTAGAACTTTGGTACTAGGAGGAAAGCAGAAAGAATAAGATGCTTTGATTCAAGCTTAAAGTATACAAAAGAATACTAGTGAGCAGAAGTGTGGTGTGAGGTGCAGCTCCTGTCTCTGGAAATAGCATTAGTACAAGTATTAGAATATAGCAACAAGTTAAGGTGACAGGATCACCAACAATAGAGGGTAAATTTAAGTTCTTCATTTTCCTCCTGAATGGCCAGAGCAGTCATCACAAGGATGGGAGAGATACAAAGATCCATTGTTCAGCTGTGGAGAAAGAAGTCTGTAGAGATTGGATATCAAAATGTATCTAACTGGTAGCTTATATTGGAGTGAGCAGAAACTAAATTAAAAGAATATGATTACTTTATTTATTAAGCAATCTTTATAGATAGATCAATAGATTTAGAGTTATGGATATGCATATAGATATACGGATATGTTCTTTCATAATTTAAGCTCTTTGATTAAGTGCAAATCACTTATCATAGTCTCTCAGATATCAGATATTGACTATCTTTTTTTCTTTTCTTTTTTTTTTTTTTTTGTGGTACGCGGGCCTCCCACTGTTGTGGCCTCTCCCGCTGCAGAGCGCAGGCTCCGGACGCGCAGGCTCAGTGGCCATGGCTCACGGGCTCAGCTGCTCCATGGCATGTGGGATCTTCCCGAACCAGGGCACGAACCCATGTCCCCTGCATCAGCAGGTGGACTTTCAACCACTGTGCCACCAGCGAAGCCTTTGACTACTATCTCGATGTAACTAATATTCAAAATGTCTCTAACACCAATTTTCCATGGTCATGAGTCATGTTCTCTTTGGCTGCATCACTGGTGCTAGGATGCCTTTGAAATTGACAGATGATAAGAGTCTCAGTCAATACCACCAGGTTGTGAGAATGTCTTCAAATGGGGTGTACACATGTACATTGTGCAGACAAAAAAACAACAACAACAAAAAACAGAATGCATCGTGATTCTGGCCTAGACTTACGTTCTGAATAGTTTTGAATTTATTTTTCATCATAAGATTTTAAGAAAAACAAATCACTTGTACCCATTGTTATCTCCATTTTGAGGCAGATGATCCGTGTTTATTAAACCCCTCCCAAATATATTTTCAATTGGGTAGGTCATATGACTTAGTGGCTGAGTAGCCAGGGAATGGCTAGAAATGAAGTATGATGCTCACAAACCCAAAATCATTCCCAAGCAAGCCGACATTTGTATTTCTGTCTGCCAACTGAATGGAAGAAATGAAAAGATTAGAGTAGAGTAGAGGATGAAAGGAATCTCAATCCCTGAATGACCACTTGGACAGAAGATTCCCAGGAGAGTTGTAAAACCTCAAGGATTAGCTCTGTGTTGGATGATTGTGTGAACAAGAAATAATATTTTATCTTGTAAAGCCATTGACATATCAGGGTTACTCAGCCTTTCCTTACCTCTAAAAGTCTTAAATGTTATCATCTAAACCTAAGTAGAGAAGATACTTTAAAAGTTGTTTTAAAAACTCTAGTAACACCAGAGTATGTAAAAGCAAACAAGCAAGTCTTACAGTCCTTTTGTAGTCTATATTTAAATGTCTCAGAAGTGAGGTTTGTGTAGAGAACACCAGCAAAATATTACAAGAGTGATTGAATCTAAACTCTTTGTTACATCTAAATTCTCAGTGAATACAATGTCTGTAATATTTTTTTAATGAAAACAATTCATTCCTTTCTATCAGAAGTAGCTTTTAAATAAAAGTTTCCTATCATAATATAGGAAGTCACCAGTTATGGCAAATAAAGTAGCTGTAAATTCTAAGTGACCAAGTAAGCAATATTTTTTTTGAACATCTTTATGGGAAAATAATTGCTTTACAATGGTGTGCTGGTTTCTGCTGTATAATAAAATGAATCAGCTATATGTATACATATATCCCCATATTCCCTCCTTCTTGTGTCTCCCTCCCAACCTCCATATTCCACCCCTCTATGTGGACACAGAACACCAAGCTGATCTCCCTGTGCTATGCAGCTAACTATCCCACTAGCTAACTATTTTACATTTGGTAGTGTATATATGTCAGTGCCACTTTCTTACTTCATCCCAGCTTACCCTTCCCCCGCCCCAGGTCCATTCTCTACACCAGCATCTTTATTCCTGTCCTGCCCCTAGGTTCATTAGAACCATTTTTTCTATTTTTTCTCAGTTTCCATATATATGTGTTCGCGTACAGTATTTGTTTTTATCTTTCTGACTTACTTCAATCTGTGTGACAGTCTCTAAGCCAATCTACCTCACTACAAATAACTCAATTTCATTTCTTTTTATAGTTCAATAATATTCCATTACATATATATATATATATATATATATATATATATATATATATATATACCAAAATCTTCTTTATCCATTTATCAGTCAATGGACACTTAGGTTGCTTCCATGTCCTTGTTATTGTAAATAGTGCTGCACTGAATATTGTGGTACATGTCTCTTTCTGAATTATGGTTTTCTCAGGGTATATGCTCAGTAGTGAGATTGCTGGGTCATATTGTAGTTTATTTCTGTTTTTTTAAGAAACCTCCATACACTTCTCCATAGTGGCTGTATCTACTTACATTCCCACCAACAGTGCAAGAGGGTTCCCCTTTTTCCACACCCTCTCCAGCATTTACTGTTTGTAGACTTTTTGATGATGGCCATTCTGACCAGTGTGAGGTGATACCTCATTGGAGTTTTGATTTGCATTTCTCTAATGATTAGTGATGTTGAATATCCTTTCATGTGTTTTTGGGCAATCTGTATATCTTCTTTGGAGAAATGTCTATTCAGGTCTTCTGCCCATTTTTGGATTGGGTTGTTTGTTTTTTTGGTATTGAGCTGTGTGAACTGCTTGCATATTTTGGAGATTAATCCTTTATCAGTTGCTTTGTTTACAAATATTTTGTCCCATTCCAAGGGTTGGCTTTTCTTCTTGTTTATGGTTTCCTTTGCAGTGCAAAAAGCTTTTAAGTTTCATTAGGTCCCATTTGTTTATTTTTGTTTTTATTTCAGTTTCTCTAGGAGGTGGGTTGAAAAGGACCTTGCTGTGATTTATGTCATAGAGTGATCGACCTATGTTTTCCTCTATGAGTTTTATAGTGTCTGGCCTTACATTCAGCTCTTTAATCCATTGTAAGCTTATTTTTGTATACGGTGCTAGGGAGTGTTCTAATTTCATTCTTTTACATGTAGCTGTCCAGTTTTCCCAGCACCACTTACTGAAGAGGCTGTCTTTTCTACATTGTATATTCTTGCCTCCTTTTTCAAAAGATAAGGTGATCATATGTGCATGGGTTTATCTCTGGGATTTCTATCCTGTTTCATTGATATATATTTCTGTTTTTGTGCCAGTACCATACTGTCTTGATTACTGTAGCTTTGTAGTATAGTCTGAAGTCAGGGAACCTGATTCCTCCAGCTCTGTTTTTATTTCTCAAGATTACTTTGGCTATTTGGAGTCTTTTGTGTTTCCATACAAATTGTGAAATGTTTTGTTCTAGTTCTGTGAAAAATGTCATTGGTAGTTTGATAGGGATTGCATTGAATCTGTAATTGCTTTGGGTAGTGTAGTCATTTTCACAATGTTAATACTTACAATCCAAGAACATGGTATATCTCTTCATCTTTTTGTATCATCTTTAATTTCTTTCATCAGTGTCCTATAGTTTTCTGCATGCAGATCTTTTGTCTCCTTAAGTAAGTTTATTCCTAGGTATTTTTATCTTCTTGTTGCAGTGGTAAATGGGAGTGATTTCTTAATTTCTCTTTCAGATTTTTCATCATTAGTGTATAGGAATGCAAGAGATTTCTGTGCATTAAATTTGTATCCTGCTACTTCACCAAATTCATTGATTAGCTCTCATAGTTTTTTGGTTACGTCTTTAGGATTCTCTATGTATAGTAAGTTACCTGCAACAGTGACAGTTTTACTTCTTCTTTTCCAATTTGGATTTCTTTTATTTCTTTTTCTTCTCTGATTCCTGTGGCTAAAACTCCCAAAACTATGTTGGGTAATAGTGGTGAGAGTGGGCAACCCTGTATTGTTCCTGATCTTAGTGGAATTGGTTTCAGTTTTCACCATTGAGAATGATGTTGGCTGTGGGTGTGTCATATATGACCCTTATAATGTTGAGGTAAGTTCTCTCTTTGCTTACTTTTGGGAGGGTTTTTATCATAAATGAGTGTTGAATTTTGTCAAAAGCTTTTTCTGAATCTATTGAGATAATCATATGAATTTTCTCCTTCAGTTTGTTAATATGGATTATCACATTGATTGACATGTGTATATTGAAGAATCCTTGCATCCCTGGGATAAACCCGACTTTTTCATGGTGTGTGGCCCTTTTAATGTGCTGTTCGATTCTGTTTGCTAGTATTTTGTTGAAGATTTTTGCATCTATATTCATCAGTGATACTGGCCTGTAGTTTTCTTTTTTAGGGACAATTTGTCTGGTTTGGGTATCAGGGTTATGGTGGGCTAGTAGAATGTGTTTGGGAGTGTTCCTCCCTCTGATACATTTTTGAAGAGTTTGAGAAGGATACATGTTAGCTCTTATCTAAATATTTGACAGAATTCGCCTGTGAAGCCATCTGGTCATGAACCTTTGTTTTTTAGAAGATTTTATTCACAGTTGCAATTTCAGTACTTGTGATTGGTCTGTTTATATTTTCTACTCCTTTCTGGTTCAGTCTTGGAAGGTTGTGCTTTTCTAAGAATTTGTCCATCTCTTCCAGGTTGTCCATTTGATTGGCATATAGTTGCCTGTAGTAATTTCTCATGATTCTTTGTATTTCTGCAGTGTCAGTTGTTACTTCTCCGTTTTCATTTATAATTCTGTTGATTTGAGTTTTCTCCCTTTTTTTCTTGGTGAGTCTGGCTAATGGTTTATCAATTTTGTTTATCTTCTCAAAGAACTAGCTTTTAGTTCTATTGATCTTTGTTATATATATATATTTTTTTCATTTATTTCTGATCTGATCTTCATGATTTCTTTCCTTCTGGTAACTTTGTTTTTTTTCTGTTCTTCATTTTCTAATTGCTTTAGGTGTAAGTTAAGGTTGTTTATTTGAGATTTTTCTTGTTTTTTGAGGTAAGATTGAATTGCTATATACTCCCCTCTTAGAAGCTTTTGCTGCATCCCATAGGTTTTGGGTCATCGTGTTTTAATTGTCTTTTGTTTCTAGGTATTTTTTGATTTTCTCTTTGATTTCTTCAGTGACCTATTTGTTATTTAGTAGTGTATTGTTTAGCATCCATGTGTTTGTAGTTTTGACAGTTTTTATCCTATGTTTGATATGTAGTCTCATAACATTGGGGTCAGAAAAGATATTTGATATGATTTCAATTTTCTTAAATTTATCAAGGCTTGATTTGTGACCCAAGATATGATCTATCTTGGAGAATATTCCATGAGCACTTGAGAAGAAAGTGTATTCTGTTGCTCTTGAATGGAATGTCCTATAAATATCAGTTAAGCCCATCTTGTTTAATGTGTAATTTAAAGCTTGTGTTTACTTATTGATTTTTCATTTTGGTTGATCTGTCCATTGGTGACAGTGGGGTGTTAAAATCCCCTACTATGAATGTGTTACTGTTGATTCCCCCTTTTATGGCTGTTAGTATTTTTCTTATGTATTGACGTGCTCCTAATTTGGGTGCATAAATATTTACAATTGCTATATATTTTTCTTGGATTGATCCCTTGATCATTATGTAGTGTTCTTCTTTGTCTCTTGTAATAGTCTTTCTTTTAAAGTCTATTCTGTCTGATATGAGAATTGTTACTCAAGTTTTGTTTTGATTTCCATTTGCATGGAATATCTTTTTCCATCCCCTCACTTTCAGTCTGTATGTGTCACTAGGTCTGAAAATGGGTCTCTTGTAGACAGCACATATATGGGTCTTGTTTTTGTATCCATTCAAGCAGTCTACATATTTTGGTTGGAGCATTTAATCCATTTACATTTAAGGCAATTAACTATATGTATGTTCCTATTACCATTTTCTTAATTGTTTTTGGTTTATTTTTGTAGGTCATTTCCTTCTCCTGTGTTTCCTGCCTAGAGAAATTCCTTTAGCATTTGTTATAAAGCTGGTTTGGTTTTGCTGAATTCTCTTAACTTTTGCTACTCTGTAAATATTTTAATTTTTCTGTCGAATCTGAATGAGATCCTTGCTGGGTAGCATAATCTTGGTTGTAATTTTTTCCTTTTCATCCCTTTAAATATGTCCTGCCACTCCCTTTTGGCTTGTAAAGTTTCTGCTGGAAGTTCAGCTGTTAACCTTATGAGGATTCCCTTCCATGTTATTTGTTGTTTTTGCCTTGATGCTTTTAATATATTTTCTTTGTATTTAATTTTTGATAGTTTGATTAATATGTGTCTTGGTGTGTTTCTCCTTGGATTTATCCTGGATGGGTCTCTGCACACTTCCTGGGATTGAATGACTATTTCCTTTCCCATATTAGGGAAGTTTTCCACTAAAGTCTCTTCAAATATTTTCTCAGTCCCTTTCTTTCTCTCTTCTTTTTCTGGGATCCCTATAATTCAAATGTTGTTATATGTAATGTTGTCCCAGAGGTCTCTGAGACTGTCCTCAATTCTTTTCATTCTTTTTTCTTCATTCTGCTCTGTGACTGTTTTTTCCACTATTTTATCTTCCAGGTCACTTATCCGTTCTTTTATCTCAATTATTCTGCTATTGATTCCTTCTAGATAATTTTTTAATTTCATTTATTGTGTTGTTCATTATTGTTTGTTTGCTCTTTAGTTTTTCTATGTCCTTGTTAAACATTTCTTGTATTTTTATTATTACATTTCTATTTCCAAGATTTTGGATCATCTTTACTATCATTACTCTGAATTCTTTTTCGGGTAGACTGCCTATTTCCTCTTCATTTGTTTAGTCTGCTGGGTTTTTACCTTGTTCCTTCATCTGCTGCATATTTCTCTGTCTTCTCATTTTGTTTATCTTACTGTGTTTGGGGTCTCCTTTTTGCAGGCTGCAGGTTCATATTTCCTGTTGTTTTTGGTGTCTGCCTCCAGTGGGTAAGGTTGGTTTAGTGACTTGTGTAGGCTTCCTGGTGGAGGGAACTGGTGCCTGTGTTCTGGTTGGTGGGGCTGGATCTTGTATTTCTGGTGGGCAGGACTGTATCCAGTGTTGTGTTTTGGGTTGTCTGTGAGCTTAGTATGATTTTAGGTGACATTTCTGCTAATGGGTGGGGTTCTGTTCCTGTCTTGTTAGTTGATTGGCACAGGACATCCAGCATTGGAGCTTGCTGGCCATTGGGTGGAGCTGGGTCTTAGCCCTAAGATGGAGATCTCTGGGAGAGTTGTCACTGATTGATATTATGTGGGGCTGGGAAGTCTCTGGTGGTCCAATGTCCTGAACTCATATCTCCCACCTCAGAGGCTCAAGCCTGACACCAGGCTCGAACACCAAGACCCTGTCAGGCACACAGCTAAGAAGACAAAGGAGAAAAAAAAGAAAGAAAGACAATAATAATATATTTTTAAAAAATATTAAAATCGAAAAATAATAATAATAATAAAAAGAAGAGAACAACCAAACCAATAAACAAATCCACCAATGATAACAAGTGCTAAAAGTATACTAAGATAAACTTAAAAGTCAGAAACAAATCAGTCATAGACAGCAGACCCCAAGTCTACAGTTACTTCCAAAGTCCACTGCTTCAATTTTGGGATGATTTGTTGTCTATTCAGGTGTTCCACAGATGCAGGATGCATCAAGTTGATTTTGGGGATTTAATCTGCTGCTCCTGAGGCTGCACAGAGAGGTTGTCCTTTCTGTTCTTTGTTTGTACAGCTCCTGAGGTTCAGCTTTGGATTTAGCCCCACCTCTGCATGTAGGTCACACTGAGGTATTTACTCCAGGCCAGACAGGATGCAGTTAAAGTAGTGGCTGATTAGGGGGCTCTGGCTCACTCATGCCTGGGGGAGGGAGGGGTACAGAATGCAGGGTGAGCCTGCAGTGGCAGAGGCCAGTGTGACGTTGCAACAACCTGGGGAGCGCCATGTGTTATCCCAGGGAACTTGTCCCTGGATCACGGGATCCTGGCAGTGGCGTGTTGCACAGGCTCCCGGAGCTTGTGGATAGTGACCTGTGTTTGCACACAGGATTCTTGGTGGCTGTTGCAGCAGCGTTAGTGTTTCATGCCTGTCTTTTGGGTCCAAGCTGTTAGTCGAGCTCATGCCCATCTCTGGATCTCCTTTAGGTGGGGCCCTGCCTTCTGTGGGTAAACAGGGAAGGAATCCCCTCTCCTCGTGCACCCTGAAACAATGGTCTCTTACATCTTACGCAGGTGCAGACTTTTTCCCAAACTCCCTCCTGAATAGCTGTGGCACACTAGCCCCCATAAGGCTGTGTTCACACAGCCAACACCAGTTCTCTCCCTGGGATCTGACCTCTGAAGCCAGAGCCTCAGCTCCCAGTCCCCGCCCACCCCAGTGGGTGAGCAGACAAGCCTCTCAGGCTGGTGAGTGTTGGCCGGCACTGATCCCCTTTGTGGAAATCTCTGTGCTTTGCCCTCTGCGCCCCTATTGCTGCACTCTCCTGCATGGTTCCAAAGCTTCGCACCCCCTCCCACCCTATCCAACCTCTGTCTTTGCCAGTGAAGGGGCTTCCTAGTCTGTGGAAACTTTTCCTCCTTCACAGTTCCCTCCCAGAGGTGCAGGTCCTGTCCTTATTCTTTTGTCTCTGTTTTTTCTTTTTTTTCGTTTGCCCTACCCAGGTATGTGGGGAATTTCTTGCCTTTTGGGAAGTCTAAGGTTGTCTGCCAGTGTTCAGTAGGTGTTCTGTAGGAGTTGTTACACATGTAGATGTATTCTTGATGTATTTGTGAGGAGGAAGGTGATCTCCACGTCTTACTCCTCTGCCACCTTGGAGGTCCTCCCTGACGAATTGCAATATTTTTAAAGTTACAAATTGGACAAAAATTATAGCATGCACAAATTAGTTAATTAATATGATGCCAAAAGACAGTGATAGCCTGAGGAAAAATTTGCAACACGTGAAAGACAAAGGATTAATATCACCCATGAAGAATTTTTATAAATGTTTAAGAGACACAAACCATGAATAGCAAATTAAGCAAATGATTTTTATCGCAATCAATGAAAGGCAAAAACCTCAAATGTGGGCTTCCCTGGTGGCACAGTGGTTGAGAGTCCGCATGTCAATGCAGGGAACACGGGTTCGTGCCCTGGTCCGGGAAGATCCCACATGCCACGGAGCAGCTGGGCCCGTGAGCCATGGCCGCTGAGCCTTCGCGTCCGGAGCCTGGGCTCTGCAACGGGAGAGGCCACAACAGTGAGAGGCCCGTGTACCACAAAAACAAAAACAAAAACAACAACAAAAAAATCCTCAAACGTATGAAAACCTAAAATTTCAAAAGTAGTCAAAGAATTAAGAGGAAAATAAGGTACCGTTTTCAGCTCATCATCTACCTTTTAAAAAATTTCTAGTATGTTTCCCTCAGCATCCTAAGTGCCAGAGTGCTATCCTTTTCAACACAAAGATACCAGTACTTAATGATTTATGATGATAAATGCTTACTGGCAAGAACAGAAATATCCTTGATTCTCATCAGTGAAGTAGAGATTGAGTAAATTACGAAGTATCTTCCTTATGTGATACTGTATAGCTTAAATAACAACAACGAGCTCTCAGCATATAGAGTGGAGGCAGGTTCATCATTTATAGTAACAAGTAAACAAAAACGAACATACAGAAATATGCGCAAAATAGAATCCTCTCTCTGTAAAACATAACACAAAACAAACAAATGAAAAAACTTACAGGTGTATGTATGTATGTGTGTATGTATGTGTGTAAGTATGTGCGTTTGCATCCTAGGGTCATTCAGGGCCTCATGTGTTCTAGGCAGTATTGGAATACCTCAGTGAAACCAAAGAGTAAGAAGACCCTGAGTGTGAAAAACTTACATTTTAATAGGGAAAGATAGACAATAACAATAAAAATAATGGTGGTAAAGTATAGAGTACGTTAGAAACTGTTATGTGCTGTGGAAAGGACACAGAGTAGCATGAAGTGGTGGTAGGGTTTCAGGGTAAGTGAGTTACTATCTTGAATGCAGTGGTGAGGATTCAAATCACAGTTCCTTACTGGGATGGGGCCCTGGCAAATTTTAAGACATGAGAACTAAGCAATGAAACCCGGATCAATAAAGATACAAAAGCCTGTCATAGGCACAGGTTACTTAAGATTAAGATGGTGGATCCTTCCTTAGAAATGAAGAAATGAATATACATTTCAAGAAACTTCTTGTTTGAAAGCCCTTAAGATAGCTGAAGACTGTCAGAAACAATAAGAAAAAAATTAGCAACAGTAACTAGAATCTGTAAGGTTTCATTTTAGAAATATGGATGAAAGGAAAAAATTAGAATTATTAAAATATTACAAATAATAATGTTATAAATCAGTAAGAGGAAAGAGGAAAGATAGAGTTTTATCCCAAATATTTTGATAGAAATGTAGTATAACTTTAGATAATGGCTATCATCTATTCCTATTTAAATGAAAGGGTGCACTAAAACTGTTAAAAGTAAATAGACTGATTACAAATCAGTGGAACACAATGAAACAGACACATTAAAAAGTCAGTGGAGAATAATATTTTAAAAATAGATTAAAATATTCAGTTCTAAGTAAAGAAAAATCCAGTTCAAAGTAACTTAGCCCTTAAGAATATTATCTCACTCAACATCAAAGTTCAGTTAGGTCAAATTTCAGGCAGGGATTGATCAGAGCTCTTGTGTGCTTCCCCAGTTTCTTTCTCAGTATTTCTCTTCTTACCAGGTTGAATTTGGTCTCAGCTTCACTTCTCTAAAGGTAGTAAAATAGCTGAAGCTGTTGCATAATTTACAATTATAAACACTAAACACTGTCCAGAAGAAGGCAGAGTTTCATTTCCTCAACTTGGCTTCAGTCTGATTGGAGAAAGGGAGATAGAGTGTCCAACCCTGAATCATTTATGCCAAGATGATAACATTTTATGGGTTGTCTTGTGCCACTCAAGTTACATCCCTGGAGCTGAGAGAAGAGTCAATCAATCAAACACACAAATCTCAGGATTCCTACATAGTGGGAGATTAGTAGAGTGGATGGCAGGAAGTCAACCAACCATGCCCAATAAAATCACCATAAGAAGTAGTAAACAGCAAAAACAATGCTGTGGCAAGCAAAAATTAAAGAGAAGAAAGACCAGAGAAACTCTTCCAGTGAACAGAAGGAATTAATTGGAAACAAAACAGCATTTGGTACATAGAAAAATAGACCACAAAGAGGTAATCTGCAAATAAATAAAACAGAATACACAAAACACAAATGATAATCAATAGCATAATAGCACAAGAAGAAAAAAAACTTTCCACACTGGAAAGGAACTTAGATTGGAATGCAGAAACTATAATAAAATATAGTGTGGTGAAATTAGTAAATCTCAATGAGAAAGAAATGATCAAATATCTCAAGAAGACATTTTTCTCAAATGAGTATTAAGCACTATATGTATTTTCCATATGTGACCTTACTTAGTTTCAGTCCTCACTGTTATAAAACTGTGAGAGAAGTCCTATCATCTCCCACTGATGCTTGAGGAAATTGAAGCTGCAAAGGATTTAAACAACACAACTGCTCGAGTTATCAAGCTTCCATTTGAACACAGGTCCACTCAAAACAAAATTGCCATGTCTTCAATTGTCCCATTTAAGAAAGCAAAATGAAAGGGCCGCTTGCCAGAAGTTTGAATAAAAAGTAGAACTCTGTTATAACACTCTTGCTGTTGATATGAATTTGCAATGATCATGGAAACTAAATACTCATTATACAGATAAGGGAATAGGAACTCTGTCCTCTCCTCTCCCCACTGAGTGACTTTCCACTAACCTGAGCCAAAACTGGTTTTTCACTAATCCACGCTCAGCAAATGAGCAGTGTCCCAAAGTGAAAGAATCTCCCCTCTGTGTTCCCAGTAATAGATGCACCTAACTGACAGGTAAATATTTATAAGCTTCTCTACAACTAATAAAAGGATATATTCAGTCCTATTAAAACAAGTTAAAACATGGCAGTGGAAAGATATTTTAGCAAAACTATTTCTGTTTCCAACTTCCAAAACACTAGCTTCCTGTAATTTGGGTTTGCCCTTGTTAACGTACAACATTCTTAGTGGTTGGAAAATCTTCAAAGAAAAACAAAGAAAGAAAAAATAAATAAAACCAAACAATTGTTTTCTTTTTTTTTTTAATGCCAAAGAGCATGAAAAATATAGAATAGTTTAAGAAAACAAATATGCTTTGGCATAAAAGGAGATAAGATATTGTATTCCTACTCTTTCCCAAACTAACCAGATATAACAACACATGGGCTTGGGAAAGAAAGTTTTAACATAGGAAACAAAACAGAGTTTGCTTGTTGTGGTGGGTTACCCAGTGCTAACACTGACATTGAATGAGCTTTATTTTCCTCTGAGTTACCAAATTGTGATTAAGTAAACATTCTTTGTACACAGACCATTCATTAAAACACAAACAAAAAATAAACAAAAGCAACTTTATTCAACATCAATTGTATGTGTTGTGGTTTGAATTGTATCTCCCCTACTCCCACCAAGCCATATGTAGATGTCCTAATCCCTAGTACCTCACTAGGTGACTTGGAAGTAGTCTTAGCTGATATAATTAATTGAGTAAAGATAGAGTCATATTGGAGTAAGGTGGGCCCCTAATCCAATATAACTAGCATTCTGTAAAAAGGGGAAATTTGAAGACAGAATCCAAGCTGTCCAGAAATTTGGACACACAGGGAAAGCATCATGTGAGTATGAAGGCAGAGATCAGAGTGATATAGTAGAAACCAAGGAATGCTGGAGGTTGTTAGCAAATCTCCAGAAGCTAGGAGAGAGACATGGAACAGATTCTCCCTCACAGCCCTCAGAAACGAACGACTCAATGGGTATCTTGATTTGGACTTCTAGCCCCTAGAACTGTGAGACAATATATTTCTATTGTCTCAGTCACACAGTTTGTGGTACCCTGTTTTGGCAGTCCTAGCAAATAAATACAGCATGTAATAAGCTATTCCTTGGGGGGGATACTTATACAAATATGATTAATATATGTAAACAACAGACCACAATACAAGTGTAAACAAGATATTTATTCCCTGGGTGGAAAAAAGAGAGGCAAAATACAGAGGAAGACATAAAAGCCAGCAACTGTGCGTTCTGGGCACAAAGTATATACTCAGGAGCACAGGCATGCCCAGTCTTTTTTTAAGATTAGGCTATTTTGGTTTTAAGCGCAATAGCCTCAGTGTACGGGGTGAAAGAGCTTTTCAGGGGCACATAGGTATACTTGAAATGGTAAAAAACCAAACCAAACCAAACCATCCTCAATCTATACAATTATCATCATAAAATAGAGATTTTAAAATGTTAATGAAATATCTACACATGTAGCATGTAAACTTGATAATTAAGAAGGTAATACTCAAAAGAAGTTTATAATATTTGAAAAGTATGTGAAGGCTAGAATATGCTTGATTTGGCATGGACTTTCAAGATTGTATGTTAATTTTCAAGAAATAAAAACCAAACATAAATTAAACAGAACTCACTCATAGTTCAAATAACAATTTCAAAAGAAAAAATTGTATACAATTCTGTCAATATTTTCAAGCATACACTGATATTCATTTTGAGATGTGGGTGTGTTTTAATATGTATATATATATATATATATATATATGATATTACAGAGAATCTCTGAGTGCTATAATGCCTAGGGTATTGTGACTCTTAAAATGTGACATATCAGGGGTCTGATGGAATATTTGGCAGTGAAGCCATGATTAGTTACCTTATAGGTTTGTGAAAAACTAATTTAAAACACTAAAAAAGGCTAACATTGACAAAGCAAATAAGTTATTAACAAACCAGAAATGGTTCACTTTAGCCCTTAAGAAAATAATTTTAATATTTTCAGTTGAAAAAAAGATTGAAAACATGAGATATTTGTATAAACTTTAAGTGAAAAACATGAAAATTTCATAGGATTTTTTTTAAAATTCAAAAATGAAGCTCCTCAATAGTCTTACAGATTTTGAATCAATGTGACATGTGGCTAAGATAGGAAATCTAGATTTGTCTCCTAGAGTGATTTTTCAATGAAAAAAATGTAGACTTTCCAAAATTAACAGAAAAGCCAGGAGATATCCCAAACTATTTCAATTGAGTGAACTTCATGTTCCTTGAATGTTTCTTGTTACTAATATTTTCATCAAATCAAATATTTTGATTTGAAAAAAGTTGCTTTTGTCTTCTTTCCTAAAGTGTTTCATTTAAATAGTGCCAATTATGAGTATTTTGACTTAAAAAATTGTCATTGATGTTTGGATTGGTTCTCAATTCCCATTTCATCTTCCTTCTACTTGAAGAGGCCGGAAAGATTAAATCACCTTTCCAAGACTTCTTTGAAGCTTGGGTACTGAAAGTGAGTTAGGGTCATTCAAACAAAGGCACACAAGCACCATCAGAAGGCAGATATGAGTCATAGACAATCTCTCTGCAATTTCTTAACATTGCTGCTGCTCGGAACGGTTCAGGAGATAACAGGATTCATTCTTCAGAAACCCTGGGTGTCAAGAAAAAGAGGCCATTGTTGTGGTTCCCTTACTTTTAGAATGAAGCTTTGAAAATCTATTTTTTTAGCTTCCTGATGTTCAAACTAGTTTGACTTCAATGGTGACCACAAGAAAATAACTCTCCTTTCAGATTCATTTTAGAATTTGTTTCTTCGACACTTTCAGTTACTATACACCTACATTACATCAAATACCTACATTATGCCCTGTTTTCCTTAAAATATCTAACGTGGTTTATATTTTCCAAATGGAACTCTTACTAATACATAAGTTTAAATCAAACTACAATATGTATGTTAAAACGTTCAGAAATATAGTCTCCATACTTTATGGAACAACCTTCTGAGTGTATTTAAAAGGTGCTATGAGCTGAAAGTGTTTGTGGACCACTGTGTCTGTGATGTGTAAATCATGGATAAAGCTTTAAAGATGATGATGAATCAAAAACAGTGATGTCAAGGGAGAGATAAAAATTTATTTTCTAGAGGTTTTTTTTCAGAGTTTTAAAAAATCTTCTTTTGTATCAACTCAATTCATTTTCCAGAGAAAATTATCAAGACTTTGCTTAGAAAGTAATGGGATTTCAGTCCCTGTGTGGGAGACAGTAAAGTAGAGTGGGAAAAAGAGGAAGAATGGTATACTACTACTATATTTTTCTTTTAAGGGAAAAAAAAAAATTAAGAAGGACCTCTTGTGACAACAGTTCCAATTCAATTTCAGGTTTCATTAAATATACATGACCCTCTCGTCACATATCAAACTCAGTACAATATAAGTGATCCAAAATAATAATTCTTAGATGTCAGTAACATGCAATAAACCAGAAAATACTAATGCTGATAGTTGAACATAATGATTACAAGTTCCTTATTTAAGAACAGAAGCACAGATACTCTAATATTCTTGGTCAAGGCCAGAGATCTATTTAGATTTGAAAACTGGACTAGAATCTTGATTTAATTCTATTTATTCTATTAGGCACATTGTTTCCTCTGGTCAGTGGGCTCTGTTTAATTCATTAGAAAGATCCATTCATGAATGAGACTAGGTAATTAGCTACTTAGTATACTGTTTGGAGGCATAGTTACCTTTCCAGCATTTGGAGAACAATGAGTAAATATGAGTTTAAGGAAAGGGAACTACCACACAGATAATTTGGAAAAAGAAAAAAAAAAAAACTATGGCTACCCTTGTTCTACTCAAGCCCTTCTCTGACTATGCTTGACTCACCTTCAAGTTACAGGAGTGATCTTCATGTTCCCCAATGAGTATACTCTTGAGTCACTCTTACCTGGAGCTGAGCACTTAAACTTCCCCTTGGACTAAAGAAAATAATTTTATTGCTGCCTTTCTTTCTTACCAAGTCTAAAGAACACTTCTCTAGTGCTCATTTCCTGCCCCGCGTCTGGCTGTTTTCTAAGCTGACTGGGCTTGAGAAAATTCCAACTCTTTTCATGGAAAACAGCACTCTCTACTTACAGAAGTTGGCCTTGTCTTAGGACTTTATGAATATAATCAATCAGAACACATGAATTCTACATATCACTACATTTGTCTATATCTGAGTTATTCCATATAAAAATAACTCTATAAATGCATCTTTAATTGGAGATTCTACAGTAGACGTCAGCAATCCCAGTCCAGTTGTCTTTATGCTTCAGCTAGTGTGGGATCCATATATATCACAACACCCTTGCTTTCAATATCTTGAAGAAACGCTAGAACAAGACTGCACACACAATACACTTGCCAAGAAACAATAAATATAATTAAGATAAATACAGTCTAAATTCATATCTATAAAGAAACATTTTAAAGTGGGATCTTAATCTTCAGACATAATGAATGAAGAGTCTTTTTATATTACTTGGTAGCACAGTTTAGTTTCTTGGAGCCAGGATGTCTGGAGAATCAACATCCCAGAATGGGAACTTCTCTTAAACATTGCATCATTAAAAGCCCATTAAAGTGATTATCTGCAAACAATAAAATTCCCTGCTCTGAATGTAAATTCAAGTCTCAAACTCAAAAATCATAAACCCAGTTTATAGCTTTCAAGTGTCTAGGTTTTCTGTTTTATAATCATGAAAGTTAATGAAAAACAAACCAAAATGAAAAAAAAAAATTATGGTGTCCAGGATCACCTGTTGCATACTGAAACCTTAAACTTTTTGAGATGGCAAGGTATTGCAAAAGAACAACAAGGCCAAAGGGAAAGTATCAATCACAAGACTGAGACAGCAAAAATAAAATGCATTGACTTGATAATGGTTAAGCCCTCCCAGGATTTCAGTCATTGTTCAGTTTTCATATAGACCCTGTGATTTGCATATTCAGGAAATTCTCATTGTTCTTTTCTTATTTAGTGTATCTTTTTATGTCCTGTATTAGTTGGAGAGTTGGAGAGGGCTGCCATAGCACAATATCATGGACTAAGTGACAAACCACAGAGGTTTATTTTCTCACTGTTCTAGATACTGAAAGTATGAGATCAAGGTGTGAAAAGAGTTAATTCTTTCTGAAGACTCTTACTGACTTGCAGACACCATCTTATCTGTCTTCACATCTTTCCTTTGTACCTATGTGTCTACATCTTCTTTTTTTTTTTTTTTTTGCGGTACACGGGCCTCTCACTGTTGTGTCCTCTCCCATTGCGGAGCCCAGGCTCCGGACGCGCAGGCTCAGTGGCCATGGCTCACGGGCCCAGCCGCTCCGTGGCATGTGGGATCTTCCCGGACCGGGGCACGAACCCATGTCCCCTGCATCGGCAGGCGGACTCTCAACCACTGTGCCACCAGGGAAGCCCCCATCTTCTTTATAGAGACATTAATCATAGTGGATTGGGGACCACACTAATTAGATTACTTTAATTTAATTAGCTCTTTAAATACTATCTTAAATGCAGTCATATTTGAGGTACTGGGAGTTACTATGGGAGAAACATTTCAACCAATAACATGTTACCTATTCCAGTTTGCCCTTTATCCTTCTAATTTCCCTGGAAATGTCTGTGCTCTCTTAGTCAAATCAATACAGATATTAAAATTAATATTGTGATGTAACTTCTCCCAGTTTATGCAATATAAATGTTTAAAACTTCATACAATATTCTATAATCCTTTTTGGGTCTTGTGGTCTTTTCTTTCAAAAATGAATTATAAGAATACCAAATGTCAGGAAATATTGCTCAGCAAATAGGAGTATAATGGATATTTATTATCTACTGTATGAAATCAAAACATTGAACATTTTTATTACCCCTTATTTTGAACACCTAGGATGTACATGATATTTTCTGCTATTATAAATAACATAATAAATACACTTATACAGAAATATTTATGGATACATTTAATTATCCTATAAATAAATTCCTGGAGAGGCAAATCACCATTCCTATGTGTGTGAACATTTCTAAGACTTTTAAGATATTCTTTCAAACTGCTTTTCAGAAAGAAGTTACCATCACAGATCATACCACAGTAGATCACCAGTAAAAAAATAAATCACATCAATTTTTTCAAAAGGATATACAAAAGTGACTATTTATTATTTTTCAAATTGCACTTCCTCATTAAGTTGACAATACTTTGGCTTTTTAGCTAGTTTTTCATTTAGTTATGCATATCTTTTGCCAATTTTTCTATTGATGTATTTGTACTTATCTAATTGATCTCTACCCAGTTATCATAAAGGTCAATTTGATTATAGTGACTTGTACACACTTCTACTTCATTAATATATATTTTCTTACTTGAGTTATACCTATTTTATCTTACAGGAAACCTCATCTTAGAATATTTGAAGCATTTTCTATAATAGAGAAGAATTGTCTAAATTTCGAGTCCATGTACCTACTTTGTGTATTTGTGTGCATAAGAAAAACAGAAAATTCAGAATAGTTCAGCTAAGTCTTTGTGTTTCTAATTTGCTTTATTTAGTTTAGTAGAAAATAAATGCAATTTGATCACTTTAATTTTCCTCTCCTTGCTTTATATCAGGAAACTCTACATTTCTTTTAAGAATGGAGTAGAAGGGGATTCCCTGGTGGCGCAGTGGTTGAGAGTCCGCCTGCCGATGCAGGGGACATGGGTTCTTGCCCTGGTCCGGGAGGATCCCACATGCCGCGGAGCGGCTGGGCCCGTGAGCCATGGCTGCTGAGCCTGCGTGTCCAGAGCCTGTGCTCCGCAACGGAGAGGCCACAGCAGTGAGAGGCCCGCATACCGCAAAAAATAAAAATAAAATAATAAAATAAAATAAAGAATGGTGTAGGAATGGAGTTGCTTTATTGTCATTCCCTTAATTGATGGTAGGTTCTCTACACCACTGACACAGGAAAGTTCCTTTATGGGATAAACACAGCTGCATACTATCAGGGAAAGGGAAACTCCATATAAAAATTAGATAAAAGGACTAACAATATATATCTTGAAGGGGAAAAAAAGTTGTGTTTTGTGTGTTGGAAGCTGCAAAAATTTTGTAAAATTTTGTGCTGGTGGAGACAGTAGTTATGGAAGGATGTGATGGTCTTTAATATTGGAACGGTTGTTATTTATAACAGAAGAATGGTGAAGCGTATGCTAAATGACTGCATAACTGCTGATACTGGTACTGCAACCATCAGTAAAAATTAAGGTAGGAATTTGTTCTACATAAGATGATCCTTCTAAAATTATAGCTTTTAAAAGAATAGAGTATAAAGACTTCCTGTGATGTAATGAGACACCTGTCACTGGAAAATTCAAATTGTAGCCCTATTATAATCTGTCAAGAAATATTTCAGGATATAGTCCATAACATTGGCTAAATCAGGATAAACAGCTATGAAGACCTCCTACAGTTTATTGATTTTCATCATTCTCAGATAATTTAGCTATGTTTTACTATAGTTCCATTAAAAATAACAGGAATTTATTTATTGTCACATATTAAAATACAGAAAATGTGTCAAAATAAAATTTATAATGTGATTAGATGCACACTCTTTTTTGTAATTACTGAAATCTTGGTAACATGTTTTCATTAATTTTGAGGGTATTGATTTAATTGAAGGTAAGGTAGTTATTATAAGTTCAAAGGAAGTACATAAAACTGGCTTTTGCAAAATAAATGTTTGAAGAGTGCTTTTAATGGTGATATTTTATTACAAATTATATATATAAATAATTAGGTGGACTAAAAGGGATAATATTGAATCTTTGTGTGGCTTCAAGAAAATATAATTGTTAAAATATAATGTGTCATCAACATCAAATTATTTCATTTTGTTCTCTCTTCAAACCGATGTCCCCCTAAGCCTTCCACATGCAAATCTGAGCCATGAGTCCTAAATATTCCATGATAGCAGGGGGCAAGTAATGAATGCCTTCAACAAACAAACAGCTGAAAAACAATCAGGCTTGAAAATTCAGGTTTGGTACATAGAAAGCTTTTTCTGAATACTGGAAACCAAGCCTAGAAGTTACAGGTCATGTGCTTATAGCTATATTCCTTAGTGCGAGGAAGATGCTGCTTCTATAATGGCATTAAAAATAATTTTTCAGAATGAGCTTCGTAATGGTTGATTCATAGTGGCTCCTATTAATGACATTGTAAAAAAAATCTGAAAAATTATTTCAATTTTCAGATTAATATGAGATACCACTTTTTAACATTGCTCTTATAATCTAGTAAATATCCATCCATTTAAGTGAATGTTTAAAGCAACTATTTAATTTTGATATGTTTATTATAGTACTATTATTTAAAATTCTATATTTAAAAGTAGATGCTTTCATGTTGTGGTACCACGAGGTGACAATATGGTAAAGATACAAGGTCCAAATCTTCACTCAAGCATAGGAGAGCATATTACTCAATCATTTTCTTAATATAGGTTACAAAGCTTTTCTAAGCCAACTACCTCCAAACTTTATCCAAGTATCCTTTTTAACTAAAATTCCGTGGCAACACTATAAACATAGAAATTTGTAGCTAAAATAACTTAGGTATAATCTAAGCCATCTAGATGGAGTAGAATTCTTGGAAGAAGTAAAACCTTATACCAATATACGTACATGAGAAAGAAGGTAAATTTTGCACAATCCCAAGAAGTGAGTTTCATTAGAGCTATCAGGGTGGGACACAAATAGCAAGAGCCTAGGTAAGAAATGAGTTTACTCTTGAATGAAATAATAGGAATGGAACAATAATTTAGTGTGGTGGAAATGTAAGTTGAATTTTCTTTTACTCCATCTCCTGTTTCTCCTCCTCTTCTTCCTTTTTCTTTTTTTTGATAAGAACTACCAGACAATGTTTTAGAGTTTACTTAATATTAGTATTACTTACTATTTAAATATTTTATGTACTTTGCCTTGCACTTTTTTTGGAGGAAGACTTTTGATAACAAATTCAATTGAGTTAATAGATATAGAACTATTCAGACTTTCTATTTTTTCTTCTATCAGTTTCAGTGTGTTTTATTTCTCAAATAATTTGTCCATATCATCAAAGTCTTCAGTTTTGTTGCAATAAAGTTGTTCATAAATATTCTGCTATTATACATGTATTGTCATTAGAATTTGTAATGATATATCTTATATCATTCCTGATATTAGTAATTTTCTATTTTCTGACATAGTTTTTCCTTGGTATGTCTTGCTAATAGATTATCAATTAACTGATCTTTAAAAAAACAAAGCAGAAAACAAAACTTTGTCTTTTTTAACTTACACAATTGTCTATTTTATACTGTTAGAAAATAAATCTATTATTAATATCTGCTATCTTTATTATTTTTGTTTTACTTAATTTGTGTATAAATTGCTCATCTTTTTCTAGCTGTATAAGATGGAAAATCATATCAGTCATTTAAAACCTTCCTTCTTTTCTTAAAAGATTTAAAGTTATAAATTTCCTCTAAGTACAATTTTATCTGCGTTCCACAAATTTTGATAAGTTCAGTTGTATTTATAATTAACTTCAAAACATTGTATACTTTTCTTGTGACTTCTTTTTTATTGGGTTCATTATTTAGAAGTATATTGTTTAATTTCCAAAAATTTTGGACTATTCTGGCTAAAACTGTAATTGACATCAAATTTAATTTCATGGTTGTCAAAAAATACTCCAAGTTTTTAGTCTTTCTCCATAAGTATGAAAACAAGTATCTTTCACTTACCACACGCTACTTAGTACTTCACCACTTAATGTGAAATGTGAGAACCTTGAAATAATATTTTATATACATCTCCATTCTACGTATTAATGATCATATATTTTAAATCTACTTATACTCTCACAATTCAATGTTATAATCTAACATTCAACCATCAATTTTATCTTAAAGAAATTAAAAGAAAAAATATAGTCCTTTCATTTTACCTACAACTCTCATTTCTGATGGTCTTTATTCCTTCGTATAGTTCCTATAGTGTTTCCATCTGGTGTCATTTTACTTTAGTCTAAAGAGTTCCTTTTAGTGTTTCTTATAGTACAAGACTTGAGAAATTGAAAACGTTCTCAGTTTTAGTTACCTAAAAATATATTTATTTGGCTATTGTAAGTTATTTTGACTGGACATAGACATTTGAATTGAAAATTGTGTTTCTGTTTTCATTAAAGATAATTTAAATTTTGTCTCCTTACCTTCATTCTTTCTATGTGAAGTCAGCCATTATTTATATCTTTGTTTCTTTGTAAATACTGTATCTTTTTTCCCTCTGGCTATTCAATATGTATATACATATATATTCTTTGGTTTCTATTAGTTTGACTGTGATGCATCTAGGTACAGTTTTCATTGTTTTTTCCTGCTTGGAGTTTGCTAAGCTACTTGTGTCTGTAGGTTGGTGTTTTTCTCCAAACTTGGGGTGTTTTTGGCCATTAAAATTTCAAATATTTTCTTCTTTCTTTCTGAGAACTTGTATGTCAGATATTTTGATATTGTTTGACAAGTTCCTGAGGCTGTATTTAAAATTTTTTTGTTTGTTTTTAAAATTGAGTAATTTTTGTTGATCGTTAAAGTCATCAACACTTTACTCTACCCTCTCCAATCTGTTGTAAAGCTCATATATATATATATAAAGAGATTTTACTTTTTAAAGCAGTTTTAGATTTTAGATTTAGTTCCTCCTTCTTTAAGGTTGAATACCTACATAAATTATTTAGAATTCTTCTGCATGGGAGATTTGTCACTTTTCTCCCATGTATTAATGTATTTAATCATGAATTTGTATATCACTGTGGACTTATGGAAATGTATATCATACTTTAGATGATAAGCTTATCTACTTTATTCTCTTGCCCAGATCAGTCCAGCTTTAGACTTTGGATGCTCTTTCAGTTGATTACCCAATGTGTTTATGTTTTCATCATGTGTATTGCCCTTTTCAGTTCCTTGAAGTTTGAATCTCCCTTGAGATTCCTTCTTGGTTAAATAATTATGACCATTATTTCCTTTATGTCTTGATATACTTATATAACAGTTGCTTTAAATTGCCTATCATCTAATCCTAACACCTGCGTCTTTTCAGGGTTCTTTTATATTGACTGATTTCTGTCTGGACTAAGTGTCACTCTTCTCATTCTTTGTATATCCAGATTTCTTTTTATTGTATAAAAGATATCACCAAACAATGTTTTGTGGAGACTCTGGATTCTGTTATTTACCTCTGAAAAGTGTTAATTGTTATTGTAGTTTGTCATTTAAGTTACTGACTGGTCAGTAAAAGACTAGTCACCTTTTTTCTGGAGGGTTGTTTTTATATTTTGTTAGGGTATATCTGTTTCAATTTATCCCAAGTCTCTTAATTTTGGCACATAATATTCTCCTACCTTGTGGAACTTTACTGAAAAGGGTGACATTTTACCAAGATCCTCTAACTTGGCAGGACTCAAACTTGAAACTTTATCTCTCTTCAGTGGGCAACAACAACAAAAACATTTGTACTGCTTTGTCACTTTTGGTTATTGCTAATTAGTTCAATTATTCCTGAATTCCCTTCTACATATAGTCTAGGGTCAGTCAAGTAGTTGAGAAGAGGTTATACATAGATTTTCAGGCTCCCCTCTTCTGAGGCTAACCTCCTTTTTAGGATTTCTTTCCTCAATTTGAAGTCATTCTAGCCCCAAATCTTTTCCCTGATACCTCAATCAAAAATAACAGTGGCGGGCTTCCCTGGTGGCGCAGTGGTTGAGAGTCCGCCTGCCGATGCAGGAGACATGGGTTCATGCCCCGGTCCGGGAGGATCCCACATGCCACGGAGTGGCTGGGTCCCTGAGCCATGGCCGCTGGGCCTATGCATCCGGGGCCTGTGCTCCACAGCGGTAGAGGCCACAACAGTGAGAGGCCCACATATCGGAAAAAATAAAAAATAAATAAATAATAAAAAAATAACAGTGGCTGATGCTGTGTGGACTTTGGGGTGTCCTCAGCCGAGAAGGATGTATAAATGAGGATCTCACCATTGCACTCTCTTTTTCAAGGGCCAAACACCATCCATTCTTTGCCCACTTTTGTTTAGTTTCCATGGCCTTCAAATATCTTTCTGTTGTATTTGTCTAAAGTTTTTAAATTATCTGCCTAAGGAGTAGTGACACAAGTTACTCTGTAATTTCTGCAGTCAGAACTCCCACTTGCTTACTTTTGCAATGATATTCAGAAATATCTTCTGGAAAATCTGGGACACGTGGTGAAAGTATGGACAATTAACTTTGGTCATAGAAGTTTTTAGTAACAAATGCAAAAAGTTTTTGCAGGAGAATAACATGTTGTGGACAAAAACTTCTAATGTATGTTTTATGAGAGGGTGGAAGAGAGGTTGCTAGCACAGTTTTAGCAGCGTTGGTACTAGCTTCACCACCTGCAGCAAAATGTGAAATGTTTTCCTGTTTTTATTAGAAGCTACTGACTTTGCTACCTTCAGTTGATGTAAGGACTTCAATATGTAAAGTGCTATTGGTTCAGAAAGGAAGAAGTTGGTATGCTGCAGGAAACCTGATTTTGGATCAGATACATAAAGTTTGAATCAAAAATCTGTTCATTGCTACCTCTACAGCCCCAGAAAACTTTTAAGTCTCTTTGAACCTTATATTTACCATCTATAAATAGGAAAAGTAATATTCATGGCAGTTTTGAAGAGAAGATTCAGTCCTAGAATATAATTGGCACTCTATAATTGCAAACGTTCCTATTGCCAAAAATATGTCATAAAATCGTCTTCTGAGCATACCTTAAGGAATGCAAAGAAATAAAACATTTTTTAAATTTTAATTTATATGATTAATTCCAAAGAGGTTTGACAAGCAATGTATGGCTTGGGTTGCTAGTCTTGCTGATAGGTGCTTCAGAAACTGGGTGGGCTTAATCCTATATCTGGTCCCAGCCAGCTGCTGAGGAAACAGGAAAAAAGTCCAACTGCCAAACTTGGAAGTTATCAAGTGAAGGTTTGATGTCTACTACTTGGTGTAGAGGAAGGAATTGGATAAAGAAAAGCCTGAGTGGATAATGGATGTTGAAAATTATTCAAAATGTAAACATGTAGCATAGTGACACATTTTTGTTGGAAATCCTAATTAAGGGTTCTCTTAAACAATGGGATTTTCAACTAAAGAGGAAAATTAGTGAAAATGCTTTCAAAATTAGATTTCAAATGGCATTATTTACATGCCAAAATTAGTGAGAATGTATCCTAAGGTAACCAAATTATCTCTCTTTGGTAAAAAAGTAAAATCTAGTAAATAAGCAAAAAAAAATTTCTGGATATGAAAATCATCTAAGATGTGATATAGCTGTGGAAGACAAAATAAAGCTAAAGCATCATAAAACTTAAGGATAAAACAACAATTCAAAATTACATAGAATTATTTGGTAAATTTATTAGAAACAACACATTGACATAATAACACCCCACACAAATTCATTGCTCATGTATTACATATTCACTGGTTCAAATAGAGTAAAAAATGAGGCTTGTATACCTTATATTATTTTTTGTTGTTGATGTTTCAATCACAGCAGTCACTGGAATATACCAAAGATAAGGATTCTGTGTTATCTTAATAGGAATTTGTTCTTAGTTTGAAATATCCGGAAGTCAGGAAAAGCCTGCTACTCTCAGTTAAAGTATTTTCCCAATCATTGGTTGAATATATCTAATTGAAAGGAAGAGAAAAACAGTAAAATCAATAGCCCAATAAATTATAAGTAGATGAAGGTGAGGTACATTCCTATCTAGGTCACTGTAGAATATTCAGTCTTTATCAGACTGCTGGAAATATAGGATATTCAAGGAACATTTGCTAAATGAACAAAAAAATGTACGAATATGTAGGTATGGTTTCTCTGTGGCAGGATCATAAGAGCTACATTGATAAAAAAAATTCTTACCTACTTCCCTGTATTGTATTTCTACTCTTTCACTATGTCAGCAACAAACTATGGCTATTGCCCTAAAAGCAAACTGCCAGATATGAAATCCTAAACTGAAAACACACCAATGTGAGAATAAGCTATCCAAATCTGCATGGTGGTATGAACAAACACAACTGTGTATTCCCTCCTTCCCAGAGGAGGTAGAACAGCATTGGGTAGATGTGAGAGTTAAGAGTGAAAATAAATAAGAACAGCTTTTTATACTCCAACCCTGGAATAAACCCCACAGCATCAAAGGGAGGCAAATATATGAACTTATCCTGTTGTATAAAGGTTATTGGATAATGAGTGAATCTATTTCACTATGGCTCACACCCATTTTGGGACAGTTCATTTCAATAGCTTAATAGATGTTTCCTACCCGAAAAACTGTATGATTTGTGTACAATTCTTCCTTTCCTCCCCATCTGGCCACTTGGGGTGGAGAATCTTCTCCACCTAATTTATGTTGGTGAATTGAGAGAGATACAAGGAGAACACAAAGTTAGTGGAAGATCTCCAAGGCAAGTTGAAAAGGCTTGCATCTAAAGAATCAGGAAGGGAACCACTGTAGGAATCAGAAGAGAGAATCATTAGAGCAAGATATGCATCTCCCACTCTTAATTCTAAAGTGGAGAACATTTCTACACTCTCCAGGGGAGAAAAGCATGGGACAAATAAATACAGGCTCTTCTTGCCTCTTTTCCTCTTTCCCAAGGAAAAAGTGTACCCAAACAGAGTCTGGTAGTGAGCTTGGAAATTAGAAATTGTCTGTGAGCATGAATCACCCTATTCTGGGTTCCTTCTGTTTTAGCAATGACTGTCTAGTATCTTCTTCCGCATTACAAAAAGATTACAATTGCTGGCTCTGAATTTTTTGGTAGTTTCATACTATGCATGGAATTGGGTGTTTGGAAGTTCAATTTTGCTAGAGAGTCATGATTTCTCCAATAAGTCTGATCTGTAAGAAAAGATGATATTTCAATCTACCATCTGTTTGACTCTTGTTTTTACTCCCAAATAGGATTTGAATTTGAAAGTGGGCTGGACAGAGAAGAGATTGATTAAATATAACCCTTTTATTGTAGTATCTGTCTAATTTTTCACCTCTCATTTGCCATACTTCACTGGGGGTAGAGTATACTTCACCATCCCATTTAAATTGGATTCGGCCATATGATTGCCTTAGTGAGTGAGATATGAAAGTAGTGATAGTGGGCTGTTATGTGTTTCCTATTCTCCTCCCGAATTTCTACTAAACACCATTAGAAGAGCAGAACCCAATTAGCTGCTGAGCCTGCTCCCCTTGGAGCAGACTTGAACTCATCATACTGTTGTGCTGGGCTGCTCCATTGACCCTGCACATTCATGAGAAAATAAATGTTTTGTTATTTTAAGTCAATAAGAACGTAAGGTTGTTTACGATGCAATTAAAACAAAGAGCCCAGAACCTCAGAGGCAATGCCAAGGAATTGCCAGGGAATCAAATGTGTACTAACAAGCTAGTTCCAGTTGCTGTTCCTGCCAAAAAGCAAAGGAGAAGAAGAAGCAGACATCTCTCTTCCCAGCACAAAATGGTGAACAATCACCTAGAAAAATTGTCCATTTTTTGTGGGCTAGAGATTTGAATCTTAGAGCCAGGACAGGACTGGGAAGAGGAGAAAGACAGATTGATGTGGAATACATTTTTTACAGGCTGATGTGTTATATCTTTATTTTTTTTTTACATCTTTATTGGAGATAATTGCTTTACAATGGTGTGTTAGTTTCTGCTATATAACAAAGTGAATCAGCTGTATGTATACATATATCCTTATATCTCCTCCCTCTTGCATCTCCCTCTAACCCTCCCTATCCCACCCCTCTATCTGGACACAAAGTGCTGAGCTGACCTCCCTGTGCTATTCTGCTGCTTCCCACTAGCTATATATTTTACATTTAGTAGTGTACATATGTCCATGCCACTCTCTCACTTCACCCCATCTTATCCCTCTCCCTCCCCATGTCCTCAAGTTCATTCTCTACATCTGTGTCTTTATTCCTGTCCTGCCCCTAGGTTCTTCAGAACAATATATTTTTTTATTTTAGATTCCATATATATGTGTTAGTAGTGTTTGTTTTTCTCTTTCTGACTTACTTCACTCTGTATGGCAGTTTCTAGGTCCATCCACCTCACTACAAAGACTTAATTTCATTTCTTTTCATGGTTGAGTAATATTCCACTGTATATATGTGCCATCTTCTTTATCCAGTCATCTGTCGATGGACATTTAGGTTGATTCCATGTCCTGGGTATTGTAAATAGAGCTGCAATGAAAATTGTGGTACATGGCTCATTTTTTATTATGGTTTTCTCAGGGTATATGCCCAGTAGTGGGATTGCTGGGTCATATGGTAGTTCTACTTTTAGTTTTTAAAGAAACCTCCATACTGTTCTCCATAGTGGCTGTATCAATTTATATTCCCACCAAGAGTGCAAGATGGTTCCCTTTTCTCCACACCCTCTCCAGCATTTATTGTTTGTAGATATTTTGATGATGGCCATTCTGACCAGTGTGAGGTGATACCTCACTGTAGTTTTTTTTTTTTTTTGCAGTACATGGACCTCTC
This sequence comes from Stenella coeruleoalba, assembly GCF_951394435.1. NCBI lineage: Eukaryota > Metazoa > Chordata > Mammalia > Artiodactyla > Delphinidae > Stenella > Stenella coeruleoalba. The sequence goes on along the minus strand of NC_137150.1, from coordinate 127,634,454 downwards.
ACTGCTGTGGCTTCCCCCACTGCGGAGCACAGGCTCTGGATGCGCAGGCTCAGCAGCCATGGCTCACGGGCCCAGCCGTTCCGTGCCACATGGGATCCTCCTGGACCGGGGCACAAACCTGTATCCCCTGCATCAGCAGGTGGACTCTCAACCACTGCGCCACCAGGGAAGCCCCTCACTGTAGTTTTTATTTGCATTTCTCTAATGATTAGTGATGTTGAGCATCCTTTCACATGTTTGTTGGCAATCTGTATATCTTCTTTGGAGAAATGTCTATTTAGGTCTTCTGCCCATTTTTGGATTGGGTTGTTTATCTATTTGATATGGAGGTACATGAGCTGCTTGTAAATTTTGGAGATTAATCCTCTGTCAGTTGCTTCATTTGCAAATAATTTCTGCCATTCTGAGGGTTGTCTTTTCATCTTGTTTATAGTTTCCTATGTTATGCAAAAGCTTTTAAGTTTCATTAGATCCCATTTGTTTATATTTGTTTTTATTTCCATTTATCTGGGAGGTGGGATAAAAAGGATATTACTGTGATGTATGTCATAGAGTGTTCTGCCTAGGCTTTCCTCTAAGAGTTTTATAGTGTCTGACCTTACATTTAGGTCTTTTATCAATTTTGAGTTTATTTTTGTGTATGGCATTACAGAGTATTCTGATTTCATTCTTTTACATGTAGCTGTGCAGTTTTCCCAGCACCACTTACTGAAGAAGCTGTCTTTTCTACATTGTATATTCTTGCCTCCTTTATCAAAGATAAGGTGACCTTATGTGAATTGGTTTATCTCTGGGCTTTCTATCCTGTTCCATTGATATATATTTCTGTTTTTTGTGCCAGTACCATACTGTGTTGATTACTATATCTTTGTAGTATAGTCTGAAGTCAAGGAGCCTGACTCCTCCAGCTCCATTTTTCTTTCTCAAGATTGCTTTGGCTATTTGGGATTTTTTGTGTTTCCATAGAAATTGTGAAGTATTTTGTTCTAATTCTGTGAAAAATGCCATTGGTAGTTTAATAGGGATTGCATTGAATCCGTAGATTGCTTTGGGTAGTATAGTCATTTTCACAATGTTGATACTTCCAATCCAAGAACATGGTATATCTCTCCATCTGTTTGTGTCATCTTTAATTTCTTTCATCAGTGTCTTATAGTTTACTGCATACAGGTCTTTTGCTTCCTTAGGTAGGTTTATTCCTAGGTATTTTATTCTTTTTGCTGCAGTGGTAAATGGGAGTGTTCCCTTAATTTCTCTTTCAGATTTTTCATCATTAACGTATAGGAATGCAAGAGATTTCTGTGTGTTAATTTTGTATCATGCTACTTTACCAAATTCATTGATTAGCTCTAGTAGTTTTCTGGTAGCATCTATAGGATTCTCTATGTATAGTATCATGTCAACTGCAAACAGTGAGTTTTACTTCTTCTTTTCCGATTTGGATTCATTTTATTTCTTTTTCTTCTCTGATTGTTGTGGCTAAAACTTTCAAAGCTATGTTGAATAATAGCTGTGAGAATGGGCAACCTTGTCTTGTTCCTGTTCTTAGAGGAAATGGTTTCAGTTTTTCACCATTGATAATAATGTTGGCTGTGGGTTTGTCATACATGGTCTTTATTATGTTGAGGTAAGTTCCCTCTATGCCTACTTTCTGGAGGGTTTTTATCATAAATGGGTGTTTAATTTTTTTGAAAGCTTTTTTCTGTATCTATTGCAATGATCATATGGTTTTTCTTCTTCAATTTTTTAATACGGTGTATGACTTTGGTTGATTTGCATATACTGAAGAATCCTTGCATCCCTGGAATAAACCCCACTTGATCATGGTGTATGATTCTTTTAATGATCCTTTTAAATTCTATTTGCTAGTATTGTGTTGAGGATTTTTGCATCTATGGTCATCAGTGATATTGTTTTTTTTTAATTTAATTGTATTTATTTATTTTTTATACAGCAGGTTCTTATTAGCTATCTGTTTTATACATATTGGTGTATATATGTCAATCCCAATCTCTTAATTCATCCCACCATTACCCCTCCTGCTTTTTTATAGATATGGTACATATATACAATGGAATATTACTCAGCCATAAATACGAACGAAATTGGGTTATTTGTAGGGACGTGGATGGACATGGAGACTGTCATACAGAGTGAATAGGTCAGAAAAAGAAAAACAAATATCGTACATTAATGCATATATGTGGAATCTAGAAAAATGGTACAGATGAACCAGTTTGCAAGGCAGAAATAGAGACACAGACACAGAGAACAATGTATGGACGTCAAGGTAGAAAAGTGGGAGGTGGTGGGATGAATTGGGAGATAGGGATTGACATATATACAGTAATATGCATGAAATAGATAACTAATATGAACCTGCTGTATAAAAAAGTAAATTAAATAACTCCTTTTGTAAAAATAAATAATATATTTAGTAACTATTATGAAATGGTTAAATTTTGATCTGAGATAATATGTATATAAACCTTTGAAATTAAAGCTTGAGAAAGGAAAAAAAAAGACAGATACATCATGTAACTCAGAAAGCTCAGTATATTACTTTAGTATAATTTTCTTACTTTTTATTGTAAATGTAAGAATGCTATTGAAATGTATTAAGAGCTTATATGAAGAAACTGTATTCATTTTCAGTGTTCTCAATTTAAGCTACATATTTTTCCTGTCAATTCTTTGCTTTTGCTACCAAGTTCATATAGTTTTGTTGCTACATTTCAGATCAGAGGTGCCAAATACTCATGTAACATCTGTGAAAATAGCCCCTCTTAAGTGGTGTAAAACCAAGATAAGAGACTTTGTAACATTTTCAAGTATATGAGACACAAGAGGTCATCTCTAGAGCTTTTTTAAAGGGTAAACAAAACCTCACAGCCGCCAAGTTTTTTTTGCCATGTTAAAAGTCACACAGCTGATATACAAGTAATAGAGGCAGGCGTAAGAACCAGGTTTAATAACTAATAGTGATTTTTCTTTTCATTATATCATCATCTTCAGTCTTCAAATTCACCCCTTTGAGAAAACACATCTTAAATAGAAAATATTATGTTAGTCAATATTAATCTTTAGAATTATTTACATTATAATATTGTCATATTGAGATGAATGATTTGTTTTATATTGATAAGTTAACCACACACACACACACATACACACACACACACACACACACACACACACACTCAGATGTAACCTGAATTCGGCTATATTGCTACGTAGAAGAAAGAGCCCAGAATTTGGAGTCAGACATGCCTGGATTCAAATTCTGCTGTATCATTCTACAATCTTATTAAATTTCTTCTTTGTTTGTTTCTCTCCTCCTTCCCTTACTCCTTCTTTACCCCTCTCTGTTTCTCCCTTGTTTCCTCCCACATTCCCTTCTTTTCTTCCTTCCTTCCTTTCTGAATAATTTAGCCAAAAAAACCCCATTAGGTACCCCAATTTGAGAAAGGGGACCTGGCTTGACAGGGGTTGGAGCCCCAAGAGAGAAAAGTGAGTCAGAAGGGTCCAGCAGGGTCAAGAGTTCAGATACACACAGGAAGACTTAGCAATAAGTATATACTGTATGTTGAGGATAATAGGAGTTAGTTTTCTCACAATAGGAGAAAATGTAGCTAGCTTGCCCATTCTCCCTTGCAGTTAGATGCAGTCATGTGAAATGTGGGCTGAAAGGATACCCGGCACTTAAAACCTCCAAGTGTTCTCATATATTCTTTTTCTTTCCAACTGCCTAGAATGGATACAAAGCCCAGAACAAACTTAAAAAAAATCGGAAAATAAGATTAAAAATAAGAAAAGGGGGTGGCTAAAATGAGTGTTGTGCTGGAAGGGGATTGGAAATATTGGCATGTATTCACAGTTTTCAATATAGATAGAAAAATAAGACAGACAGACACAGAAATAGAGATGTAAAAGTGTGTGAGTGTGTGTGTGTGTATATGTGTATACATGGATTTCCTATCTCTGTTCACTAAGGATTTCCTATCTCGGTTCCATCATACTATTTTCCACAGTGACTGCACCATTTTATATTACCAGCAGAGATGCACAGGGTTCCAATTTCTCTACATCCTAACCAGCATTTGTTTTTACCCTTTTTCTCTTAAGATCATCATACTTATTTGTTTAATCTGTTGAATTCCCTAAAGTAGAAACATTTCTATAGAGCAAGATAAATTTAATAGTCCATTTCCTCTGTGATTACTATCTTTTTCTGTTAATCATTTAGCAACTTATAGAACTTATCCTACTAGGCAAGCATTTCTATCAGTTATGAATAGTCCATTGCCTGAAGCTCATTAGAATCTGAATTCTCATTAATGACTCTTTTACCAGGACTTGAGTGTCAGTGTCAAGCTTGATGACAATATATATATACCAATGATCACTTCTGATGAACAAAACTGCATTGTATTTCATTCAATAAATATTTCTTAATTGTCAGATACTTTGGTGCTAGGGCAAAATGGTAGGTACAAAGAAAATAGTCTCTACCCATCATGGCATTTACAGACTAATGGAGACACTAATCTAACGATATGCCATCTAATGATGACATAAATAAATATGAAATTACAGCAATAATAAGAGCTATGAAGAATAGTAACCTAACAGTTCATAACCTGGTCTGAATTTTTCTTCCTTTTACGTTAATGAAAACAAGTCTTTATTAAGTTATTTTTAATATCAGAAAAGAGAAGCTGTCATAATTTTCTTTATAGCAAATGTATAATATCAGTGTTTTGATCATTTTAAATTAAAGGCCCTTTAAAATAAAATATATGAGTAAAGTGTAAACTTTACTCAAATTGAATTTATAATCCCTATGAGTTTACTGAATATGTAAAAAAAGAGTGTAATAAAATTAGCAAATACTAAATTTTACTGACAATTTATTGTTTTTTGTTTATGGTGTTTAAAAACAGTACACACTCCTAATATACGTCGATTCCTTGGCTTGTTAGTTGCAATGTGCAATGAAACAAAATATAAAATACGTGCTTGATGAACTTTCATTCATATCTACAAGATGGCAGCTTAAGATTAGGTTTTAATTCTGATATTTAACTATCCTACAAGCAATTAGCATTACATCATAAAATATCTTCAAGGAAACTTTTATATACTGAAAAAAATCAAAATAGAAGCCATTATTTGTGAACTTTTATATGAAATGTAACACTTCAGCTGGAAATAAAAAATGTGTCAATTAATCAGTATACATAGGATATCAATGTTTTTATACTGAGGGGGAAAAAAGGCTGTTTTGTGTTCAGAAAACTATTTCAAAAAATAATTAGTGGGAAAATCCACCATATAATGTTGTCCGTTCAGTGCCAGCACAGATCAAACAAAACTTTGCTAAAAAAGTCACTTAAAACTGAGATATGAAAGACAAGTATGACTTTTTACCTTGGAGAAGAGAGAACGGGAGATAAAGAAAAGGGGTTTCTAGGAAAAGGCAACAGATAGCAAATGGTTCCCTCTGAATGGAGGGAACATGATGAAAGAAAGCTCATTTGAGTGGGGTGAGGAGTGAGTGAATACTTGGTGCAAAATAATTTCTCTGAGATCAGTAAGAGCCAAATTATGCAAAGCCTTGCAGTCTACATGGAAGGGTTGTGTTCTTTCATGATAAAACAGTGAGAATCCATGAAAGGGTTTTAAACAAAAGATGTCTTTTAATTGTCAATGTGAGGAAGTCCGTTAGGCAGTTGGTATAACATGTCAGGTACACAGAGGAGAGGTCTAAGAGGTAGACGTGAACTGGGAATATTAGCATTTCGTTTGTGATTAAAGTTATATGTATAAACGGGATTTCCAGGAACAGGATTAAGAATCAGAAGGAAAAGAGCCAGGGCTCAAACCTCGAAGAGCTCTAACCTTTAAATGGTCCAGATTAGCAGGAGAATGAGATAGAAAATGATCAACCGGTAAGGCAAACAACAATAAACAAACACACACAACACAAGCAAAGACAAACCCAGGAAAAGGCGGAGGTTGAAAGTAAAAAGAATGGGGAGTTTTTAGAAGGGCAGAGCTAATGATCTCACAGTGTTGCATATGGCTGGGATGTCAAGTGAGGTGACAACTGGAAACCTTCCACTGGATTTAGGAACACACTGAAGTCATTGGTGACTTTAGCAAAAGTTGTGGGAAGAAACCATGGAAAAGGAGACCTATTGCAGCAGACCAAGAAGCAGTGGGAGGTAAAAATAAAAATCACCGCTGGCAAGAGACACAATTTTTTCAAGATTTTTGGCTACAGAGACGTCAGAAATGTAGGGCAGTGCCTGGAAGTGTGTTTGTTAGAGGGAGAGGTTATTTTATTTTTGTTTAAATATTAAAGGCTTGGATTTATTTAAATGCTGATGGAGAAAGATCTAGGTAAAATGTGGAGGAAACAACAACTGAGGCATCTAAGATCTAGAGATAGGATAGGTTCAATGCCCAGATGGAAGATGTTCTTAGATCAGTAGGAGATATATATATATAAACAAAAAAGAATAAGGACAGTATGGTGCATTGCAGGGAGGTTTATGGTTGAATGCTCACTCTATTTCTGGCTCTGCTTCAATATACATGACTTTGGAAATCACCCACATTTTCAGGACATGTTTCCTTATACGAAAAATGGTTGAATAATTTACTACTTAAATTCCCTTCAATCTTAAAATTTATTAAAGCTTTCTTATTTTTAATTCTGCCAATGCCAGAAGTTTTATGTCTTGTATACCATTGGAATTTATGTGAATAGTTGGTTTGGTCTCATTTTTGGCAAATTGTGTGGTGCATAAAGATCTTGTGTGTGAGATTCAGTGAATTAATAAAATATTTTTTTAAATTTTGTTCTCCCTCATCATACTTGCTGATGTGAGCAGTAGTTTGTCATGGCATTTCGACAACTACTAGGGCTAAAACTCTCAACAAAATTAAGGAAACTAGTTTCAAGGAACTTTCATCCTGGTTATAATTCTGCTTCTCTGAGGTAGGGACTTCAGACCTTATTTTTCTAAATATTTTTCAAAAACCACCTTTATTGAGGTATAAATGATATACAAAAACTGCACGTTTTTAATGTACACAATTTGGTGAGTTTAGACATATACATACACCTGTGACACTGTTAGGATGACTGTTATAAAAACAACAACAAAAGACAAGAGTTGACAAAGATGTGGAGAAAAAGGGACACTTGTGCACTGGTGGTGGGGTTGTCAACTGGTGCAGCCACTGTGGAAAGCAGTATAGGTGTTCGTCACAAAACTAAAAACAGAACTACCATATGACCCAGCGATTCCACTTTTGGGTGTATATCCTAGAGAACTGAAATCAGGATTTCAAAGATATATCTGTATATAACATTCCAGCACTGTTCACAATAGCCAAGTACTTGACATATTATGAACACACAGGTCTTTTATTTTAGACTTTTAAGCATCAAAATCTAATTAATGATTGCTTAAATTACATGCTCTTAAATGTTCTACCTGACCTCAAGTTTTTCATTGTATTTTTAAAAAGCAATAATAATAATGGCTAAATCATTTTGGAACACAAATGTAAAATTTAAGACTCTGGCTTCAACATTTCAGAAAAGGGTGAAATTATATGATTCGTGTGGACCATCAGAAAAACATCCGAAGCCATCACAAAAGACGTACAGTGCTGTCAGTGTGGGCTAGGTATTCTTACTTTTGCCCTTAGAGTGTTGTCATTGCTATTGGGTCCATTTTTGAACCAGTTAAATTGGGTCCCTGTAAACACGTTCCTTACTACAAGTCCTCCTGTCAGTATCAATACTGCCTCTTATAGAGGAAGAAATGTGTCTTCCTGTCTTAAGACAAACCAACTCTTACTCTCTATAGCTCCACCTCACACCTCTTCTTTGAATTCTCCTTCTAATCATTCTTTCCCTCAGACTTAAACAAACAAAAACTACTTTGAGGTATATGATGGATAGACAGCTTACTTATTTACTTTACTTGACATTCAAGACTCAATAGACTTTAAAATGGATGCTTAAACACAATTTTCTTGATACCTGGTGAATAAAATTGATCAGATTACTTCCTATGAAAGAGTCACCTTCAAATTTGCCGTTTCTTATTCTTTATTATTTAAATTAAGGCTGTGTTGAGAATTTACCTAGTTACACAGTTTCTGTATTTCCATTATACCTCAAGCTACTTTTTATTTTATCTTTAAGCACATATTGTGGTTTTGAGCCACTGGTGAAAACGCCTGGAGCACTGCAGGAAAATTGACTTCCAGTATTTTCATATTTTCATTGATGGGTTACTTCTGAACAGTTTTTGAAGAGGGTGCTGCCTGAGTCATAGTTGGTCTTGTCAGCAGCATGTACGGATCAGGCACCAGGGGGCAGGCTTGGATCACAAAAGTTTGTCAGCACTTGATTGCTTTCAAGAGGAATAAGTGTGTGGCTGTACATATAACAGTGGTACAATCAATTTATTCAACAGATTGCATCTTCAATAAAAATAAGCCACTTTGTATCAGTTTAAAGCATTCAAGAGTTATTCATATAAAATTTTACATTTTATATTTTTGTAAAACTTTAAAAAATAAATTTTTCAATCCCAACGTTGCAATATTCTGTTTAATTTTACTCATAATACATTGATACAGATGAATTTGTTATTTAAGATGTTAACTGCCCTCTAAATATTTATATGACAGTTTTTTTTAAAAAAACTAACAAATAAATAGAAAAAATAAGATATAGGCAAAATAATTTGGAATCATAGACTTTTTAAAATATTTCATTTTGTCTTTATCCATTTTATTATGGAAAACTTAGAAATAACTTATGTGCAAAAAAAGGAAAAAAATACTAAGCAGCCTTCATTCCAGTATCCAAAGAGAACCAATGTTATCATTCGGTGTACTTCTCTTAAGATGGATTTTTAAATCAAGTTGCCTCTATCTATCCTAATCTGTCTAACTTTTTCAAACATGGGATCAAGGCACTGTGTGGTCTGCTTCTATTTTTCCTTTAACAATTTACTGTGGACAATTTTTCCTGTCATTGAATATTCTTCCACATCGTGATGTGTGACAACTTTGTAGTATTATATTGTATCAATGTGCATAATTTATATACTCAATATTTTAGGTTATTTAGATCATTTACAACTTTTTGATAAGTTATTTTTAAATAAAAATAAAACATATTATTTGGTTTACCAAACAAATGGACCATAATGCATGTAGCAATTTTATTTTCAGAACATTTTTATTCATTGAGAAGAACAATATAGTTTACCTTAAAAGTAAAGATTCATTTCAGATATGGATAGTGCACTAATTTACAGCCTTTTGAAGAAAGGTGAATCACAATTTAGAGGCCAGTTTTCACACTCATTTTAGGTATTAGTCATCTCTTCTCTAGAGCATGCCATTAAATCATATTTAATAACCACTTGTCAAAAGAGGTCATTTGAAATGTGGTTCCTCACTGTGACTCAGAATATGATAAATTTATCCAGTTCCCATTATTTAAGTCATCCTTATTTGATGCCACTTAACAACACATTAATGGAATGTTTTTCCATATTTCAGGGGATGTTTCTGTGTTGATGCGTGTATAGGTAAGTGTCAATAAAAACTACAGTGCTTAGAATAACTCCTGAACACATAAAAGTGAAACTATTGAGGACTACTCTGCTTTTGGAAATTACGACTCAATTTTCAAGGTGTTTGTGCTGATACAGATTGTGCAAATAATTATAAAATTATACAATCAGTGATGGCAATCAGTGTGAACTTGGGGAAGTTTTTCAAAACGTCTTTATACCCCAGGTTCTTCTTCTGCAAAACAGGATGGGCCAGAGCTATCTTTGGAAAGTCATTGTGAGTATTAGAAACACTTATTATAACTGAATCACTTTGCTGTACTGAAACACAGCATTATAAGTTAACTATATGTCAATAAACAAAAAATAGTTAGAAAACTAGTATCTGTTTATAATGAATCTATGTTGCCTGGCCCCCATTAATCCACACTGAAAGTGGGCAAAGACATCATACTGTGTAACATTTAACTGCCCCAAAGTCTCATGTTCATTAACAGGAGCCAGGCTGAGCCTTACTCTTGATGTAAATCTTCCCTCCCCATCAGGATCAAGAGTAAACCCAGGCATTTCTAGGTTTTCAACCCCAACTTCAATGGTCACTAGAGGATCTACAAACCGGAGTTAAGACCAGACCTCTTTGCCTCCATTAACAATGGTCAAATGTTACTGGTGGGAATGTAAAATGGGGCAGTCATATTGAAATAAAGTTTCACAGTTTTACATAATGATAGAAATAAAGTTACCATACAGCCCAGCATTTCCACTCCCTGTTGTATGCGCCCCCCCAAATAGAAACATACATCCACACAAAAATTTGAACATGAATGTCCATAGCACCATGATTCATAATAGCACAAAAATGGAAACAACCTAAATCTATCACCTGATGAATGGATTATAAAAATGTGCTATATCCATAAAAAGAAGTCTTATTTAACAATAAAAAGGAATGAACTACAGATAGATTCTACAGATTGTATGGACCTTGAAAACATTATGCTAAGGGAAAGAAACCAGTATAAAATACCACATATTTTATGATTCCATTCATATGGAATATCTAGAATGGGCAAATGCATAGAGACAGAATGTAAGTTAAGGTTGCCTATGACTGGGAATGGGGAGGTAGGGAGGAAGATTGGGGAGTGAATGTTAATGGGTTCAGAGTTTCTTTTTTGGTTGAAGAAAATGTCCAAAAATTGCACTGTGGTAATGGTTGAATAACTCTGTGAGTATACTAAAAACCATGGAATTGTACACATTAATGCGTGAATTGTATGATATATTAATTATTTCTCAATAAAGATGTTGGACTTAGCCAACCCTCCCCACCCTTCATCCTCCACACTCAGGGCTTCCCCAAAACTCTCCTGAACTATTTATCAGGACAGATCTTATTATATTCTTTACTCCTGTTATTCCAGGTACCCCTTAAACTCCCAGAATGGCAGGTCACCCTTTACTTCCTCATTTTAATCACTATAAGACTCTGAATATGTCCTATTCCCTCACTCCTGCCTTACTAAATACTCCTTTGCCTTCTTCCTTTAAGTAAATCCTGGTTCTCCCCTAAAAGCACTGTTTTTTCCTAAAGCTCTCAACTAGTGGCTCTTTCTTTTCCCATAGACTTCATTCTAGTAGGTCTGGAGGTGATGATAATGTTTTCTTTGCCCTTCATTTCTATTTTCAGAACTTTCCCTTTGTTTCCTAAAATTCCTAATCTTGAATCTTATGTCTTTGGATTATATTAATTAACTTTCTTATATCATTATCTTCCACCAAAGTTGTTCTGGGTTTCTTAACAATTTTAGTTTATGGTTCACTGACAGTCTTTCTCCCAACCACTTTTGTCTTAATTCTTGATGATTTGGATAGCTACAAAAATGATCATTCCAATAAACTGACCTCTAAGTTCTACTATTTATTCTCCATTATTCTACCCCAGCTACATATTTCCACGATCCTGTCCAGATCTCACTGTCCAATATGGTAGCCACCAGCCACATGTGACCACTGATCACTTGAAATGTGGCTAGTCTGACCTGAGATATGCTGAAAGTGTAAAATGTACACTAGATTCCTAATACTAATAAGAATGTGATATACCTCATTAATTTTATACTAACTGCATATTGCAGTGATGATATTTCATCTGTATTGAATTAAGTAAAATATATTAGTAAAATAATTTTAGCCTTTCTTCTTACTTTATTAAAAATGTAGCTACTAGAAAAATGTAAACCCACATGCAGCTTTTATTTGTGGCTCACATCATATTTCTATTGGGTAGTACTGATCTAGGCCTTGACATTGCTAATAATTGCAATGACCCTATTATTCCAGTTTCATGCATTCAGCTCTTCATGTCACTTCCTGTCTTTAATGTCACCACCTCCTCTAGTGGCCAAACTTTAAGACTTATTCAACCATACTTTGATCTCCAACTGTCTGATTCTATGATTCTTTCCCTTTCATTCATTACTTTAATCTCATCATTTTTCTCTTTCTATGCAGCCTAAACTCTTTGGACTCTGATTATAATAACTGCCTGTATTCCCTTGTTCTTCTCTCCCTTCATTGGACTTACTTGCCAAGCCCAACCTTAGTTCTCACCTTCTCCTCCAAGTCTCAGTACAGCTGGATAAAACTGGATAATAACACATTACCATGTTAGTATCATCATGTTATTCCTGGAACATGCCAGGAACACTGTGATCACTCTTCCAGAAATGCATTTCTCCTAGATATTTCCATGGCTAACTCCTTCACCCTCCTCATGTCTTTGTTCAGATTTAACTTTTCTAATGAAAATTATTCTGATCAATCTAAAGTTGCAATCTTCAGCTCCCTCCAACCTCTCTGAATTGTCCTTAAACCACTCTGTTTTTATTCTTTTTGTTTTTTTAATGAATTATTTTCCTTTTATCAAAGTGAAATATACTTAATATTGTTTAATGTACTCTCCACAGGAGCATGGATCTTGTTTTGTTCCCTATGGAGGCCAAATTTCTGGCACAATGACTGCCAGAGTATGATGCTCAACAAATATTTATTGAATACATGACTTAATAAATAAAAATTATTTTTCAAATGTAAATCTAATATTCATGTCACTAAAGATCACACATGTTTAAAATAATATGTGCCTATTTTAAAACAGCTTGTCTACATTTTTTTCTACTTGCTTCAGGGCAATAAGCAAACAATTATGTATTTTTTCTCCATTTCCCTCTTGAACTCACAGGTAGGCAAGGTGACTGAGATATTTGGAAACACTGACAGGGCCACATACAAAAAGTATTAATATAAATGAATAAGTATGATTATAACTTTAAGGAGCAATAGACCACAATCATACAACCAGTGTATTAATATACATTCAATAGATTGACTAAAAAGGTTATTCCTACATGACTTTCAAAAAGAACTTAGGATAAAATGCATGCTTTTCATTAGGAAATTTTAAGATACCTATAGCCACAATTGTAACTGCTGATTAAAAAAAAAAAGCTTTATAAAAATTTCCTGAAATTTTCATGGAAGTTTATATTCACTAAATAATACCTTTAAAAAAAAGTCACATAAATTGTCTGTATAAAAGAAGATTACATGTCACCTTTGCTTAGAATAAGGTTTGTAAAGGATAAATATGAGATAAATAGCATTTTGTTTCTTTCCTGGGTAAAATTCCCTATTTCTCCACAAGACCTACAAGACTGATTCAACTGCATGATGTTTTTGGTCCTTAGATCTGAGCCCTGCCTATATCTGCCACCTTACTGCAGTCACAGTCCCCTCCTCTCTTGCAGTGAAAACATTATCTTTCCATTCTATCTTACGTTTTTTTCTTTAACTATTTTTAAGTTCCAGGATAATCCTGGGAACTTTGAGTTTCACAAATTTTCCCTGGTGCAGAAATACCATAAATGGAAATACCATACAAATGTGAGATTGTATCACTCTATCATCAGGACACAAAGGAGCTTTATTTGAAATCTATAAAGACAAGGAGTTAGTGGTTGTGCAGGTGTAAATCAGATGATGTGATTTGTCAGTTTAGTTCTTTGTATTCAACACTCTTTTAACATATTTTAATCTTAAGGAAAGAGGTTCCAAATGCAAACAGCCATTACTTTTAATTTAACCATTCAGGGTAGCTGATCTCTAAACAGGGAAAGACTTGAGAAGACTTCTTTTTTATTTGTGTATTTTAATTTTCCTTATATATTTATTTATATTCTCTGTGTGGAAAAAATATATTTTTAATGGGTCATTTTTCCCAGTTTAATTTTTGAAAGAGAAATAACTGATTACAGTGTTATTTCTATAGCTCCCTTCTATTAAAAATTATAAAATAACATTCTATTAAAATGATGAAGAAAACTATACTGAATAAATATGATTGTTATGTGAACACAAGCTGGTAGGCAATAACATGAGATGGAAATTATTAAGTCAATTAAAATATTTAATCTAAGTTGCATAAGTCAGTGGTTGTATGTTTAAAATGTAGTTGTCAGAAATAACTCTATTATTTTACTTTTTGATTGATGTATAAGTTGTAGCAATCTAATTTTCTAACTTCATATTTCAAATATTAATTGACAATTAAATTGAAGTGAAACCCTCACATGTGGAACTGCTGAGAGTTCAAAAATATCATTTTTTCCACCAGAAGTGTTTCAAAATATCATATACTCAATTTAAAAAACTTATCTACCATGCTAGTTTATAATATATGAATAAACATAGTAACAAAATATAGTATATATTTTAATTTTTAATTTAAAAGAATTATTTTGTTATTGAACATAATTTCTGTGTTTTTTATATCTCTTAACCCCCATGTCTTCCCTGGCAGCAACCTCCATCACACACAAATTATTGACAATCTTTCCCTCAAACCTCAGTGCATTTGTTACCTTTATAATACTGACTAATATAAAAGGAACAGAATTCCTCAAGTAGTTCATGGTAGAGAAAATATAATTATAAAAGGAAGCACAAAAAATTAAAGTTTCAACAGAAATAGAATTTTTTGGCTTCCTAAGGCTCATAAATATCTCTTGTTCATTTTCAGTAATAGTCATCAAATCAAGGGCATTCTCTAAGTGAAGTCACTATAAGAGTTAAAACACACACACACTCTAAGCTTGTGAGGATCTGTCTGAATGATTTTATTAATAAGTAGGATGTGTCACCACCAACGTTGGCTTGATGTGAAATTGAGTTTGAAATGACACATATTTCCCGTGTTCTCCAGTTAACCAGAAATTTCTTTTGGGCTTTCCCTTTTTTTTTCCTGTCATCTGTAGAAGAAAGAATAAAACAAGGGACTCCAGAAGACACCTGAAGAAGCAGAAACAATTGTCTTATCTCATTCAAAATGCATTCTCGTTGCTGTTCCAGCCACATCCAAGAAGGTCTTTCTAGGTCCTCCTAGTAAGAACTGGCTGAGGAACTCTGGAGCCATGAAAGAGCATTGGAGGCTTTTCTGCTTCAGGCAGAGGAGGGCTTACAGAGACATAGACTATGATGGTATAGGTGGTATAAAATATATAGTAAACCTGTAGTATAATAAAATGTTTGATTGATGTTAGATGAAGACAAAACAAAATATTCTTACCTCTGTATGGCTAATCAAGGAAAAAAGAAAGAGCTAAAATGTTAATTACATTTGTTTGGGGAGGGGGACAGATATGTATATGTAAATTGTATGTTTGTGTCTATTATTTATTTTTATAAATTTGTGAGTTATGATTATCAAAAAGGGGAGTGGTTTGAAACCAGACTTCTGAATGGTGGATCCCTGACCTCCTGCCTTTGAAGGAAGTCAAAATTGCCACCTTTTTATCCCTAGTCACCCTGGCTAACTTGTCTGAATCCATCCCCTCAGGATAATTTCTTTCTATAAAATAATTAATTCTGGCATAATATACATTCCCATTTTCCTCAGTCCCATCACATACACTCTCATATTCTCACACACACACTCACACACAAGTGATGAGGCTTGAGTGAGGCAATAGAATGTGAAGTTATACATATGCTGAAGCAATGAGGTAAGAGAGAAATTCTTTGTACAGAGAAAACAATAGGCAGAGAGGTCACCAATTTCAGGACCACTATCTGCCACCATATTCTGCTCAGATAGTTCAAACCAAGGCTGCAACATGAACTCACTAAAGTCCCTGGTGACATGGGACATCAAAATAAAATTTGCTTACTCCATCAGAAATTGCATTTCTGGAGGATTCTGAAAAAGTGTGCCAGAAAGGAAAAGGGAAAAGTTGTTTATTATGACAACTTTCCTGTATGTCTAATTGATATACTTGTAAGGATAAGCATCACCTGTGTTTCAAAAAGTGATGGTCCAAAGTTTATATTAAAGACTAGATCATAGCATTATACATGCAGTTAGTGGAATTATGATAGTATTCATATAATTGAGACAGTCTTCTCTGGGGTTAGATTTTTAACATAAGAAATTAAGCATATATTTGTTTATCAAAAACAATTCTGGAGTTTTAGAGTAGCCTGAAGTAAAAGGAAAACATCACCTTCATACTTTTATCTTTGTAGATGGAACATATGAAATATAAATTATATTATCCAATTCACATTATTTCTTTCTTGATAAGAAAATAGTACTGATGAGAAAATTTGTCTTATATTTTTTTTCTGAAGAATATGTGAGTCTCTAGGTGTAGAAACAAATGATTAATTACCACCTACACACTACCACTAAGTTATTTTGAAAATCAAAATGCTCTCTCCCATGGCTCAGGTTTTCCACACTGGAAGGAATTCCATCCATTGACTTGAAGAAGAATAATAGTCTAAAGAATTATCAAGAAAGATGCCAATCAATCCATTTGAAATTACTATTTGATTTCTGATTTTGCTTCCCAAGGGAATTTATCTGCTCTCCACCCCTCAAACACACACACCCTATTCTAGAAATCAAGTATATGATCAAACATGTTAAAAAATAAAATAATTTTTCAAGAGGCTATGATCAGACAGTAAGACAAAGTTTTCAAATAAGTCTATCAGGATGAATTTCACTGAGGATTTCCATAATAACCTAAAATAGGAACCCATGGCATAAAAGTACCCTTTAAAAAAAGTATTTCCTCCCCCTTTAATTCCATTACTTGTTATATTATTTTTGTGCTGAATTTATCTACTTTCTAACAGATCTGATATGTGCTATGGCTAGGATTCTAATTGGGGTTAAGTCCTGAGGCTAGGAAGATGATGAAATTTCAAAGGAGTCGTGATCTTGTAAATCACTATCAAAGTGTCTTTAGGAAAGGCAGTGTGTTGTTGTCCATTTCATATATCATCCAAGACAGTGTTTGGACTCATTACAGGCTATGTATAAACTGTACAATATCAATCACTGACTTCTTATTTCTTCTTAAGTTAAAAAGAAATGTGTTTTACAAACAGTAAGAGGCTAAAGTGAACATTTCCTCCATGCATATATTGCAAAGACAATTTGCTGAAAAGCAGAGTTGGTGCTTAGTAACATTTCTTTAGTTATTAACAGGCATTCATTAAAGGAAATTTTCATAACTTGATACTTTCATATATTCTGTAATATTTACTTAATGGACAGGTATATTTACCAAGGATATCTTAGGGAATGGATGTGGTAGACAAAAGCAAAAAATAATGGGGGACCTTCAAGATGGCAGAGGAGTAAGACATAGAGAACACCTTCCTCCATACAAATACATCAAAAATACATCTACATGTGGAACAACTCCTACAGAACACCTACTGAACGCTGGCAGAAGACCTCAGGCTTCCCAAAAGGTAAGAAACTTCCCACATACCAGGGTAGGGCAAAATAAAAAAAGAAAAAAGCAGAGACAAAAGAATAGGGACAGGACCTGCACCTCTGGGATAGAGCTGTGAGGGAGGAAAAGTTTCCACACACTAGGAAGCCCCTATACTGGTGGAGATGGGAGGTGGTTGGGGGAAATCTTTGGAGGCACAGAGGAGAGCACAGCAACAGGGGTGCAGAGGGTAAACCACAGAGATCCCTGCACAGAGGATAGGTGCTAAACAGCACTCACCAGTCTGAGAGGCTTGTCTGTTCACACTCCGGGACCAGTGGGGGCTGGGAGCTGAGGCTTGGGCTTCAGAGGTCAGATCCTAGGGAGAGGACAGGGGTTGGCTTCGTGAAAACAGCCTGAAGGGGGCTAGAGCACCACAGCTAGCTGGGAGGGAGTCCGGGTAAAATGCCTGGAAATGCCTAAGAGGCAAGACACCATTGTTTCAGGGTGTGCGAGGAGAGGGGATTCAGAGCACTGCCTAAACGAGCTCCGGAGATAGCTGCAGCTATTAGTGTGGACACCAGAGACTGGCATGAAATGCTAAGGCAGCTGCTGTAGTCGCCAAGGAGCCTGTGTGCAAGCACAGGTCACTATCCACACCTCCCCTTCCACAAGCCTGTGCAGCTCACCACTGCCAGGGTCCCATGATCCAGGGACCAGTTCCCAGGGAGAATACATGGTGCGCCTAAGGCTGTTGCAACGTCATGCTGACCTCTGCCACCACAGGCTAGCATCGCATTCTCTACCCCTCCCTCTCCCCAGCCTGAGTGAGCCAGAGCCCCTAATCAGCTGCTCATTTAACTCCATCCTGTCCGGGAGGGGAAGAGAAGGCATCAGCGACTTACACACAGAGGTGGGGCCAAATCCAAATTTGAACCCCAGGAGCTGTGCGAACAAAGAAGAGAAAGGGAAATTTCTCCCAGCAGCCTCAGGAGTAGCGGATTAAATCTCACAGTCAATCTGATGAATACATTAATAGAAAATGAATCATCCCAAAATTGAGACAGAGGACTTTGGGAGCAACTGTAGACTTGGGAGCAACTGTAGACTTGGGAGCAACTGTAGACTTGGGGTTTGCTTTCTGCATCTAATTTGTTGCTGGTTTTATGTTTATCTTAATTTAGTATTTAGAGTTTATTATCACTGGTAGAATTGTTTATTGATTTGATTGCTCTCTTCCTTTTTTAAATATATATAGATATATATTTTTTCCTTTTTCTCTTTCTGTGTGTATATGCATGTTTTTTTGTGTGATTTTGTCTGTATAGCTTTGCTTTTAACATTTTTCTTAGGGTTCTGTCTGTCCATTTTTTCTTGTTTTTTTTAGTATAGTTTTAGTGCTTGTTATCATTAATGGATTGTTTTTTTGGTTTGGTTGCTCTCTTTATTTCTTTCTTTTCTGTTTGTTTCTTTTTTTATTACATTTTTATTTTTAATAATAATTATTTTTTTATTTTAATTATTTTATTTTATTTTTTCTTTCTTTTTTCCCCCCTTTTCTTCTGAGCTGTGTAACTGACAGTGTCTTGGTGATTTGACTGGGTGTTGGGCCTGAGCCTCTGAGGTGGGAGAGCCAAGTTCAGGACATTGGTCCACTAGAGACTTCCCAGCCCCACATAATATCAAACAGTGAAAGTTCTCCCAGAGATCTCCATCTCAATATTAAGACTCACCTCCACTCAAAGACCAGCAAGCTACACTGCTGGACACCCTATGCCAAACAACTAGCAAGACAGAACGCAACCTCACCCATTAGCAGAGAGGCTGCCAAAAATCACGATAAGGTCACAGACACCCCAAAACACACCATTGGACATGGTCCTGCCCACCAGAAAGACAAGATACAACCTCATCCACCAGAACACAGGAACCAGTCCCCTCCACCAGGAAGGTTATAAATCCCACGGAACAAACCTTAGCCACTGGGGGAAGACACCAAAAACAACAAGAACTATGAACCTGCAGCCTGTGAAAAGGAGACACCGAACACAGTAAGTGAAGCAAAATGAGAAGACACAGAAATACACAGCAGATGAAGAAGCAATGTAAAAACCCACCAGACAGAAAAATGAAGAGGAAATAGGCAGTCTACCTGAAAAAGAATTCAGAGTAATGATAATAAAGATGATCTAAGTCTTGAAAATAGAATGGAGAAAATACAAGAAATGTTTACAAGGACCTAGAAGAACTAAAGAGTAAACAAACAATGATGAACAAAACAATAAATGAAATTAAGAATTCTCTAAAAAGGAAACAACAGCAGAATAACTGAGGTAGAAGAACGGATAAGTGACCTGGATGATAAAATAGTAGAAATTACTGCAGAGCAGAATAAAGAAAAAGAATGAAAAAAATTTAGGATAGTCTCAGAGACCTCAACATTAAACCCACCAACAGTGGAATTATAGGGGTCCCAGAAAAAGAAGACAAAAACAAAGGGACTGAGAAAATATTTGAAGAGATTTTAGTGGAAAATTTCCCTAATATGGGAAAGGAAATAGTCAATCAAGTCCAGAGAGTCCAGGAAGCACAGAGTCACATCCAGGATATACCCAAGGAGACACACGCCAAGACACATATTTAATCAAACTATCAAAAATAAATACAAAGAAAAAATATTAAAAGCAGCAAGGGAAAATGAACAAATACATACAAGGGAATCCCCATAAGATTAACAGCTGATCTTACAGCAGAAACTCTGCAAGCCAGAAGGGAGTAGCAGGACATATTTAAAGTGATGAAAGGGAAGAAACTACAACCAAGATTACTCTATCCAGCAAGGATCTCATTCAGATTTGACAGAGAAATTAAAACCTTCACAGACTAGCAAAAGTTAAGAGAATTCAACAAAACCAAACCAGCTTTACAACAAATGCTGAAGGACCCTTCTCTAGGCAGGAAACACAAGAGAAGGAAAATACCTACTATAACAATGCCAAAACAATAAAGAAAATAGTAATAGGAACATACATATCAATAACTCCCTTAAAAGTAAATGAATTAAATGCTCCAAACAAAAGACAGACTGGCATAGACTGGCTGAATGGTTGCAAAAACAAGACCCATATATATGCTGTCTACGAGACACCTACTTCAGACTGAGGGCCACATACAGAATGAAAGTGAAGGGATAGAAAAAGATATTCCATGAAAATGGAAAACAAAAGAAAGCTGGAGTAGCAGTTCTTATATCATACAAAATACACTTTAAAATAAAGACTATTACAAGAGAAAAAGAAGGACACTACATAACATTCAAGAGATCAATCCAAGAAGAAGATATAACAGTTGTAAATATTTATGCACCCAACATAGGAGCACCTCAATACATAAGTCAAATGCTAACAGCCATAAAAGGGGAAATCAACAGTAGCACAATAATAGTAGGGGACTTTAACTCCCCACTTTCACCAATGGACAGATCATCCAAAATGAAAATAAATAAACACAAGCTTTAAATCACACATTAAACAAGATGGACTTAATTGATATTTATAGGACATTCCATCCAAAAACAACAGTATACACTTTCTTCTCAAGTGCTCATGGAACATTCTCCAGGATAGATCATATCTTGGGTCACAAATCAAGCCTTGGTAAATTTAAGAAAACTGAAATTGTAACAAGTATCTTTTGCAACCACAACACTATAAGGATAGATATCAATTACAGGGAAAAAACACCCTGTAAAAACTACAAACACATGGAGGCTAAACAATACACTAGTTAATAACCAAGAGATCACTGAAGAAATCAACAAGGAAATCAAAAACACCTAAAACAAATGACAGTGAAAACACGACAACCCAAAACCTATGGGATGCAGCAAAAGCAGTTCTGAGAGCAGTTCTATAGCAAACAACGCTACCTCAAGAAACAAGGAAAATCTCAAATAAACAACTTAACTTTACACCTAAAATAATTAGAGAAAGAACAAAAAAACCCCAAAGTTAACAGAAGGAAAGAAATCATAAAGATCAGATCAGAAATAAATGAAAAAGAAATGAAGGAAACGATACAAAGATCAATAAAACAAAAGCTGGTTCTTTGGGAAGATAAACAAAATTGATAAACCACTAGCCCCATCAAGAAAAAAAGGGAGAAGACTCAAATCAACAGAATTAGAAACGAAAAAGGAGAAGTAACAACTGACAATGCAGAAATACAAAGGATCCTGAGAGATTACTACAAGCAACTATTGCCAATAAAATGAACAACCTGGAAGAAATGGACAAATTCTTAGAAAAGCACAACCTTCTGAGACTAAACCAGGGAGAAATAGAAAATATAAACCAACCAATCACAAACACTGAAATTGCAACTGTGATTAAAAATCTTCCAACAAACAAAAGCCCAGGACCTGATGGCTTCACAGACGAATTCTACCAAACATTTAAAGAGCTAACACCTATCCTTCTCAAACCCTTCCAAAACATAGTTGTTGGAGGAACCCTCCCAAATTCATTCAATGAGGGCACCATCACTCTGATACCAAAACCAGACAAAAATGTCACAAAAAAAGAAAAGTACAGGGCAATATCACTGATGAAGATAGATGCAAAAATCCTGAACACAATACTAGCAAACAGAATCTAAAAGCACATTAAAAGGATCATACACCATGATCAAGTAGGGTTTATCCCAGCAATGCAAGGATTCTTCAGTATACAAAATCAATGAATGTGATAAACCATAGTAAAAAATTGAAGTACATAAACCATATGATCATCTTAGTAGATGCAGAAAATATTTTGACTAAATTCAACTCCATTTATGATAAAAAAAAAAACTTTCAGAAAGTAGTCATAAAGGGAGCTTACCTCAACATAATAAAGGCCATATATGAAAAACCCACAGCCAACATCATTCTCAATAGTGAAAAACTGAAACCATTTCTATTAAGATCAGGAACATGACGAGGTTGCCCACTCTCACCACTATTATTCAACATAGTTTTGCAAGTTTTAGCCACAGAAATCAGAGAACAAAAAGAAATAAAATGAATCCAAATTGGAAAGAAGTAAAACTGTCACTGTTTGAAGATGACATGATACTATACATAGAGTATCCTAAAGATGCTACCAGAAAACTATGAGAACTAATCAATGAATTTGGTAAAGTAGCAGGATACAAAATTAACACACAGAAATCTCTTTCATTCCTATACACTAATGATGAGAAATCTCAAAGAGAAATTAAGGAAACACTCCCATTTTCAACTGCAACAAAAAGAATAAAATACTTAGGAATAAACCTACCTAAGGAGACAAAAGACCTGTATGCAGAAAACTATGAGACACTGATGAAAGAAATTAAAGATAATACAAACAGATGGAGAGATATATCATGTTCTTGGATTGGAAGAATCAACATTGTGAAAATGACTATACTACCCAAAGCAATTACAGATTCAATGCAACCCCTATCAAACTATCAATGGCATTTTTCACAGAACTAGAACAAAAATACTGTATGCTAACACATATATATGGAATCTAAAAAAAAAAAAAGAAAAAGAAAAAGATGGTTCTGAAGAACCTAGGGGCAGGACAGGAATAAAGATGCAGATGTAGCAAATGGACTTGAGGACATGTGGAGGGAGAAATGAAAGTTGGGATGACGTGAGAGGGTGGCATGTACATATATACAGTACCACATATAAAATAGTTAGCTAGTGGGATACAGCATCAGAGCACAAGGAGATCACCTCAGTGTTTTGTGTCCACCTAGAGGGTTGGGGCAGGGAGGGTAGGAGGGAGATGCGAGAATGAGGTGATATGGGGAGATATATATATATATATATATATATATATATATATATATATATATATATATATATATATATGATTCACTATGTTATACAGCAGAAACTAACACACCATTGTAAAGCAATTATACTCCAATAAAGATATTAAAAAAAAGCAAAGAAAAAAAATAATGCAAAGCTAAAGCAAGACATAGAAAAATAGCAAAATGTTACATTTACTCCTGTGAAAATAATATTGCCTCCATTCTTATACAGAATTATGGAAACAACATGATGTTTGATATGAAGTCATTTAAGGAGACAAGACATATATTTTATTCAATTTTAGTATTTCCATTGTCTCATTGTTAGCAATGCAAAATGATCAGATAATAACTTTTTTTTTCCAAAAGAGAGGATATCTAAAATCTTTGTGCCACCTGCATATACCCAAATTCTATACAATTTTGACACATATAACATTGATATTACATTGTGTTTTGCTTATCCTGCTAATTATCTTCAGAAACTGAAATTATATAAAGTTATTTTCTGTGGAAATATCTTTTTATGACCTTCTTCAA
Source organism: Stenella coeruleoalba (assembly GCF_951394435.1). Taxonomy (NCBI): domain Eukaryota; kingdom Metazoa; phylum Chordata; class Mammalia; order Artiodactyla; family Delphinidae; genus Stenella; species Stenella coeruleoalba. The sequence goes on along the minus strand of NC_137150.1, from coordinate 127,610,663 downwards.
ATTTCTAAATGGTGTTTAAACAATATGGAATATTTGATTCTCAGATTTTAAAATGTAAAATAGCTGCTGGGATGCTGTCTGGAAATGACTGCTTCCTCGTAATTTCTTGGATCTTCTTTTGTGAATGAGGAAAAGTAGAAACAGTAAGACATTGATATTAACAAAAGAATAAAGTTTTGGTCTTTGAATATTTTATTTAACTAACAGAATTTTGTGAATTACTTAGTGACCATGAGACTCTTATAATCTTTTAAATCAGTAGGCAAATGTGTGTGGTGGCATTTTCCTCAAAGTTTCACTTCCTTGGTGTAACATATGTTCTTTTCACTAAGAAAATACTATAAAATGATTGGAAATATGTTTAATGCCAATATGTAAAAAATAATATATAATCTACTTATTGTTGACTTTCCAAGAGGTGTCTAGCATGTTTGAATTTTATTTGTCATCAATATCTGAACTTTGACAACATCTATTATCTAGTAAACCATAGAATTCAACTAATTGCATTTAACATTTATGTACTAACCATATAGTTTTTAACTTAAAATGATAGGTAAGAATGTTAGTGGTTAAAAATTATAATCCCATCAGTGAAAAGTCATGGATATCTTGGTCTCCATTATATTATTCTAAGGTAAAAGTTCAATACAATAACAACTGAATCATAATTTTTACAACACAAAGCTCAGAAACAAATTCTTTTTAACATAAAATTCTTAAGCAAAATTATGGTGCAAGTACCCATCTTGAAATAATTAACAGAAAGAAAATTAATATGTTCATATACCTTACAGCACGTAATTTTCATACTAATCTCATGTGACAAATAAATCATTTTCTTCCCCTTTTAAGACTAATAATATTGAAATTTTCTACCGAAGGGCACACAATAATTATGTGATAGAGAGAAACCTAGAATTTATGTCTCCTGAATTTACAACCAGGCTTCTTTTTACTACAGCTAACTGCAATTTTCTGGAGACTTACCATCCTTGACACCCAGAGTATGGGGTTACTTTATATGTGAAAACTACAGACTGGGATACTTCATAAATGAAACATACTTTGATTGGAATGTGCAGTACATTTTATTCATGCAAATATTCTTATATAAGGAATTATATGAATTTAAGTTCATTTGAAAGAGCACAACACGGGGTAGAACTTCCAGAATGGTGAAGTAAGGGACTCCAAAAATACACTCCTCCATAAAAACAAGGAAAACATTTGCCAATATTGCCAAAATCAACTCTTTCAGAACTCTTAACTAAAGGCTTAGAACAGTCCAAGGTTTGTTTATATATTCAAGTAAAATAGTTGAAACTTGCCACTCAGGTCAAATATATTCTTACCCATTTTTTGCCTGCTTGATCTAACAAGTAGTGATACAGAAGTGTTGAAATCTCCAACCAGAGAATAGTGGATTTGTTTGCTTTACCTTTCATTTCTATCAGATTTGTCTCATAAATGTTGATACTCTTAAAAATATATATATATTGGGGTATAGTTGATTTACAGTGCTGTGCTACTTTCAAGTATACAGCAAAGTGAATCAGTTATACATATACATATATCCACTCTTTTAGATTCTCCTCCCATATAGGCCATTACTGAGTATTGAGTAGAGTTCCCTGTGCTATACAGTAGATCCTTATTAGTTACTATTTTATATATATAGTGGTGTGTATATGTCAATACTAATCTCCCAATTTATCACTCTCCCCCATGACCCCTCTTCTGTTTTGTAGATAAGTTCATTTGTGCCCTTCTTTTAGATTCCACATATAAGTGATATCATATGATATTTGTCTTTCTCTGACTTACTTCACTCAGTAAGACAATCTTTAGGTCCATCCATGTTGTTGCAAATTGCATTATTTCATTCTTTTTAATGAGTGAGTAACATTCCATTGTATATATGTACCACATCTTCATCCTTCTTTTATTAAGTGTATACATGTTTAGGATTTTATGTCTTTTTGGAAAATTGACTGCTTTCTAATTATGTAACATCCTTTTTATGCTTGATAATCTTCCTGTTCTGAAATCTGCTATGTCTGACATTAATGTAGCTACTCAGCTTCCTTTCAATTATTATAAAAAAATTGGAAATCAACCAATACAATTTACCATATCAACAGGCTAAAGAAGAAAAGTTATGTGATTATATCAGTTGATGTAGAAAAATCATTTGACAAAATCCAACACCTATTCACTGAAAGAAAATCTCAGCAAAGTAAAAATAGACGGGTAGTCCTCAACTTAATTTAAAAAAAAAATACCTACAAAAGACCTACATTAACATAATCCTTGATAAGATACAGTATTTATTCTACTACTATCAAGAACACATCAAGGATGTCCTCTCCCACCACTCTTGTTCAACATCATACTGGAAGTCATAGCTAGTGCAAAAGATAAGTAAAAGATATAACAATATGAGATTAAAAGAGAAGAAATGAAATTGCCTTTATTTGAAGATGACATGATTATATTTAGGACAAAAATAATCTACAAATAAAATACTGGAAAGAATATAGCAAGTTGAAGAATAAAAGATCAATATAAAAATGTCATTCTTTTCCAGTATACCAGCAACAAACAACTGAAATTTGGAATTAAAAATAAAACTACCATTTACATTAGCACGAAAAAATATAATACTTAGATGTAAATCTTACAAAATATGTTCAGATTATTTTGCAGTAAACTACAAAACAATGACAAAAGTAATCAAAGAAGATTTAAATAAATGGAGGGCTGGTCTGTATTGTAGTATTGAAGACTCAACCCATCCAGGGTTTCCTCCTCCCAATGATGGCTTTATTATTTATCTTTGATGAAGGTCTTAAAAACCAAATCATATCTTCCCAACTTGATCTATACACCAATGGAATTCTAATCAGAATTCAAGAAAATATTTTGAAGATACAAAAAATTTGATTTTAAAATTTTTATGGAGCTAGAATAACCAACACAGTACTGAAAAAGATCATGAAGTTGAACAATGCAAACTACATGGTTCAAGACATAAAGCTAGAGTAACCATGAAAACATGAAATTGGCAAAATAATAGACAAATATATTAATGGACCAGAATACAGAGCCAAAAATAAATGTAAAGGAGCTAGAATAACCAACACAGTACTGAAAAAGATCATGAAGTTGAACAATGCAAACTACATGGTTCAAGACATAAAGCTAGAGTAACCATGAAAACATGAAATTGGCAAAATAATAGACAAATATATTAATGGACCAGAATACAGAGCCAAAAATAAATCCACACAGATATAATCAACTGAATTTTGACAAAGGAACAAAAGCAGTTCAATGTAAAAAGGATAATCTTTTCAACAAATTGTTCTTGATCAATTGGACATCCTTACATGGAAAAAAATAAAGAACCTAAACACAGAACTTACACCTTCAAAAAATTAACTCAAAATGTGTGATGGACCTAACGATAAAATTTAAAACTATAAAACTCCTAAATAAAGCACAGGAGAAAATATATGTGATTGTGTTTTGTACTTAATTTTAGGTACAAACAAAAGATGAAATCCATCAGAGAAAGATAGATAAGTTGAACTTCATTAAAATTAAAAAGCTTCTGTTCTGAGAAAGACACTCTTAAGAGAATATGGTTTCTAAACCATAGATTAGAAAAGACATTTTAAAAATATATGTGGTAAAAGACTTGTAACCAAAATATACAATGGACTCTTAAAAATGAACATTAAGAAAATGAACCTAATTAAAAAATGGCAAGATATCTGAACAGGCACTTCACCAAAAAGATATACAGTTGGCAAATAAATATATACAACAATGTTCAACATAATTTTTCTTAATGTGATACCACTGCACACCTACTGGAATAGCCAATATTCAAAAAACTGACAATACCAATTGTTGACAAGAATGTGGAGGAACAGAAATTTTTTCTTACAATGGATGGGAGTGAGAAATGGCACAGCCACTTTGAAAGATAGTTTGACAGTTTCTTACATAGCTAAACATTGTCTACCATACAAACCAGCATTTGTGCTTTTAGGTTGCTACTCAATTGATTTGAAAATGAATGACATATATGGTTGTTTATATCAGCTTTATTCATCATCACAAATCTAGTAGTGACCAAGATGTAGATTAATGAATAAAAAACTGGTGGAAAAACTATACAATGATTTATTATTCAGGAATAAAATGAAGTGAGGCATCAAGCAATTTGGCCTATTAGGATAGGTATGTGACATAGATTAATAGGGTACTTGTATGGCATTAAATTATCAAATATTAGATATTTTTTAAGTTAATGTCTAATTTTAAGAAATTATTATTTGCCTAATGCAGCTTTTTCCTGCATTATTTTTATTTATTATTGCATGACTGACACTTTGAAACTAACACACCATTGTAATAAATTATTAAATGTCCTTTATAATAGTATTCATTTAAAATTAAGCCTTCTTAATTAATTGAAGAATATTTAATAACATTAGAAATTCATACTAAATGATCTATTAAATGAAAAAGTTGAGAGACTTCCCTGGTGGCACAGGGGTTAAAAATCTGCCTGCCAATGCAGGGGACACAGGTTCAATCCGTGGTCTGGGAAGATCCCATGTGCTGTAGAGCAACTAAGTCCATGCAGGACAACTACTGAGCCTGCACTCTAGGGCTCGATAGCCACAACTACTGAGCCCTCATGTCACAGCTACTGAAGCTCATGTGCCTAGAGACCATGCTCTGCAACAAGAGAAGCCACCACAATGAGAAACCCAAACACTACAACAAAGAGTAACACCCCACTCACCACAACTAGGGAAAGCCTGCGTGCAGCAACAAAGACCCAACACAGCCAAAAGTAAATAAATAAATAAATGATAACAATAAAAAAAGAGAAAATGTCAAGGTACAAAATTGTAGATATAACATAAAGTATATTTTGGAGAAAATATACCAATGCATATAAGTGCACAGAATGAATTCTGTCAGTGTTTTTGGGTTCTTAACTATCTTTAGACTGTGGGATTGCTCTTACATGTATTGTTCTAAGCTAAGAGTTCTTTGGCTTTTATTCTAGTTTCAGAGGGTTCCACAATCCAAAAAATTTAATGATTGTGAAAACTCTTTTCTAATCCAGAAATTCTCAAGTCCTAAAGCCAGGTTTCTTGCCTCCATGTCTAGCATCTTCAGCCAATTCCTGTTGCTGCTCAGCAGTTTAAAAACATGTCAAGTCATTTAAAATAATTTAGATAAAATTATAGAAAATTTATTTTTCTGTTGATTTATTTCTAAAAATTAAGCTACAAGAATGTTACCCATTCTTACCTGTAGAATCACATTGTTTTATCTCAGTTTTCTCTTTAAATTTTATTTGCAAAATCACAGATGCTACTTGCTGGAGGCCTTGCACATTTGTTTACAAATACAAATTCTCACTTGATTAAGTGGGCTTTCTATTATATATGTGTAGATAAAGAGATAGAGATGATATAGTTAATATAGATACTGATATAGATGATATGGAAATAGAATCTCACCTCTGAAGTTTTGTTTATTAATTGGTAAATCTTGTTTTAATTGATTATACAAACTTTGTCCTATCTTCTAAATGAATTATACTAATTGCAAGTGAGTTACTTCTAAGATAATTTGTATTTCTCATAAATCTAAAAGAATAAGATGATTTCCATTACACACAGGCTCATGTTGAATTAGGAATTACTGGAATCAAATAATGTGTTGCCAGGAATCGATTTGGTTGTGAGGATAACACTCACATAACCAAATTGCTTCTGCTGTTTTTTTTTTTTTTACTTTGAACAATGGCTACACATTTAAGAGGATTTTAGATTCATAACTTCTTGCAGAAAGCTTGACTGCACATGCAAATCATACTGATGTTTATTAATCTTACTCTTCATGTAAAAAGCACAGGATTTGAGAGAATATCAACTTTCCATATTCTCTTTCTAAGTATTATGATGTAATGTGAAATTTTCTCATGAGTGAAATGACAGATGTAGTCATCCCTGACAACTGATTTTCAGTAAAGGTGAGGTTGTTTGTAAAGTGAAAGAGAAATCATAAGCCAATGGTGAAAAGCAACATGTGCTGACTGGCAGCAGCGTGTATTAACTAACTGGAATTGCCCCATGTATTCACTGAGACATTCCCCGTATGTGTCATCAAAGAAAGTGCCACAAGCCACAGGAAGAACGGGAAATGACTATGCACCAAATATAGCATGTAATTAAAAAAAAAATTTAAAAAACTATTCTGAAGTAATCATGCTGAAATTTAATCAACTTTGTAAAAGCAAAATTCTGTATGTTCCCTTGACATTTAGTGTGAACAATATGTCCTAAGATCAACGAACTTACCAAATCTTTATTGTTCTTTATTTCTTATTTGGTATGTTTTAGCTTTCATGAGAATTTTAATTCTTAGTCTTAGGTAATTGTAAAACAAAGAAAACTTCAATTTCATTACCTTTGGTCATTTTCCATGAAGACATGAAATCATGATATAAGTCCAAACCAAACTATCCCTAACCCTGTTCCTTCTTTCCCCTCTCCTCATCATTCTTCTACCATCTCCACATGCCCTCTGCCATGGAATATCTGGTCAACCTTACATCTCTGAGACAAGTTAGAGTGCCTTTAACCAACTCTGACTCCCCGATGCATTTCTAGCTCCAATCCCAGAAGTGGTAGACTAACTTTTCCTCTTCAGTGTGGCATGGATATCAGCCAATCAGAACAGAGCTCAGCCAAAATTAACTGTCCCTCAGTGTGTATGCTCTTTTTGGTAATATTCTATTTCACAGAACATTTGATACAAGTGAGTCCTCCCACCTTCTTGAAATGTCCATTTCCCTTGGTTTCCAGTATACCAACTTCTTTTTGTTATATTTCTATCTCATTATGTGCTCCTTTTCAGATTCCTCTTTTCATTCCACCTTTTATCCAATACTTCTGGGGTAACTCAAGGTGTAATTTTCAGAATTTTTCTTTTCTCTGTTGATACTTCTTAAGAAATTTCAGCTAATCTTATACTTTTAGATACCATCCATACATTGAACTTTTCTACAATGTCCACTAATTAAGTTTCTTAGGTTTAATTATACATTCATACTCAAAACAGTATCATAAAACATATTTTATATCAGTCTGCTCAGAAGGTTATCAAACAGGAACCACAGCATGGCAGCAGCTTAACATCAGACATTCCTTGCAGGAGTAGTTCTTTCAGCAGTCCATGAAACAGTCCACAGACTCACCCAGAAGAAGTCAACTCAGATGACAGTTCAGGTTCATGGAGGTGAGACCACTTTGGGTAGCTGGGGAAACTTCTCTGACTTAGAAACATCATGTCACACAGGAGTTAATATCCCTATAGGCATAGCTTCCAGGGCCCCTGCAAGAAACATGCCAGTTCCAAGAGTCATTGCTCAATGTATAACCCCGAGGAGTATTCATAGTTCCTTATTCAGATGCCAATTTACAAATTAGGGGTAATTTCTGTTTTAAGTAATGTTGCCTGGAGATGGCATTCAACTCTTATCAGATTACCATGGGAACAAAGCCTGCAAGTTAAGGGAAGGCCAAATCCCCATGTAAAACTAGAAACGCTTGGCTTCTCTTTGCCTATAACTCTCAAATTTCTGGCTTCTGCCTAGACTTTTTCTCTGAACTTCATACTGACATATCCTACTGCCTACTTGACATTTTCGCTTGAATATTTAACTAATGATGCCTGTTAATAACATCCATATTTGAATTCTTGACTTTCCCCAACAAACACATTCTTCCAGTCTTCCCATTCTCATTCCCATTCTCATCTTCCCATTCTCATAAATGGCAATATCTTTCTAGATACCAACATCAAAATTTTGGAGTCATTCATAACTTCTCTATATCTCCTATACCCCACATCCAATCAGCAGATACTGAATATCCAAAATCCAAGTTTTTCTACCAAATGTCGCTGCTACCTCTGTACCTTACATAGCCACAATTTCTTGCCAGTCATTGCAATAAATAAATTACTCTAAGGTTATTCTGCTTCAGAACCTCCTTCTAAGCTATTCACAATAGGAATCTGAGTGATCTTTTTAAACTAAAGTAAAATTTTATCACTCATTTATTTAAAATTGTCCATTGGCTTCCTACCCCCTCAAAATAAAATACTATTACTTTCTTATGCCTATAGATTCTTCATAATCTGTCTCCAACTGCCTCCCTGCCTTAAGCTCATGCTATTCTCAACATGGTGGCCTCCTGGTCGATCACTGAATACACTAAGCATGATTTTACTCAGAACCTTTGCAAAATATGTTCATTCTGCCTGGAATTTTCTTCTCCAAAATATCCTCATGTTTGGTCCTCACAATTTTAAGTTCTTACTGAACTGTCACTTTATTAGAAGGCATTAGCCTGACATAAAACAGTACCCTGCCCTGAAATCCATATCTCCTTCATAAATTTTATTTATCTTCACAATAGTATTCACCTTCTAATATACCATGCACTTACGTTTTTAGTTTGCTTGTAAATGGTATGTCTTGATCACTAAAATATGTTTCCTGATGTAAGAAATTGTGTGCGTGTGTGTGTGTGTGTGTGTTTATGGTGCAAATATTATACCTAAATCAGAACCTGGGACAAATAGTTTCTCAATAAATATGTGTTGAATAAATGATTAAGGAAATGAATGAATAAGTAATATGAAATGTTTGTGTGTCTTTATGTGTCTATGTGTGCATCTGTTTTGAATTCATTACTAAGTATGAAAATATTTGACACAATCCTTTCCCTCAAGGATTATATCTCCATGGGTTGGTACTGCAACCTCTAGATAATAAACACTTAAATCATTTCTTATACATCTATCTCATCTGGCAGCTACTTAATCTGGGCCTTTTCAGGCCCAAGTCTCCTTGCATGGTTCTACCGAGGTTAATTCTTAATAATGTGGGTTGGTCATCTGTCAAAAGAGCTCCTGAATTCTTGAGCCTATAGTTTGTTTCCCCTCCATGGTCCTATTGTCTCCTATTTACTTTGTTAAATCCAAATTTCACATTTTTCTTTCAGAATTCCTTCAGAGGAACAACTTATAACACTGTGCCTTCTGAGAGTCTACTGGCAACATAGATATTGTTATAAATTTTCATAAAAAATGGGTAACTTGTGATGGCATTTTTGGCTAGAAAAAACACAATTTGGAAGGGTGTACATTGGTTTCTGCCTTCTAGGGAATCAACATTTATCTTTGGAATAAACTTACCTGTATTCTGAGAGAAGAGTTGCTTAATAACATGAACATAAAAGGTAAAACATAATTAGGGAAGGAACCCAAGTATATGCTTTATATGGAGATGGTGAATATTCTACTTCATAATAATAGTTGAGAGTAATAACTTGATCACATGATAGAATTGTTGGAAAAACTCAATGTGAAAAAAAAAAGTTACCAAATGCTTATTTAGCATACACCGAGCACATAAAAATACATTTTTAGGAGTATTATGTATCTTATTTCCTTGTTTGTTTTGGCCCTATTCACTTAAAGCAGTGTGGGAGCTAAAAGCAGATGAAAGTGGGAAGGATTTTTAGGTTTAATCTTACCTTTACTGAATCCTAGAAGAAAAGCTATATAAAAGAGATGCCTGAGTCTGGTTAGAAGATAACCTGGGCCAAAGGAGTGTGATATACATACTGTATAATTAAGATGATATTAATAAACTTTGTATAACGTAATATCAACTACTATATTTGTTTTTCTGAACCTTGGATGCAGGCAATTTCCTGTTGGGAGAGACTCCCAAAGGGAATTGATTTATTATTCTTCATGAATTATGTAATATCTGGGGGCACAAAATGAGGTGGGACTTGAAATTGGAAAGAGAATAATGTTTCTTTGTTGTTGTTGAAGACCAGGAAGTTGAAAGAAAAGATTCCTGTTGGTCAGGCTGAGCTGGCACTTCTACACACAAACCTTCCAGAAGTCTAGGATTATGGGTTTTTAGTGTGGATAACAGTAATTATAAACTACTCTTCCTTTTTACTTCCATTCTAAGATTCTAGCAAATCTTATTAGAAGGTATAGTATTGTCTCTATTTTATTATGGGGAATTAGGGAAAATAATCATCCCTTCCCTCCATCGGAGGTCACTGAAGAGCATCAGATGGTCACTAATAGCTGTAAGTCACAAATATGTGGCTATATCAAAAGGTTTGGCAGCATTGAAAAAGTAGCACTATACCATTAAGATAAGAAGACGAGAGGAAAAAAGATTGAGTTCATTACATTTTTTTCCAGAAAAAAAGAGGCAGATAGTATGAAATTAACAGAAATAGTTGGGAAGTCAGTTTTTAAAATCAAGGCCAATATGAACTCTGACAAAATAATTTGATATAAAACAGATGCATGAATTAATTCTATAAACATAAGTTAGTTAGGCTCAAGGACAAATAAACACCATTTCTATACAGATTCTATTTAATGACCTTCAGAGTTGTCTTACAGAATTTTTTTTTTTTTTGCAACTCCACAGCATCAACTCTGCTAGATGTTACTTTACCTTCTTTGGTTCAAGAAAAGAACTAGAACACTTACCTAGGCTTAGGTATATATTCATTTCTATAAGGGCTGTTTCAGAGGGTCTCCTTGCACTACTTCTCTCCTTTAGGGAATCGCATTTTGGAATTTCCATGAGACTTGGCACTTTCTAAATATGCTCCCCTATAGGACTTTCATATTTTCATGCAAGATCCCTCTTGAGTACAGTCTTATAAACCAGACTGCCCAAAGGTAAATAAATCACTCTAAACAAAGACTCCATTTGATAGTAAAATATGCAGAAATCACCTCTAAACCATTTCAGTGCTATCAGGATATATCTTTTAAAAGGTATTTAAAAAAATTTAAACCCAGAATCATACCTGAACTATTAATTTATTTAATTCAGTTAATTGTATTAAATGCATGCAATTTTTATGACATTCTATAAAAAAAGTATTAAAGACTGTCATGTCACAATATTGTATAAATGTGCAAAAATAAGAATTTGCAAAGTTGTTTTAGAAATCTCATATTAAATTAAGAATAAAAATCAGATTAATAAAATTAACATAATTTGCCTTCCTTTCTAGTGTTTTATTAAAAATATCATGATGGTAGTTATATTAGTCAGATTTGGTTCTGGGAAAAATACTTCAATGATTAGTGGAAAAAACAATGATCATATATTTGTCCCTGGTTCTGTGGTTCAGCTGGGTGGTGTTTCTGGTCTGGGCTCACTTGGCTGATTTTTGCAGTCAATTGGTGGAATATCTGAGAGAGATGGAATGGCTGGATAGCTGGATCCTCCCTCTTACTTTTCTCTTATCCTTCAGGATTCTTGCCTGGACTTGTTTGCATAGTGGAAGAAACATTCTCAACAATGATAGGCCAATGCCACGCACAAGCACTTTTGTTATTCTCCATTGTCCAGCAAAGTCACATGGACAAGCAAAATTCAGTATGGGAAGGTATTCTCCAAGAACATGTATATAGAAAAAGAAGTTTTGTCTATCAATTTGCAAACAATCCCTCAGTAGACATGTTTAACATAGGTGAGTTTCTAGTAAATAAAGAGAAACAGAGAAAAGAGACAACGAAAGTTTGAACATAAAAACAACTTATGGTAGAAGATCTTCAAGCTCTGAAGTATATTCCTCTCTTCACATTATTTCTTTCCATATTTACATCTAAGTATTTTTATGTAATAAAATCTATGGGTTTAATTTTGGCTAACATGCTCATTACCACACCCAGGGAAGAGTAATTCCATAATCAGTGGAAAAATAATACTGATAATTAATATGTATAATTTTATTTTACTTGCCTTCCCATGCATCCAAAAGTAATTAATATTGATACAAAATAACCACAATTAGTACATATATTTTAGACATCATTTGTATGATCATTATTCTTTGGCATACTAATGATACCTAACTGGATATCTCTGAAGCTATCTTAGAAGCCAAATAAATCTGATCAGAAGAAAAGGTGGTACCAAAATCTATAATTTGATTTGGATATAATCACTATCACTGAAATTTTCATTGTTCTAGAGAGAATTCTGGATTTCTTTTCAGTTATATTTATGGTTGATGCTGCTGCTAACCTTTGCTTAAGGAGACAACATTATGAAACAGATAAATACCATTAATGAAACCACAACTGCCAGAAAAATATGAGTTAATAAAGGAGAGAAAGTTTGGGGCATGTGGCCGATTTTCACTTGTAACCACCTACATAGCTTGAAGACATAGCTGCCAGACTATGAATAATAAATAACATGGTCTACTTGGAAAACGATGCCAAATTATATCATACCATAACAGTTGATTGCTGGGATACAATCAGAGTTTCTTAAGTAACATGAGAAAAGTTTGTGCTGGGGTGTTGTGTACTGCATTGTTTTTCAAGTTGAGTTTAGTTGAGGCATGAGGGCTGGCATATACAGTGAATGTAAAATTCTATTTCAAAGTATTGAATTCTTGCAGGAAAATATTTAAACAATGAATGAGGTATAATCCTGGCCAAAAGTATGCAATATGAAAACAAGATTAAATTGTTAGCTAACTAAGGTAAAATCCATAACCTTGTCTATGGCTTCTCTTGGGAAAGTTTGCAACTTTTATGGTATGTAGTTTAAAAAAACAGAGAACATTTCATTTCAAGATAGATGTAACATAAATTTAATGAACTCACTAGAAGTTTCTTCTGGGATTTCTAAATAACACTAATATTGCTTTGTCTCATTTCCACATCATACATTACAGGAATACAAAAATCTTTCAATTCCAACATGAAATGTAGAGAGATCTAAATTTTATTTGTGGACTACTGAAATGATAAGTGTTTTGTTATACTTCTGTTTAATAGAAGGATTTGTATATATGAGGGAAAAGATCCTAAACTGTGTTACTTTAACATTTATTTAGATAAGTATATATTCATATTAGAACATTTATATAAGTTTGAGTCATTAGAAATTTGGAGTCAAATTTTCAATTCTTTGTGATTTAAGATAGTAATAACCAAACATTTTCACAAAAGTGTTTCATGAGTTATAATTCTGAAAGTGAAATATAAATTTATATACCAGTAATTGTACAAAACAATTCTAATATAGATCAAATTAAGTATAGTGTACTAGAAACAGTAGACTCCAAGTAGATATTTTCTTTTATTTTTTTATAAATTTATTTATTTATTTGTTTTTATTTTTGACTGTGTTGGGTCTTTGTTGACGTGCGGAGGTTTTCTCTAGTTGCGGCGATCGGGGGTTACTCTTCCTTGCAGTACACGGGCTTCTCATTTTGGTGGCTTCTGTTTGCAGAGCATGGGCTCTAGGCGCATGGGCTTCAGTAGTTGTGGCACACAGGCTCAATAGTTGTGGCTCGTTGGCTCTAGATAACAGGCTCAGTAGTTGTGGCGCACGGGCTTAGTTGCTCTGCTGCATGTGGGATCTTCTGGGATCAGGGCTCAAACCCGTGTCCCGTGCATTAACAGGCAGATTCTTAACCACTGCACCACCAGAGAACCCTGGTAGATACTTTCTGAATGAATCAATGTAAGACAAAATATTATAATAAAGGGAAAACAAACAGAATAAGTAAACCTAGATTTTTCTGTTAACTTTATATGGATGTTTTAAAACTATTTTCCAATGTATAATTTTATTATATATTATATTATTAAGCTAATATATAATTTAATTTTATGTACATATGTATGTTATTACATGATAGATATAAAAGTCTGTACCTCTTTACTAAGTTTGATTTACTTTCTTACTACTGCTATGACAAGTAAACTAAGGTTCCAAGAGGGACTAGCTTTCATTATTGCACAACACAAAGTTTATAATTTTAAATAGGCCTAAGTGACCTGGAAGAATTCTATATTCTAACATAAGTACCATAGAGGATGTTAAGGAAAATGCCTATTGGTAGATTGGTAATACCCTAAAATAAATGGGTCCCAAGTGTCCATTTTAATTTGTTCTCCTTATAATCTCAAAAGATGCAATGACACTGGAACTCTAACTGTATGATTAAGAATTCTATTTTCATTTATTGACTTACATTAGCACTTGAAGAGTTTTCAAGTGCATGCCACTTCCAATGCTTTATTTTGACATTTACAGTGTGGATTCAAGACCTATCCATGAAAGGTAAAGTTATGAAATATTTTAATGTAATTAAGAGAAATTTTATGGCATTGTAGTATTAAAAGACTTCTTTCATAAAGGAACAAAAAAGGAAACATTATTCAATTTCTGTATATCAATAAATATCATAAGGAATGTGAAGAGAGATACTGCATACTGTCCCAAAAAAATATATGATTGACAGAGAATTATTATAGAGAATATGTAAAGAACTCCCACAAATTAGGAAGAAAAAGATGTAGCTCAACATAATAACGGGTGCTGTGTATAAACAGACATTTTGATGAATGTCTCATAATTGTATAAAAAGGTTTCAACTTCTTTTGTAATTAGGGAAATTCCAATTAAAACCACAGTGAGATGCTATTTCACACTCACCAGATTGGCAAAAATTAACAAGTTCAAGAACATGAAGTTTTGGCAAGGATGTATTTAGAGTAACGAGAACTCATACAAGGCAGATAAGCTGTACATCAGTGCAAATATTTTTGAAAGCAATTTGGCATTATCTAATGAAGCTGAGAACGTGAAGTGTGAAATCATAATTCTACTCCTGGGAATATAACCTAGAGAAATTTTGACCTGTGTTCACCAGGAGTCATGTAAATGAATGCTGAATGCTCTTAAAAGTGGCATTGTTTGTACTAGCAAAATAAAGCAAGATTAACAAATGAACATGTTAACAAAACACCAGAACCAAGATATGCATTGAAAAGAAGGTAGATTAATACACAGTATTACACTCTTATAATGCAAAACTGCTCTGTAGTAAAAAATGAAGAACTGTAGCTACCAGTTACACTGTAACTAAATCTCACAAAAATTATGTTGGTTCATAAAAAGCAAGTTGCAGGAGGAGAAAAGAAATAAAAACAAAGAAATTCAGTTGCATGACTGCTACCTGGTTTGAGTGAGAAGCAGAGAGCAGAGGAAGAGGGGATGGACGCTGGTGGTCCAGTGGTTAAAACTTTGCCTTCCAATGAAGGGGGCACAGTTTCGATCCCTGGTTGGAGATCTGAGATCCCACATGCCTCATGGCCAAAAAACAAAACATAAAACAGAAGCAGTATTGTAACAAATTCAATAAAGACTTTAAAAAAAGAGAAACTAAGGATGGGCATAGAGGAAACTTGGTAGTATTATTTAAGCTTGATTTCTTGGGCTTGTTGGTGGGTGTTGTAGTTTGTGTTATATTTTTTAATGGCTTACATATACAAATATTGACACCCATTTATGTTTTCAGAATTTAATAAAAATTGAGAGTAATGACAAATAGATATTCCAATAGTTTCTTGCCACCCCTCTATGGTTTATCTTGCTCCATCAACATTTTGATTCACTTTGCAGACCTTCTACCATAAAGGAGTAAAAAGGGGTTCAGTTATTAGTCATAATAAAAGAGAAGAAATGTTTAATTTCTATGTCTTTCTCTCTTCCCAGACGTTATCATTTCAGATTCGGTCAGGAAAGCAGCAGTCACTCTGCATATTTTGAGTCAGAAGAGATACAATACAGGGGAGTAGTGGGACAAGTGATTGTTAAAAGAGCTAGGGAACTATTACCAAGAATCTCCTATATGTTCATCTTTTCAGGAAGATGCTCGGAAAGTACTGACAAAATCTACAGAGTCAAACATGAAGATTAGGGGGCTAGACTACCAGAGACTGTGGTCATTCTATATGAATCTTTAGTTTCCCACGTGATTCTGAAATAAACTCTCTAAAGATAAATCTTTGAAAAACTCGATTATAGATGATTATTATTTTACTACCTTCTGGATCCCTTCTAAGATACTGTAAAACAATGATAATATGAATACTAATACATAGCCTTCAAACAGTGGCACCAATTAGGAGAGTTTTACCAAAAATGAGTGTTCTGGGCTAGCTGACAACCACTCAATCTTACTTGGCTCCCTTTATGTAAGGCCTTCCCTTCCTTTTACCTTCTTCCTGTGCTGGAGAATCAGAGATCAGTCTAAATTATTTTGGTTACCCTGACCTAACAGTTTTTCCACAGAACTTTCCTAGATTATATCACCCTAAGGGATATATTCAACTCAGATTGGAATTTACAATTTTTCCAACACATGTCTCTAAATAAGCTACTGAGAATATCATATGTACATCGAGATGTGGCTCTGAAGTTTCACTATCCATTACCATGTATCAACTGCACTAGCCACTCTGAGGTGATCACTTACATTTCCGGAAAAAAAGAAAGATGCTAAATTACAACTTTGGTGAAGTTCTATAAAAATTCAATCTGATGGCACACTGACCAATGTGTCCATGAATTAATAGAATATTCATGTTAAAAAGAAAGTGATTCTCAGGCTAACAATATCTTTCTTAAAGTCTGTGTAGTTTTAGCCAGTGTACACTTCTACTCATTAAATAGATTTAACTCAGCTACTTGATAAATTAACTTATTCTATTTATTAAGAAGTAACCTCTAAATATTGCTCAGAACAGAGAGGTGGAGAGGATTTAGTAGAAAAATGACATTTTTTCTCAAAAACTATCAGCATACTTAAATTTTTTTAGTCTTTCTAAACTTTTTTAAATTTACTTTTTCATTGAAGTATAGTTGATTTACAATATTGTGTTAATTTCTGCTGTACAGCAAGGTGACTCAGTTATACACATATAGACATTTTTTTAAAATTCTTTTCCATTATAGTTTATTTCATGATATTGAATATAGTTCCCTGTGCTATACAGTGGGACCTTTTTGTTTATTCATTCTATATGTAATAGTTTGCATCTACAAACCCTAAACTCTCAGTCCATCCCTTCCCACTCCATCTTCTCCTTGGCAACCACAAGTCTGTTCTCTATGTCTATGAGTCTGCTTCTGTTTTGTAGATAAGTTCATTTGTGCCATATTTTTATATTCCACATATATTATATGTATTTGTCTTTCTCCTTCTGACTTATTTCACTTGGTATGATAATCTCCAGTGCAGCTTAAATTTTTCTACCTTGAATTCTTATAAAAGGATGAGAAGAAGAATATGAATATTTAGCTACATTTTTGCAAATCAAAACAATGACTATAACTACCTGGAAAAGCTCAGCGTTCTACTTATATTTCAAAAGATTTTTATTACTTTACCAACAGTGTTAGACAGGACTTTTTATTATCTCCATTTAATAAATGATAATTAGCTTGCTTAAGGTCTTATAGCTTTGCACAAGCAGAGCTTTAATTTGAATTATGTCCATCTAGATTCACAATAGGATATTTAGGATGCTATGTGAGAGATTAATCCTCTACTGTCTACAGCGTATTTATCCCTATCTCATCTGAGGAGTTGCACTTTGGGGCAGTTTCCCCATGTCCAGAAAAATTTCTCAAACCAAGATAGCCTTTGCTTAGAAATCAACTAGTGATACCCTGATAATGCAGCCTTGTAAACCCATAAACTTTTTCCAGACCCAGAAACCTCTTTTTTCCACAGTCCTGTCTAAACCCACACCTACCTTCTTATTTTGGCAGCTTAAAAGTGGAATGGTGCATTTCATGATTCTTCACTTGGCTGGAATTCTTTCCCTTGCTCTTTGCCCTATTCTGCCCTCTGTGATCCATTTCCCAACCTGTAAGCCTTGACCATACTTCACCCCTACTCCCTTTGGCCCTCTTAACAAACCCCAACCACCCCTACACTCCTCCCCTCAACATTCCTTTGTCCATTTCTTGGCTACACATCAGCCTGGCCTGACCTCCAGGGCTGAGTTTCTTGGCTTCGCTCCTCTGGTGGTTGTATTAAATTTGTTACTGATATTGAAAAGATTAGTGTTCTGGGAAATTCTACTTGCTATTTGAATGTCAAACACCTAATACATGGCTATCCTTTTTTCAAGTATAGTATACATTTTTTTTCTTTTCTGAAGAGGCAATTTGGCTAAAGGATTAAACATAGAGAAAGAAACTAGAGTCAAACTGTCAAGGTTCAAAGTCCAGGTCTTTGGCTTTCTAGCTGTGTAAGTTTGGGCAAATCTTCTTTTTTTTCTCTATATAGCTCAATTTCTTCCTTTATAAAATAAAATACTAGCCATAATATCATTTTTGAGATGATTAGATGGAGTTGATATACGGAAACCGTTTAGACATTCTCGGCACTGGAAAAGTGCTATATATATATATTTTAATATTGTCTGGAGCACCAGAATGTTACAGTGATTTCATCACACATTTTTCATTTATAATTACATTTGCAAATTATATCAAATAGGATTCTTTATAGTTAAATTCATTTGTCTGTGGTGGGCACCCACATACCATCTCTGGCAAGTGTACATATACAGTGACTTAGTGGGATTTTTAACATGTCTGTGTTTATAATGAGAAGACTTAATATGACCACTCTGGTTAATGAGGAAAAAAAATCTGCATAATTTCAAAAACTGAAATCTGTGTGTTTTAACAAACAAACAATGAATAGAACAGCACGTTGCCTTTGCAGCAGTGAGAAAATCAGGCTGCCTGCAATGAAGTGTCCACTATGAGAAATGGCTGAAGGTGAGAGAGGTTTCCTTGATAATCCAATTTTGACATTTATGCAAGGGAAATGGTGAATGGAGATAAGCAATGCATGATCATGTGCAGTCCAGTAGTAGGGCCTCATTTGCATTTTAGGAATATTTCTCAGACAGTAGTGTGAGAATAGCCAGAGTCTTTTTGATCAGGTGGAAGTCAATTTCTGTAATATATATGTGAAGCAATGATGGTCAGGAATAAGGTAGGGGATAAATTATTAAGAAATGGAATCTGTAGACCTAGTGACTGATCCAATGGAGAAAAGTGGATGATTTCTCAGAAAAACTATTAAATGATTAACAGTTTCTTTTATTAAATGGGAACTATAGGAGAGGAAACCATTTTTAATGTGAAGTAGTTGATTATGGATTTAGACATGTTGAGAAAGAGGTGACATATTCCCTACTGTAAACATTTAGTACATTGTTACAGAAACCATTTTCATACCTGGATGATAATAATTAGACAAGGACATAGTATAGAGAGCAGAATATACTTGCAGAAGTCTTTCTCTGCAGTATTGAGATGAGAGTTCAAGGCTAAAGACCATGAATTGAGTGTTGTCAACCCCCACCATTTTGTGATGTTCTAAACCAACCCTAAGTAGCTGAGATGTTGAAAGAAAGAGGAAGCATAGCTGGCTTTATCCAGCCATAAGATATTTAAAGAACAGGTTAGATACTGCAGGAGAAATTCATCAGGAAGATGTGACTACTGGTTGGCCTGTGAGCTAGACCCTGGCAATTGGAGGCATCTCACTCCCTCCCCTGACCTTGGAACGAAGAGTGTGCCCACTGTTCTTACAGTAGAAGCCATTTTCAAGGACATAGACTTGAGAGAGCAAGGTGTTTTTTGAGACAATCTATCTGGACTGAATACATGACTGAACCTAGTTGAGACATCTACATAAACTTTTAAGATTCTGGCAGACGAGTGCGAAAATCTACTTGCCTTGCAGTTCGCCAAGACAAGTCTCCTATGTAAGCTTCCATATTTATTAAACCTGTCACTTAGCAATCCAAAGTGGTCTGCCTCTTTCTTTGGTGTTGCCCTTCATGTAAGAGGGCCAGTTTTTGAACCAATAAATACACAGAGGCAAGCGAGCCAGGGTTACAGCGAGAGAGTCATTGTAGTGAAAAGACACAAGGTGTGGCCAAGAAGCCACATGGTGCAAAGCAAAGTAGAAAAAGAACTGGCAATTTAGTGTGGGAATGTGGGGAACAGAAACAAGATATTTAAGTAAGCAAGGAGGAGGTCAATGGCAGTAAGAATGAGTCCTGAAGGACAGGAAGATTGATTCCAATACGAGCATATCAGAAGATTAAGATTTTAGATGTAGAAGCAGTTTCAGATTTTATGATATGGAAAGGGCATGAAACTGTATCACTGGAATGAAGAGGAGGATAAAGTCCCTATCACTAAAGAGTGAATAGCACTGCAAAGCCACTGCTCTGAGCTGTGCTCTAGAAGATTTGTTGGGAGTATAACACTAAACTACTGAAGATGAAGACACACTGTAGTTGTTTGAAGGTCTAGGGGGACACTGGGGCCACAGAAGATAAGGAGACTTTCTGTACAAGCCCCAGGGACAGTAGATGATAAGTGAGCAAGGTCTGGGCTTAACAGGAACGTTTCAGTATAAAATATATAGCCATCAGCTATGCTGAGACACCAAAGAGGGCTAAGCCAACCATTGACATGGTCATTTAACTCAGATCAAAACTGAAATGATAGGAGACAGGTCAGGCCACATCCGATCTGGGAAAAGGCAACACCTTCAACTATTATTCCTAGAGACCTCAGTGACATCAGATGGCTTTTTCAGTAGTTGTTCACCTTTGGTGGTATTTCATAGGTTTTCTACAACAGCTCTCTTCTTTGAGGCTTTCACTGTGACAGAACCACATGAATTCAAGAGAGAAATTCCATTGTGCCTGAGGCCAGTGAACATACTCTTTCAGTTTAAAAGTTTTCTGGGATTGGGACCAGAACCGAGTTGTAGAATTAATGGTCCAATTCTGATTAATTCTGCCCTCAGACTGGTTATGTAATCCCAGCAATGTAGCTACTGATCACTGGGATGTCTTGGAGCCACCACCAATATCATCAGTAGAAATCAAAGATGTAGGACATCTCTTCCAAGCAAGCTGCTACTTGGGTCCATGGGGCTGATGAATGTTCTAAGAGAAACTGTTGCTAGGATCCCTGAAGGATCAAAGGAAATAACAGAGGAGGTGACAGCATATGGGCACCATCATGGTACCTATATCATTGAGCCCATGTGCGGATGACCTCAGTGTATCTGAAAATGATGGTTATTTTCACATCCACATTCTCCACGCTATTTTAAGACTTCCTGTAGAGATAAGAGTCCCAGTCATCATTATCTACTTAATCCACTTAATGTATCAAATGGAGAAGGGAGATTTTGTTATTTGATCATTTATTTCTCAATACAAAATAACAGTATCATCTTTCTTTTTAAGTCTTTCTGCTGGGCAAAAACCAAAATAAAATCATACTACTATTTTTCAGTTTTTCTTAGTTGATTTTTTTTTTCATCAAACCACTCACATACTATAAGATCATGTAGAGAGAAGAAATTATAATTTCATATACACAGTTTAGAGTCTTTTGTACCATTTTGAGGCCATGTAATATAATGATTAAAAGAAAGAGCTCTGGTCCCAGATTGTCTTGGGTTAAAAATCTCAGCTCTATCACTGCTAGTTACATAAAAAGCAACTTGCTTTGACTTAATTTGACTTCACTTTCCTCTGAAGTAAAGTGGAGTTTGCAATAATATATCTAATTTGTGAGAATATTGTGAAGATTCAATGTAAAACATTAACAAGTACGTCTGAAAAAAGTAAATATTCAACAAATGTTAGTCCTTAGGATCAAAATGAATACTGCTATATATTAAGCATATGTGTTTTAGCAAATACAATTTTCAAGTGGCCACTCACTTTCTATTCATGACTTGTTACTCTTTCAGATGGGATGAATTGGATAGCTAACATTATATCAATAGACTGATTATTATAGAAATTCCTTTAGTTTGTGGAGATTATAAAATTTTCATAATTACTGTTTCTCTGAATTCTCCATTTATGTCTGCTGAAAGATTTAGGATTTAAAGCTAAATCCCTTTGAAAGAGAGTTAGGCAGGAAGTTGGGATTAACTCTAAACACAGTGAATAGATTTCTCAATCTCTATAAACCAAGATTTTCTTTGCCCTCTATTATAAACCACAGGAAAACATTTCTCCTGGAGACTTTTAGAGCACTGCATAGTGTTGGACAGCTATGTGCTGAATGACTGGTGTGCAAACAGAAGACAAGAAGAAAAGCTGCTGGAATTAGTAGCAGAGTTAAAGGTCTTATAATTATACACAACTAAATGCTTCTACTCCTCCATAAATCCTCTCACAGAGATGCCACAATTAGTTTTTCTGGGCTAGGAAGAAATTGGGGTATTTTTTGAAAGATTTTAAGGGAACTCCCAGATCCCAATGCAATTTGAGGAGACAGCTATTAAGAGAGGGTCTGGCTGGAAGAATATCAAAGGAATTGAAGTTATTCAAAGTAACATAGATAATCCCTAAGAGATAGGTTTACAAATTAGAAACTAAAGCAAACAAAATGAGCCCATCAGGCAGAAATATATTCTGAGTTAAACGATCATTAACTATTACATAACTTTCAAGTTGTTTTTATAGGAAATTTTTCTTATAGATCAAACCCCCATTTACTAATGGGGATTTTTGGTCCATTGTCACTAGATGTAAAATTTTAAATTTTGCTTCTTACTATTGTCTAGGAAAGCAGGATGTAGCCATAGGGTAGGACAGTGACATTTGTTCATTAATTTAACAAATATTTATTTAATATCTGAAACACACCAGGTGCTCTTTTGGACACTGATACTGGTTTGTATACATTTAAATTATTGATTTCAGCAGACATTTGGGGCTGTCAAAAATGATAATATTACTCATACTCTTTCATAGTAAGTGTATCCTTAAGTAATTTTGACCTGAAAAGTAAATATTAAAACATATTTTAATTAAAAGAAGGGGGAATTGATAAGCATATTGTAGATAAGTTTATACTCTGACAAGGGGCTTTGAGTATGGGTGAATTTATTGACCTTCATGTTTTATTTATATAAACTATTCTGACCAAAGGAAAGATCTAAAGATAATACAACATCAGCAATAAAATAATACAACATCAGCAATAAACAGTGCCCTAAGGCATTATTTCTTCTTTAAACCAACTTGATTGAGGCATTAATAGCAAACAATAAAATGCACAAATTTTAAGTGTGTAGTTTGATGAGATTTGAAAAATGTATATATCTGGGTTACCAGAAATATAATCAAGATGTAGAATATTTCCATCACTTCCAAAACGTTTACTTGTTTATGTTTCAGTCCCTCTCTTCTTCCTACCTTCTGCTGCAGGCAAACAATCTGTTCTCTGTCCCTATAGATTAGACTTGCCTTTAAAGAATTGGCAATTATTTATTGCATATGTATAAAAATTAGCAAAAGAGAAGACACTCAATTATTAAAGTATACCATTTTTAAGGTCTGATTAAATATTCCAAATTTCATACAGAATGATTTCATGGTAACTGCAACATTACAATTACAAAGGGTGGTCAGTGACTTCATTCAAGAGATTAGATCTACTGGAAAGGCTCATGCTATGTTCTTCCCTATGTGATTAGCCATGCAAGACTAACCATGCAAAATACATGAGTGAGAGAACCATAGAATATTAGAACAGGAGGGCATATAAGACAACAGATTCTAGTTTTAGACAAAGAAGCTAAAATTTAGTCCCTCAAAACCTTACCTAAAGTAACCTAGATAGTAAGAAGAAATAAGTGGAAGAGGAAATTAACTCCAGTTACAGTCCTCAAACTGCCAATGTGTATTTTGGAGAAGAATTTAAAGTACATTTAGTTGGCTCTAGGGCAGTGGATTTATATATATGTATCTAATGATTTGCATCTTTTTCCTTAATAATCTGCCATTCCTAATTTCCCATTGTAGCCATTTGTGTAAACTTGAAATGTTTTACCTTGTTTATGGTTTGACCCTTTAATGTTAGGAATTCACACAGTTTATAAATGACTTACTATTACTAACTCTAGTCTGGATAGTGTTTATTGGTAGGCATACAGTCATTATGATACTATAACCCAATTTTGGTTTAATTCAACTAACATTTGTTAATAACACCAACCCCAAGCTTGCATTTATGGAGGACTTAAAATGTTACAAAGCACATACACATACATTGTCTCAAGATAATGTCTCTTTTCGCTGAAATGAAAAAGCTGAAGCTGGAGACTAGATGAAGGATTTTCCTGAGATCATGGAGGTGTGAGAGATAGAATGGGGAGGACTAGAACCTCATTCTTCTTACTTCTGGTCTAGGACTTGTCTCAAGGTTCCAGTAGAGATTTCCATCACTGTCAGTCATGTCCAACCCTCCCTGTCTCCCCCAAATTTCCCTCTCTACACATTAGCTATATAGCTTTCTCTTCTCCTCACATTTCTATGTAGTGACAAGTTGACCCTACATTATTGATAAATACTTTAAATATATTTGAATAAGTCTTCATGGGTATCAGTCTAAACTTCCGACCATGCAAATATTTTTTCTCTTTTCTCTCTGTAACTGACCTTTGACATTAAGACTGTACTTCTTAGTCAAATATGACATTTATTTATGCTTTTAAAGCCCATAGTGATATTTATGGCTCAGCATGATCCAATTTTGATTTTAGGAGTAGGAGAGGCTTGGACTAAGATCAGGGCAAGATTAACCCTGCCTGGCATCTTTGTCTCTACTTCTGCAGGGGTTAGGGGCAGCCTTCTGCTCTTATTTTTTGTGAGGCCTCTTGAGTTCTAAGCATATTTCATTTAAGCAACAAAAGGAATTTCCCTCTGGCCCTGTCCAGAGACTATCAGGAACTTTCAACTTTCTGTTTGACTCTGTATTAACTCCTTAACTCTCTCTCTATCTCTCTGTCAAATGGCAATAGACAAACCGCATACTGATATAGAGTTCCTATAATACTGAAAGAGCCAAAAAAGACTAAATCAACCCATAGAAAAAAAGTTGTTCTTCAGAGTAGCTTAGACAACCAGCAGACTCTATGGGAGCAAAAGGTAAAGATAAATGTTGGAGGTCTAAGACACCAAGATTTGGAAGTCATTTTACTGTAGCTTAACAAATTCTGTCCTGATTAATATTCCTACTTTAGTGGATTGTTTTAAAAAATATGTTTTTAATTTAAAAATGGTATATAAGATTATTTTCTTCTTTCTGATATATTGTTCATATTAACATATTTATAACATTGACTCACTCTTGGAAAAATTAATAAAGCTTTAAATATTTTGAATTGTCTACTTAAGAAAATATAATTTTGTCTTACCAGTTGAAGGTATTGTCATATTATGAGACCTGATTGTGGAGTAAAAAAAAGATTTTTTAAAAAATAGAAGGAATGAAAGAACAAGGATGCTCAAACATTTAAAAAACTATATACTGAAAGACTTTTTATTGACTCTAATGCATCAATAAATATTCAACAACAGGCCTTGAATGATGCTGAACCCAAGAATATGGAACATATTTGTTAAAATGTGATTATCCTAGAGTCATATAATATGTAAAGTTGACCCTTGAACAACATGGGTTTGAACTGCTTGGGTCCACTTATGCTGATTTTTTTTTTATAGTAAATACTACATTACTGTGTAATTCAAGGTTGGTTGAATCAAGGATGCAGAACTGTGGATATGGAGGAAGTTAGCAGGCAGGCTATAACATATATGGATTTTCAACTGCATGGAGGGTTGGTGCTCTCAACCCTCAAGTTTTTCACAGGTCAACTGTATATCAAATCTTTTTATTTTTCTTTAAATAAAATTCATTTCATTAATTTTAGTGTTTAATTTTTTGGTTGTTTTCAAGAACAAATAATTCTATTGTCATTTTCATAATGTATGGTGGAAATCTGTTTTTGTAGCCCATGTATTCCCCCTCTGTCATTTAGTAGCAGCATACCTCTTTCTTGTGAAAATCATTGGTGGGGCTCACCCAGTCCAATTTTACTTTTTCTGCAAGGTTTTGTGCATGATTCAGGCCTGGATAGAGTATGATCGGACCATGTCCATAATACATGTTAGAGGCAAGACATAACAGAAGCAACTGTAAGTAGAATTCTCCATAAAATTCTCAATTGTAGAAAAAATACTTGCTCTTTTTGCTGTGACTGTTGACTAGCTATTTCCTACATTTGGGAGCGGCTTCTGACAACTTGCCTGTACTAGAAAAGAACTTGAAGAGAAAAAGAGAGACAGATTTCTGTTGAAACCATTGTAATTTTGATGAGTAAAGAAAACAATGGTGAGAAGGTCAGGGCCTTTCTAACATCAGTTGAATAATTGGAAGGAACTATAACTTAAACATGCTCTGTCTGAACTTCCAAGTTAGCAGAAACAAGCAACTGTTTCTGTCTTCCACCAAATACAAACAAATACTTTTGGCAATGAGGTCCTAATCTAGTAGAGATAAATTTTAACTGTTTGCTATGGAAGATGCCTAATTTATTATTATCATTATTACCATCTTGATTATCATATGTTATCTTTATTTTGCACAAATGGGAAAAATGGGGAAACATTCTTTATTAAATCCTAAGCCAGAGATCAAGGAAGGAAAGTAAGGAATCCTTGGAATGTGGGTGATATAAAGTAAAAGTAAAACATAATGATCTAAAGGAAAATAAAATTTCAGTAGAAAATAATAGGGAATTAGCTTGGCAAAATATGCTTTCCTGCCTAGAGTGATGTTGTCTTTTTATCTCTACTGCATTCATTTTTATTGTTCAGATATGATTGTGTTGAGGTATATGTGCTTGTACTCTGACATTTTGAGCTGTCATTCACATTAGAATCCATTCCCTCCAAATACTGCATTTCTAGTTTATTGTGACTATTTCAGACTTCTGTGTAATTGGATACTGCATACATGTTTGAGACAGTCTTCTCTGAACAATGGGTAGGAGCATTAGCTCATGAATTTTGAAATATCTCATGAGGCTGGACGTGTGTATTGTGGCTTATTTGCAGGTTGAGGAAAGGTGAGATCACCCAAGAGGTAGAATGCTATTTGTGTTCATGGTTTTATATACACACAAGAATGTGTGTACATTTATGTGCATTATTCTAGAACATTATCAACATATGAGAAGAACAAAAGTGTTTTTATACAAAACCAAGTCACAATTTTATTCTTGTTATTTCAATAGTTAAAATTCCACAACTAACAATAAATGTACATCAGCTTAATCTCATTTTGTCACTGTTTTTCAAGGAGCACCTAAAAATATTGCTGAACTTTCTCTTTGTCTTTAAAATACTTTTAATATGTCAGATTTTATTATATTAGTCACTTATATTGTAGGTTTATCATAATCATCCTTCTCTATCTTTTCTTAATGTTATGACAGTGGTAATATTATTTCAGTAGTTCCATGATGGCACTAAATACATCTGTAGAACACTCCCTAAAGTTTGTTTTTAATTAAGATTCTTTAGGAATTAGATAACTGAGCATAAGCTCATAGCCTGGACACCTACCAAGAATTAACAATAGTTACGTTAGTGAACTATGTTACTTAGTAACAAAAGCAATAATAGGATTTTCACAACATTTTAATAATACATTCAAATTGTCCCAAAGTTCTCATAACCAAATATATGGCAAAAATACTCACATTTATTATGCAAACACCCTTGTGAAATATGCAGTTTGTCTTTTGTCTCTATGTTCCTTTTGTATATTTTGCCAGTTTTTCACTTCATCCTGGAAACTTGTTCTGTGCCACAGTAGGAACCAAATGGAGAAATAGAAACAATAAAAAAAGTAATTCTAGAATGGGTAATTTTAGAACTGAAAAATGTATTTTCTGAAAGAAAGAGATTTTCAAGGATGAACTTAACAGCTAAATAGACATGAGAGAGGAAAAACTAAAGAACTTCATAATAAATCAATGAAAATTATTTAAGGTAAAACATGGTGAGAAAAAAATCAATAAACAGGGAATTTTTTGATGATCTCAAAAAGTACAACACATTTAATTGGAATAGTACAAGGAGAGAGAATTGAGGACAAAAATATTTAATAAATAGTGCTTAATATTTCCCAAATTTGATGAAAAACATATAATTGCAAACATAGAATGCTCTACGGATATCAGGTAGATAAAAGGGGAAAAAGCCCAAAATAGGGTGCATCACATTCAAATGGTTGAAAGCCAAAGATAAAGAGTAGATATTGAAAGTAACAAGAGAGGATTAATGTATTATGCAAAAAGAGACAAAATTCCAATCAATGGCTGAGTTCTCACCAGAATCCTTGTAGATAAGAAAAGTAGGAAACGTCTTTAAAGTGCTGGAAGAAAAAAAAAAAATCTAGCAACACAGGATTCTATAACCATCAAAAACATTCTTCAATAACAAAGGTAAAATATAAGAATATTTTCAGGTAAAAGAAAACCAGAGTAATTCATTGCCAACAGATCTGCGCTAAAAGAAATATTAAAGGGAAATTCTTCAGACTGAAAGAAAATGATGGCAGAGGAAGAAGTATGTTCTCAGAAAAGAAGGAAAAATATCTGAAATATCTGGGTAGATAGAAAATAATATTTTTTATTTTTGCCATTTTCTTCTTAATTTTTTGATAAAAATATTTATATGTTTATACATCTATATCTACATCCATATCCATAACTATATCTGTCTATCTATGACTATATCTAAATAAAACATAGTTTTGTAGGTTTATAAGTATGTAAATTTAGTGCAACAACTGTAAGAAGATTTTAATGTTTTAGGCAAAGTAGTACATGATATACTATAAAGTATATTACAGTACATAAATAAAGATTTAAGCTTGTAATTTAATCCTTATTCAAGTCATAAAAAATGAAAAAGTTGTAGCTAAAAAGCCAACAGAAAAATATAAATGAAATTCTAAAACATGTTCAAACAATCCAAAAAAATGATGTAAAAGAGAATCAGAAGAATGAAAACAGATGAAAAGAAGAAAACATAACAATGTTAATCACAAAACAATTTGTTAATTACATTAGTTGTTAATAGATTAAGCAATCCAAGTAAAAGCAACATTTTCAGGATGGATTAAAACACAAAGCCAACTACAAGCTATCCACAAGGGACATAGTTTTAAAGACAATTTTAATTGGAAAGTAAATGAAGAGAAAAACATATAAAATTCAAGTTTTAAGCAGAAGACTGAAATAATTATATTAAATTTAAATAAAAATTTTCAAGACAAAATGTATTACCAGAAAAAAAGATGGAAATTTCATAAATGATAAAAGATAAAATCATCCAAAAGACATAGCAATCATAAATGTCTATGAACTCAATAACAAAACTTTCAAAGGCATGAAGGAAAAACAAAGAATTAAAGAGAGAAATGGTCAGCTTAATAATCATAGCTGGAGATATTAGTTTCCCTTTATCAACAACTGATAGATTAACTGGAAACAAAATCACCCAATTCATAAAGATCTAAATGATATTTTCAACCCCATCAACCACCTTTACTTAATTGATATTTAGAGAATAAAGGCAGAATATATATTCTTTTCAAATTCAAATGATACATTTACCAGGATAGACACTATTCTTGGAAATGAAACAATTCTCAATACATTTTAAAACATTGAAATCATAGAGTATTTTACTGATATCAAAGAGTATTTAGCTATGATGGAATTGAATTAGAAAAAAAAATAAAAATAATAGGAAAACCCCTAATACTTGAAATTTACTTATAATTAACCCATGGGTCAAAACAGAAATTGTAAGAATAATTAGAATATATTTAAAGTTGAATTTTAATGGAAACATCACATATAAAATTTGTGGGATACAGCTAAAGAAATGTTTAAAGGACTCTTTATAGCTCTATAATTCATGTATATTTATGGGGGTCTAAATATATGCATATATATAAGTGCTTTTATGATTCTATAAAACTGTTGCTAAAAAATCAATGATTGAATCTTCCCCATTAAAATTTTATAGAACAAGAGCAAATTAAACCTAAAGTAATTAGAAAGAACAATATAAATATAAAAGACATCAATGAAAAAGGAAATGAAAATATGATAAAGAAAATTAAAAACAAAAAGTACATTCTTTGAAAAGATTAATAATATTGATAATCCTTAGCAAGTTTGATCAAGAGGAGGTTATGTAAATAGAGATACTATATGTTTTTTAAATGATTCTAACAGAATATCATTAACAACTTTGTAATACTAAATATGGCAACTTTGATGAAATAAACAATTCATTCAGCAAACACTGCTGTGAAAGCCAGATTCGTATAGGTTACTGTGATCAACAACTTGCCTCAGGTTGCTTTCTGCTCCAAAGCCTTTTGGATGCTTTGGCTCTCCCACACTCCTGCAAATAAGAAAGTGCAAGTGATTCATATCTATAAGACAACTCTTGACCCATGGAAAATGAAGAACAAGAGCCAATGGGTATATATTCTCCTTTTTAATCTTTCAGGTGACAACTGTGGGAGGCATTCTACACAAATTTTCAGATGCCTCAATGGATCTCAGTGGAATTAGGTCTCCATCACTCACAGCTTGATTAGAAATTCTTACATTGGCTTTGTCTTGTTCCCTCTCTTATTCTTCCCAGGTCTCCATTCCAGTTTCGTGGCACCACAAACATAAACAAACTATTCATAAGCAAGTCAAAGTCTCAGATTCAGGTTTTGGGGAAGCTATGACATCAGTGGGACCAGAAAATTTGAGAAATATCTGCAAAGTAGCAGCTGGGATTGGAAATGACAGGATAGAAAAAAAATAATAATAAAGGAGCAGAACAATCATTTGATGATGATCTCCAAATGAATGTTCACAACAAAAGGATATTTTTCCTTCTCACCTTTACGTACATCAGGACTCAGGTGTAGCTCTGACCCACATTATCTTTATTCAAGAATGTATTTGGAAGGAATATTTTCTCTCTGGAACAATGACAGGGGTCATATCACAAGGATAAGGGAGACATATCACTTCCACTCACATTTTGTTATACAAAACTTGCCACGTGGCTACACTTGAGTTCAATTGCATAAGATATAAAATCCTCCAGCAGAAAGGGATTCCAAATGCTTATAAAAATTGATAGACATTCAATTCAGTAAAACTCAGGAAAAAAGCTAATGGTGGAACAACAACAAAAGTTAACCAACTATTTGGTCACAGGATTACTTTTAGATTTAAAAAAATTGTAGATGTTGAAAATTCTCTCTAAATATAGTATGAGAAACTTTAATAAATGTTAAATGAAGTTACCTCAATTTCAAAAGTAAAGCTTTGTTTCCTTTGAGGGGGTTATTTTACTGTAAAAGAACTGATTTACAATGAAATTATTTATACCAAAAAAAAAAAAAAAAGATTTAGCACTGTAAATTTTTCTGATTGTTTTAACAGTCCCAAGTTTTATTACAAGCTTGCTTGTAACATATTTTATTTTCCTAAACTCAAAATCTTCAGTTTGTAAAATGTTATTATAAAAGACATATATTTTTCACAGAGATAAATTGGAAATAACTTTTGACAAAATATGTTACAGTATTTGTGGGCTCTATAAATATCAGCTGAATGCTGAAAAATCTTGCAATTTTAAATTGTAATTTATTTCATTGATGACAGTGGTTGCCAATAACATCTGCATTAAGATTTACGCATTCTCATAAGTTAACTAGTTTTCTGAGTTAGTCTAAAATGTGCTTATTTTTATAAAAGAACATTCTTGAAATTTTACTGACAGTTTTCACCCTCAAATCTGCAAAATGAATGATTACATTCTTTTTAAAAGGAACTATATTGCCTATAATTCAATTGGTAGCTCCACCTCTAATAATGCCAGAAAATTACCAGCTTAGGTTGACCTTAAAATGTCGACATGCCTTCATTGTATGAGATTAATTTGGTGTTATATATCCGGTACTGATTTTAGCCAAACTATTAAGGAATTATAGATGTCATCATTCTGTTTGAAGACATGCAGCTTCATGTTCCCAACTAACTGCTCAAAGTAGCAACCATACAGATGTCAAATGGATGCAGCTTCAAGCACTTACCCAAAACAATCCATGGTATTCAATTAGTTGTTTCTCTTAATTTCTAACAACCTTGTACATCTACTGGGAAAAGTGAGTATTTATGTTAAAAAAATGTAAGTATAAGGTTTGTGACTACCACCAGAGAATGTTGATTGAGGTAAGACGTAATGTTGAATGGGAATACATTTCCATTTAATTGTCTTGGGAGGCTTAAGGAACATGCACATTGAAGCTAGGTCGAGGTGAATACTTTGAGCAGAGACTACAAGCTTCTTTTGAGCCAGAAAAGAAGGATAATACGTGGGACTGCAAACCATTTATTTGAGCACTGTACTTAATTATACTCCCTAGGGTAAGAGAAGGCAGCATCCTGTCATAACGTCTGCTATACCACGACCCGCCAAGCATATATTTTTATGTAATGGATTTAAGATGCTTTGCGGATATTGCATAACTACCCTAGTCCTTCTCACCAGGGTGGGCTGGTCTGAATTTGATAACAGCTACTGCTGGGATCGCTAAGCTAATAATTTAAGTTTAGCTGGTTGAAACCCATTCTTTTGTTTTATAACTAAAGTCTGTTTTTCATTTGCATGTGTAAGTTGGCCATCTGCTTTGGTGACAGAGAGGAGGTGCCTCAGAAAAGGTTCTCTGACCAGGCTGCAGTGTTGAAAGTTTTATAAATTGATTGGATTCATATAAACATCCCTAATCCAGATCTGTCATTATTGATAATGATTTATTATTTTTTTTTAATTTTCAACACAAAAGAATGGAGAGGTTTGAAATTGTAATTTATTTTCTTTGCTTGCTGTGCAATCCCATTCATCATTGTATTTTTCTAAGTTTCAGGCCTGATTGTTCAGAGTGAGTGTGCCTGGTTAAAATATGTACTTTATTTGAGGATGCTACTTCTAACTCTATCACTATAACTGACCTCTAAAAATATCAGCAGAGAAGACTGTCAGCTGTATATCCCATCATTCTCTCACGTTGCCTCTAATTTTTACTTCTTTGAAAATAAGGGATCTAGGGAAGTTTGCCTATAGTTTGGGTGGAATTGTGAAGGATGTCCCTTTCAATCTGGAGTGGGTTCTTTCTTGCTAGCTTCATTTCCATCTGTCTCCTAGAATTGGCTGGATGTAAATGAAAAATAAAATGTGCAATTTCTTGCAAGGTGAAGATGTAATGCTATTTGAAATAATTACAGGTGTTTTCAATGCTCCTCTAAATGGATCTAAATTTAATAAGTTGAGAATCTAAGTCTGAACTTTGTAAATATAATTGTCTGTCAATGTGATTGTTCCAATAATTTTGTTAGATGAAAAATAGGTTGGCCAAAGTAGTACACTATTTTAAGACATACTCTGTTTGATTTCTTACTCATTCTACCAATCAAACTTCAATAAAAAGAAATTGGCAAAAAAAAAATTTTCAAAGCTTAACTTTTAAAATATATTTTAGTAAAATAGATTTCAATGAAATGTCAGAGCTAAATGTCAGGTGAGAAAAAATAATAGCAATTAAATGAAATTTATAATTTATAAATCTATATAGTATATTGAACATTATTCTGTAAAAAAAAATAAATCATTATGCTTAAGTCAGCCTTAGTAATGGGGAACAGAAAACATCAACTTATGGTTCACATTAATAGCAGTTTTCTTTTATTCACTTCAAATATATTTATTGTCTTCTGATATTAGTTTGTCTACTGCCTTTTAAAACAAAATGGTACGTGTTAGAGATGGATTGTCATTTAAAAAAAAATTTGCAAGAAATTACCTTGTCAAATAGAAGCACCTTAATTTTTACTTCAGTTTTTCTTTTAAGGAAGGAAGATAGAAATTAAATTTAAATGTGATATTTGTGCAGCTCTCAAAATACTGAGCAGGTAATGATTAAACAACAATATTCCTGAGCTAGTACTACCAGAAGACCAATTCATGGTATGCAAAATGTTGTTCATCAGTGTAATAGAACAATGAGGAAAAAAATTACAGCTTGGGTCACACAAAGAAAGGAACACAATATAAATAAATTAAAATGTGAAAACAATTTTAAAGTGATAAAATAGTATTCATGTACCTATTCTTTTATCTTTTAAATATTGGACATATTCAGTCTCAATAGGCTTCTAAGTAAATTTGAAGTTCACTAACAAAACTGAATCAATTACAATATCCAGATGGGGTGTTTAGGGTATTTAAAAACGTTAATAAGAGCAAGAAAGTTTTAAGGTAAGAAAAATCCATTTGAGGTAGGTATTGTTATTAGCCTAGGTAGATACCAAACTTATATGTAGAGAGACATGAATATGGATATGGATGTGAACATCTCTAACTATCCAGATTAAGTCTTTAATCCAGCAAATTCCTTCTCCAAACAGGCTGAGTCATGAAAAGTTATTTGCTTCTAATTTGCTATAATTTTCTTGCTCTGGCAAAGCTTCCTAGATCCCACTGATTTACTGCTCAAAGATAAATTGCTCTTTGAAGCTGTAAGATACTAGTTTGTGCTGATTTTGTTTGAAGTTGAGTCCATCACTGTCTTAACCTGTGTACTGTGAGTTTGGGTACTGTCGTGGCCATAATTCATTCACCCTGTCTAGCTGTTGGCCAAGGCATTATGGAAACTTCTGAGTCTGTACCTTGTGATGACCCATGTGCTGTTGACCAGGTTTCCTGTGGTCTAGACAGTGGCCTGAGGAAAAGTTAATTTTTATTAATGTCTATTCCCTGAGCCATAGTATGTAAATATTGCTTATTTGGTATTTATTCAAAATTATCTCAAAAACTTATTTTCAATATGTTTGTGAGTTATTTAATAAGTTACAACTCTGGATATTTAGTGTGTGCTTCTTATTTAGTAAAGCATATTTTGGAAATAATTTAATTGAGTAAAATACTTGTCACTTTATTATCTTTAGTTTTCATGTAACACAGTCATTTTAGAAGTATAATTATCACTCAGATAATTCTGTTTGAAGCATATATAATACCCAAATATGGACTCTTTTTATAAGATGGTAAAATCTGCTAGTGTTCAATGTGTGGGATTTTTTTTATTTGAAATATTATATTATTTAATGACATCTGCTTATCTGTGCATCTACCTACCTGTCTAGCATTCTCTCCCTCTTTGTTTCTCACAGATCATTATGAGAAAACCTAAGATAAAAAATATGTACTCATTTAACAGCCATATTAGAACTGAATCATTCACTTTACAAAATAATTTACTGTAAGTTTCCCTAGTGCCTTGAACAAATAATCAAAGTACTGTAATTTCATTTAAGTAATTTCTTTCAGGAATATCTTAGTTATGTAAACCTTAGCACATTTAAAGACGCCATTAATAGGGCTTCTCTGGTGGCGCAGTGGTTGAGAGTCTGCCTGCCGATGCAGGAGACACGGGTTCGTGCCCCGGTCCGGGAAGATCCCACATGCCGCAGAGCGGCTGGGCCCGTGAGCCATGGCCGCTGAGCCTGCGCGTCCGGAGCCTGTGCTCCGCAACGGGAGAGGCCACAACAGTGAGAGGCCTGCGTACCACACACACAAACACAAACAAACAAACAAAAAAGATGCCATTAATATTTCTAAGGGGAAAGCAAAACAAATAAGTGTTTGTTCTCTGGGAGTGTAAGCTAGTTAGATCGATAGATAATATGCAAGTACATCTGTTCAAGTGAATTTTTTCAAGTAATTTAAAAAAAAAGTTGTGTTTGTCCTCATTACTGCTAAGTCATATGAAGACATGCCTTTTTTTTTTTTAGTCAAGGGGTTATTATAGCTTCCTTAATCATAACTACTCTGAAACTCTGAAACTCCTAACAATCATATTAGAGCTGAATCATTCATTTTATAAAATAATTTATCGTTAAGTTTTCCTAGTGCCTTTAACAAGAAATTTAGGAGTTAGAAATTTCTTATTCCTGTATAAATTCCTGTAATACTGTTGGGGAATCCCCTCTGCCTCCTCCTTTTGCCAGGGGAATACCAGGAGGAAACTTCTACTTAACTGTTAGGCACACAACTTTTTCCCAGGAACCCCTATCCATTCCTTGGAAATTGTTAGAATCAGCATGGGAACAAGTAGTTTAGCGAACTAAATACCAAGCTAAAACAGTGAGTTAGATTCAAGCCTCAGAGAGGTGTTGCAAGCCTAACACTGGAGTAGGTAAAATGCTGGCATTGAAGCAGAGACAAAAGTCCTAGTATCATCAAATAGAGTCTTCTAATGACATTGTAGCTTTAACATTTAGAATTAAAACTTATTGACTTCCAGACAGTAGATCAACATAGAGATGAGATTTGTTTCATTCAAACACTTGACTCCAAAGAATAGAGTAGAATATCCCACAGGCTTCAGGGCTTGGAGTTTTATCCTTATTTTATTTGCTGTCTATTCATAGTACTTACACAATTTGACTAGGAAAAAGATTTGACCTAACTCACATAATCTCACTATTTCTATTCATAGTAATTTTGGGAGATAAGGAACAGTAAAACATATTTCTTTATTTCCTGTTTAGAGTTATAATATTTTGCCTTTGTGTTATCACTTCTCCCATTAGAACATTTTCTGCCAAAAGCTTTATGTTTTCTGGCATATAATTACCAATCTTCTCAGCCTCCCATAATAAAGACTTAATATTTTCTTTATGTTGGGAGGCTTTGTGACAGTTACAGTATTTAAAATCAGAGGAATTTGCTCTCAATTTTATACAAGAAAGTGTCTGAGATTAGTTTATTTTTTTCCCCTGGTATTTCTTGTGAAGCAAACTGGCACCTACAATTTCCAATATCCAGTGGCAATTAGTCATTACTGTTTTCATTACCTAGAGGAAACAATTCAAGCCCCAGTGAGTTTTGTCTCCCCCACCTCCATTGCAATATAATTTATTCTATTGACAGTGTCTCTAAATATTTGATCATCTAACTTGTGTGCTTCATCTTCTTGTTTCTGGGAAAATAAATCTTAATTTAGAATTTCTTCCTTCACTAACTTGAAATAATAAAATCTCATTGATTATAAGCTGATGATGTGCAACTATAAATTATAGGTATAAAGCATTTAAAATTACTTTTTAAAATTTGTCACATTAAAATCTAATTATTAGAATTTGCATACAATGGGAATAACTGCATAGCTTCACATTTAACACAATTATCCTGATAAGTCTGAGACTTCTGATTCAATGACAATATTTTTTTTATCTTCTCCCACCATTGTGTGTTGGGTTTTTTAAAGGGAAGATATCTTGTTTGTGCATCAAATGCAGTCATTCTGAGAAGACTCCTCTGTACCTGGGCTTGAATTAGATTGAGTTTGTAGACCATGAGCCTCAGCTTGATGATATATAAGGAGATGAGACCTTTGTAGGATCCTGGGAAGGAGTGAAAGTACTTTGCATGTGGAAGAAATAAATAGAAGTATATAGTTTGTGGACAGAGGCCAAACTTTGGTGGTTTTAAAACATGACCACAAATTATTTGATAATCTTTAATAAGAGATGGGAATATGTCCTTTTTCCCTGAATTTGGGCAGGTCTCTGTCACAGCCAATACAATGTAGCAGAGGGTGCTATACTTTCTAAGCTATATAGCAAAATGCTATGCAACTTCCACCTTGTTTAGTGAAACAGTCTATATGGGATTGGGTAAGCTTCCATGTAGGAAGACCTGATAACCTAACGTCACCCTGCTGCAAGAAATCCCAAGTCACATGGCACCTGTGACAGCAGTCCCAGTGTAGGAACTTCAATCGACAGCACCAACTAAGGCTGGCCTTTGAGTTTTCCCAGCTCAGTTTTGTCAGCATACATATGAAAAAGCCTCTAGATGAATCTAGGCCCCAGTTACTCCCAGCCTTTGAAGTCTTCCCAGTTACATCTCCAGATATCAGACATCAGAGACAATAAGCCTTTACTTCTGGTGCTTTGCCCAAGTTCCTCATCTATAGTATTTGTTATTGACCTAGAATAAATTGACTGCCAGATATTTCTCCAGCAAGGAAGGATTTACTCAGGATCAGCAGAAAGAGTTGCAATTCAGGGTCTGCAACCGTGTTGTACCATGAGCAAGTCCCCACATGGCCAGAGAAGGAGTAGCTTTCATAGAGCTACAAAGGAAGTTGGGAGACAGGGCTATAGTCCATGGCTTTTCATTGGCTAAGTTTTCACCAGAAAAGAAAAGGCGTCTTTCTTCTTATTGGGCTCTGCTACCCGTGTAGGGAATGAGAGCTCCCCCTTCTGGTCTACCCACTCTATTTGATTGAGTTTTCTGTTCATTACCTTTTTATACCATGAACATAATAAAATGTTCTTTTCTTTATACCCCAAGTTTAGTTTGATTTGTCATGAAATACTTGGTAACTGGAAGACATATTCAGCGTAAATCAACAAAATGAAGTTCAGGATCTATTTATATATTTCAGATTTAAAATATGATTTGACATTTCAGTTATATCTATCACTTGGAAAATTAAAAAAAAAATCTTTTTTCCTTACCTACACTTACAACAATATATATTTCTAAGTAAACAGAGACTTTGAATTTTTATTTAATTGTTAAATAATAGTTGTGTATTTTGTTTTAATAATAAATATTTAATGCTAATCAATCATTTTATTTGAGTTTCTCAGGGTTCACTTACTCTTTTTTTTTTTGAATCTTTACATTTAATGCGATTTTTTTGATTAAAAAAACTAGTTTTTCTGAAAATCAGATTAAACCTTGTCATAAAACAACTCTTGAATCTGCCTAATCACATGATCCAGGCTTTTTGTTTGTTTCATTAAGAGTCTTAGGTAGAAGCTCTGACTTACCTATATTCTGAATATACCTAAGAATATACTGTATCTGGGGATTTGATTTTTTTTTTTAAACAGTGTGTTTAGGTCCTCAGTGAGGAGCATGCAGTGACCAAAGGGTAACCCTTGTCTCAATTTTTTTTTTGTTTGTTTCGTTTTGGGTTTAATGAGTCAATGCTTTATTTTACAATGAGTGTTTATAACCAAACTTAAATGTGCGTAGGGTCTTGAACTTCCCCGCCCCCGCACCAACTATTTCCTATTTGTTCCCAGAAAAATTCCAAGGCCAGATTTTGTTATAGCAACCAGAGACAAATATCAAGACAGTAATGAAGAGCAAACTCGGGGAAAGGCTTTCCCGCCAATGTGGCTTGAGTTTCTGTAGGGCATCCATCATCTGCGTGAAGCCCTGAAAGGCACGAGTGGTCCCTGCAGTCCACCGTCAGGGATCTAGTGGAGTCCAGCTCTGCCGACTTCTGGGACCCGTGCTCTTGCAGGAAGCGCATCTCTCAGGCGCCTGGGCCAGGTGCTGAAAGGCTGACTTCTTGGCTTTGATCCTCAGGCTTCGCAACCTGTCGTGTGTGGATTTTTATTTTTGTATGTCAAGTTTTCAAAATAAAATAAATTGAATTATTATCATTCCATCATGCTTTTCCTCTGAGGAGTTTAATAAATAAGCCTGTTGTCCCCTCAAATGCTCTTTGGAAGGAGGCAAGGTACATATGAGTAAGCAAACAAAACAACAAGAGGAGAGTCTTCAAGTATCTGCCCACAGCATCCCCCATACTGTTCCTTTCCTGTTTGTCCTCGTCATGATGCTGCTATGAGGTCAGACTCCTTGCTCATTGGTAAAATCGTCTCTAGTGTCCCTACAATCCAGCCTTCTTGCTAAAAGCACTTTCGAGTTTCGAATCAGTTATTTTAGGTGTTGGCTCTGAGTAGCAGTGCGTTGGCTAATCTTTCTGTTTCTTTTTTTCTTTTATTTTACATCTTTATTGGAGTATAATTGCTTTACAATGGTGTGTTAGTTTCTGCTTTATAAAAAAGTGAATCAGTTATACATAAACATATGTTCCCGTATGTCTTCCCCCTTCATCTCCCTCCTTCCCACCCTCCCTATCCCACCCCTCTAGGTGGTCACAAAGCACTGAGATGATCTCCCTGTACTATGCGGCTGCTTCACACTAGCTATCTATTTTACGTTTGGTAGTGTATATATATCCATGCCACTCTCTCGCTTTGTCACAGCTTACCCTTCCCCCTCCCCATATCCTCAACTCCATTCTCTAGTATGTTTGTGTCTTTATTCCTGTCTTACCCCTAGGTTCTTCATGACATTTTTTTTTTCTTAAATTCCATATATATGTGTTAGCATATGGTATTTGTCTTTCTCTTTCTGACTTACCTCATTCTGTATGACAGACTCTAGGTCTATCCACCTCATTACAAATAGCTCAATTATGTTTCTATTTATGGCTGAATAATATTCCATTGTATATATGTGCCACATCTTCTTTATCCATTCACCGGATGATGGACACTTAGGTTGTTTCCATCTGTGGACAATTGTAAATAGAGCTGCAATGAACATTTTGGTACATGACTCTTTTTGAATTATGGTTTTCTCAGTGTATATGCCCAGTAGTGGGATTGCTGGGTCATATGGTAGTACTATTTATAGATTTTTAAGGAACCCCCATACTGTTCTCCATAGTGGCTGTACCAACTCACATTCCCACCAGCAGTGCAAGAGTGTACCCTTTTCTCCACACCCTCTCCAGCATTTCTTGTTTCTAGATTTTTTTGATGATGGCCATTCTGACTGGTATGAGATGATATCTCATTGTACTATTGATTTGCATTTCTCTAATGATTAATGATGTTGAACAATCTTTCATGTGTTTGTTGGCACTCTGTATATCTTCTTTGGAGAAATGTCTATTAAGGACTTCTGCCCATTTTTGGATTGGGTTGTTTGTTTTTAGGTTATTGAGCTGCATGTGCTGCTTATAAATTTGGGTGATTAATCCTTTGTCAGTTGCTTCATTTGCAAATATTTTCTCCCATTCTGATGGTTGTCTTTTGGTCTTGTTTATGGTTTCCTTTGCTGTGCAAAAGCTTTGAAGTTTCATTAGGTCCCATTTGTTTATTTTTGTTTTTATTTCCCTTACTCTAGGAGGTGGGTCAGAAAGGATCTTGCTGTGATTTATGTCATAGAGTGTTCTGCCTATGTTTTCCTCTAAGAGTTTGAGAGTTTCTGGGCTTACATTTAGTCTTTAATCCATTTTAAGCTTATTTTTGTGTATGGTGTTAGGGAGTGTTCTAATCTCATACATTTACATGTACCTGTCCAGTTTTCCCAGCACCATTTATTGAAGAGGCTGTCCTTTCTCCACTGCATATTCCTGCCTCCTTTATCAAAGATAAGGTGACCATATGTGCGTGGGTTTATCTCTGGGTTTTCTATCCTGTTCCATTGATCTATCTTTCTGTTTTTGTGCCAGTACCATACTGTCTTGATTACTGTAGCTTTGTAGTATAGTCTGAAGTCAGGGGGCCTGATTCCTCCAGCTCCGTTTTTCATTCTCAAGAGTGCTTTGGCTATTCGGGGTCTTTTGTGTTTCCATACAAATTGTGAAATTTTTTGTTCCAGTTCTTTGAAAAATGCCAGTGGTAGTTTGATAGGGATTGCATTGAATCTGTAGATTGCTTTGGGTAGTAAAGTCATTTTCACAATGTTGATTCTTCCAACCCAAGAACATGGTATATCTCTCCATCTATATGTATCAACTTTAATTTCTTTCATCAGTGTCTTATAATTTTCTGCATACAGGTCTTTTGTCTCCTTAGGTAGGTTTATTCCTAGATATTTTATTCTTTTTGTTGCAATGGTAAAGGGGAGTGTTTTCTTGATTTCAATTTCAGAGTTTTCATCATTAGTGTATAGGAATGCCAGAGATTTCTGTGCAATAATTTTGTATTCTGCTACTTTACCAAATGTATTGATTAGCTCTAGTAGTGTTCTGGTAGCATCTTTAGAATTCTCTATGTATCGTATTATGTCATCTGCAAAAAAAGTGCCAGCTTTACTTATTTACTGATTTGGATTCCTTTTATTTCCTTTTCTTCTCTGATTTCTGTGGCTGAAATTTCCAAAACTATGTTGAATAAGAGTGGTGAGAGTGGGCAACCTTGTCTTGTTCCTGATCTTAGTGGAAATGGTTTTACTTTTTCATTACTGAGAATGATGTTGGCCGTGGGTTTGTCATATATGGCCTTTATTATGTTGAGGAAAGTTCCCTCTATGCCTACATTCTACAGGGTTTTTATCATAAATCAGTGTTGAATTTTGTTGAAAGCTTTCTCTGCATCTATTGAGATGATCATATGGTTTTTCTCCTTCAGTTTGTTAGTATGGTATATCACGTTGATTGATTTGCGTATATTGAAGAATCCTTGCATTCCTGGAATAAACCCCACTTGATCATGTTGTATGATCCTTTTAATGTGCTGTTGGATTCTGTTTGCTAGTATTTTGTTGAGGATTTTTGCATCTATGTTCATCAGCGATATTGGCCTGTAGATTTCTTTCTTTGTGATATCCTTGTCTGGTTTTGGTATCAAGGTGATGGTGGCCTCGTAGAATGAGTTTGGGAGTGTTTCTCCCTCTGCTATATTCTGGAAGAGTTTGAAAAGGATAGGTGTTAGCTCTTCTCTAAATGTTTGATAGAATTCGCCTGTGAAGTCATCTGGTCCTGGGCTTTTGTTTGTTGGAAGATTTTTTTTTTTTTTTCTGTACACGGGCCTCTCACTGTTGTGGCCTCTCCCATTGTGGAGTACAGGCTCCAGACCCACAGACTCAGTGGCCATGGCTCATGGGCCTAGCTGCTCCATGGCATCTTCCCGGACCAGGGCATGAACCCATGTCCCCTGCATTGACAGGCAGATTCTCAACCACTGCGCCACCAGGGAAGGCCCTGTTGGAAGATTTTTAATCACAGTTTCAATTTCAGTGCTTGTGATTGGTCTGTTCATATTTTCTATTTCTTCCTGATTTAGTCTTGGCACGTTGTGCATTTCTAAGAATTTGTCCAATTCTTCCAGGTTGTCTATTTTATTGGCATAGAGTTGCTTGTAGTAATCTCTCATGATCTTTTGTACTTCTACAGTGTCAGTTGTTACTTCTCCTTTTTCATTTCTAATTCTATTGATTGGAATCTTCTCCCTTTTTTTCTTGATGAGTCTGACTAATGGTTTATCAATTTTTTTTATCTTCTCAAAGAACGAGCTTTTAGTTTTATTGATCTTTACTATCGTTTCCATCATTTCTTTTTCATTTATTTCTGATCTGATTTTTATGATTTCTTTCCTTCTGCTAACTTTGGGGTTTTTTGTTCTTCTTTCTCTAGTTGCTTTAGGTGCAAGTTTAGGTTTTTTATTTGAGATGTTTCCTGTTTCTTAAGGTAGGATTGTATTGTTATAAACTTCCCTCTTAGTACTGTTTTTGCTCTATCCCATAGGTTTTGGATTGTCGTGTCTCCATTGTCATTTGTTTCTAGGTATCTTTTTTAAATTTCCTCTTTGATTTCTTCAGCGATCATTTTGTTTTTAAGTAGTGTATTGTTTAGCCTCCATGTGTTTGTATTTTTTACAGATCTTTTCCTGTAATTGATATCTAGTCTCATAGCATTGTGGTTGGAAAAGATACTTGATACAATTCAATTTTCTTAAATTTTCCAAGGCTTGAGTTGTGACACAAGATATGATCTACCC
Source organism: Stenella coeruleoalba (assembly GCF_951394435.1). Lineage (NCBI taxonomy): Eukaryota > Metazoa > Chordata > Mammalia > Artiodactyla > Delphinidae > Stenella > Stenella coeruleoalba. Next base: position 127,567,077 of record NC_137150.1, on the reverse strand, counting down.
TGAAGAATGTTTCATGAGCACTTGAGAAAAATGTGTATTCTGTTGTTTTTGGATGGAATGTCCTATAAATATCAATTAAGTCCATATTGTTTAATGCATCATTTAAAGCTTGTCTTTCCTTTTTATTTTAATTTTGGATGATCTGTCCATTGGTGAAAGTCCCCTACTATGAATGTGTTACTGTCGATTTCCCCTTTTATGGCTGTTAATATTTGCCTTATGTATTGAGGTGCTCCTATGTTGGGTGCATAAATATTTACAATTGTTATACCTTCTTCTTGGACGATCCCTTGATCATTATGTAGTGTCCTTCTTTGGCTCTTCTAATAGTCTTTATTTTAAAGTTTATTTTGTCTGATATGAGAATTGCTACTCCAGATTTCTTTTGTTTTCCATTTGCATGGAATAACTTTTTCCATCCCCTTAATTTCGGTCTGTATGTGTCTCTAGGTCTGAAGTGGGTCTCTTGTAGACAGGATATATATGGGTCTTGTTTTTGTATCCATTGAGTCAATCTGTGTCTTTTGGTGGGAGCATTTAATCCATTTACATTTAAGGTAATTATCAATATGTATGTTCCTATTCCCATTTTCTTAACTGTTTTGGGTTCATTATTGTAGGTCTTTTCCTCCTCTTAGGTTTCTTGCCTAGAGAAGATGCTTTAGCATTTGTTGTAAAGCTCGTTTGGTGGTGGTGAACTCTCTCAGCTTTTGCTTGTCTGTAAAGGTTTTAATTTCTCCATCAAATCTGAATGAGATCCTTGCTGGGTAGAGTAATCTTGGTTGCAGGTTTTCCTCCTTCATCACTTTAAATATGTCCTGCCAGTCCCTTCTGGCTTGCAGAGTTTCTGCTGAAAGATCAGCTCTTAACCTTATGGGGATTCCCTTGTTTGTTATTTGCCACTTTTCCCTTGCTGTTTTTGATATGTTTTCTTTGTATTTAATTTTTGACAGTTTGATTAATATGTGTCTTGGCATGTTTCTCCTCGGATTTATCCTGTATGTGCCTCTCTGTGCTTCCTGGACTTGATTAACTATTTACTTTCCCATATTAGGGAAGTTTTCAACTATAATCTCTTCAAATATTTTCTCAGACCCTTTCTTTTTCTCGTCTTCTTCTGGAACCCCAATAATTCAAATGTTGGTGTGTTTAATGTTGTCCCAGAGGTCTCTGAGACTGTCCTCAGTTATTTTCATTCTTTTTCTTTATTCTGCTCTGCAGTACTTATTTCCACTATTTTATCTTCCAGGCCACTTATCCATTCTTCTGCCTCTGTTATTCTGCTGTTGATCCCATCTAGAGTATTTTTAATTTCATTTATTGTGTTGTTCATTGTTGCTTGTTTCATCTTTAGTTCTTCTAGGTCCTTGTTAAATGTTTCTTGCATTTTATCTATTCTATTTCCAAGATTTTGGATCATCTTTACTATCATTATTCTGAATTCTTTTTCAGGTAGACTGCCTATTTCCTCTTCATTTGTTAGGTCTGGTGGGTTTTTATCTTGCTCCTTCATCTGCTGTGTGTTTTTCTGTCTTATCATTTTGCTTATCTTACTGAGTTTGGGGTCTCCTTTTTGCAGGCTGCAGGTTCATAGTTCCCGTTGTTTTTGGCGTCTGTCTCCATTGGCTAAAGTTGGTTCAGTGGGTTGTGTAGGCTTCCTGGTGGAGGGGACTACTGCCTATGTTCTGGTGGATGAGGCTGGATCTTGTCTTTCTGGTGGGCAGGTCCACATCTGGTGGTGTGTTTTGGGGTGCCTGTGGCCTTATTATGATTTTACGCATCCTCTCTGCTAATGGGTGGGGTTGTGTTCCTGTTTTGCTAGTTGTTTGGCATAGGGTGTCCAGCACTGTAGCTTGCTGGTCGTTGAGTGAAACTGGGTGCTGGTGTTGAGATGGAGATCTCTAGGAGATTTTCACCATTTGATATTATGTGGAGCTGGGAGGTATCTTGTGGACCAGTGTCCTGAAGTTGGCTCTCCCACCTCATAGGTACAACACAGATTCCTGGTTGTAGCACCAAGAGCCTTTCATCCACATGGCTCAGAATAAAAGGGAGAAAAATTAGAAAGAAAGAAAGAAAGAAAGAAAGAAAGAAAGAAAGAAAGAAAGAAAGAAAGAAAGAAAGAAAGAAAGAAGGAAGGAAAGAAAGAAAGAAAGAAAGAAAGAAAGAAAGAAAGAAAGAAAGAAAGAAAGAAAGAAAGAAAGAAAAAGAAAGAAAGAAAGGAGGGAGGGAGGGAGGGAGGAAGGAAGAAAGGAAGGAGGGAAGGATGGAAAGAAAGAAAGAAGATAAAGTAAAATAAAATAAAGTAAGATAAAATAAAACTAGTTATTAAAATAAAAAATAATTATTAAGAAAAAAAATGGACGGATAGAACCCTAGGACAAATGGTGGCAGCAAATCTATACAGACAAAAATCTCACACAGAAGCATACACATACACACTCACAAAAAGAGATAAAGGGGAAAAAAGTCATAAATCTTGCTCTCAAAGTCCACCTCCTCAATTTGGGATGATTCGTTGTCTATTCATGTATTCCACAGATGCAGGGTACATCAAGTTGTTTATGGAGCTTTAATCCACTGCTTCTGAGGCTGCTGGGAGAGATTTCGCTTTCTCTTCTTTGTTCTTACAGTTCCCGGGTTTCAACTTTGGATTTGTCCCCTCCTCTGCGTGTAGGTAGCTGGAGGGCCTTTATTCTTGGCTCAGATAGGACAGGGTTAAAGGAGCAGCTGCTTTGGGGACTCTGGCTTACTCAGGCCGGAGGGAGGGATGGGTACGGAGTGCTGGGCGAGCCTGCGGCAGCAGAGGCCCAGAGTGACGTTGCGCCAGCCTGAGGCGTGCCGTGCGTTCTCCTGAGGAAGTTGTCCCTGGATCCCAGGACCCTGGCAGTGGCGGGCTGCACAAGCTCCCTGGAATGGGGATGTGGATAGTGACCTGTATTCGTACACAGGCTCCTTGGTGGCAGCAGCAGCAGCCTTAGCATCTCATGCACGTCTCTGGGGTCCGCGCTTTTAGCCACGGCTCGTGCCCGTCTCTGGAGCTCCTTTAGGCAGCACTCTTAATCCCCTCTCCTCGCGCACCAGGAAATAAAGAGGGAAGTAAAAGTCTCTTGTCTCTTTGGCAGGTCCAGACTTTTTCCCGCACTCCCTCCCGGCTAGCCGTGGTGCACTACCCCTACAGACCTTGTTCACACCGTCAACCCCAGTCCTCTCCCTGCGCTCCAGCCGAAGCCCGACCCTCAGCTCCCAGCCCCGCCTGCCTTGGTGGCTGAGCAGACAAGCCTCTCGGGCTGCTGAGTGCCGGTCGGCACCAATCCTCTGTGCAGGAATCTCTCCACTTTGCCCTCTGCACCCATGTTGCTGTACTCTCCTCTGCGGCTCCGAAGCTCCCCAGTCTGCCACCTGCAGTCTCTGCATGTGAATGGGCTTCCTAGTGTGTGGAAACCTTTCCTCCTTCAGAGCTCCCTCCCACTGGTGCAGGTCCTGTCCCTATCCTTTGCTCTCTGTTTATTCTTTTTTCTTTTGCCCTACCCAGGCACGTGGGGACTTTCTTGCCTTTTGGGAGGTCTGAAGTCTTCTGCCAGTGTTCAGTAGGTTTTCTGTAGGAGTTGTTCCACGTGTAGATGTATTTCTGGTGTATCTGTGGGGAGGAAGGTGATCTCCGCATCTTACTCTTCCGCCATCTTCCTCTTGCCGGTTCATTTACTTTTAACACCCAAAGAATAGAAGTATCCCGCAAGGTATTTAATATTCAATTATTTTACAAGAAAAAGAAAACTGAACTTGAATAAATCTTTTCTCCTCTGTTCTCCCTAATTTTTTTTTTTTTTTTTTTTTTTGTGGTACGCGGGCCTCTCACTGTTGTGGCCTCTCCCGCTGTGGGGTACAGGCTCTGGACACGCAGGCTCAGTGGTCATGGCTCACGGGCCCAGCCGCTCCGTGGAATGTGGGATCTTCCCAGACCAGGGCACGAACCCGTGTCCCCTTCATTAGCAGGCAGACTCTCAACCACTGCGCCACCAGGGAAGCCCTCCCTATGTTTTATCTGACTTCTATTCTAACACAAATCTCTAACATAAATGACCATAATCTGACATACACAATGTGAAGAATTTTTAAGGATTAAGTCCCAGATTCTAAAGAAAATGAAATATAGTCACACATATTTATTTACCTCCTAAGATTTAAAGAATGCCAATAAGTTGTTTCTAAATCATTAAAGGCAATCCGAAATGAAATTAAATATCTATAAACTTTGAGAGACATTAACTAAGTATACAAATGTGACCTTATCTGAACATTTAAATAAACATAATAATATAAATTTACTAGACTTAGAAACTTTTTATTATTAGTGACATTGATCTTTTCCTTGAGAAAATCTTCTCAAAACCACTCTACCCTTAGTAGGAGGAGAAATAGATCTAATTTTTCACTCTCTTTTGCTTTTGGTAAACAATCTGAGGCAACTTTTTTCAAAATGACCTATAGATTTGACTGATTTTGTTGTCAACCTCTATCTTCCAGTATAAGAACTGCAATGGTACTCAGTAAAAACATAGAACTGTCTTCAGTTAGCAGAATATGAGTATTCAAAGACTGCTTTTGGAAATTACACTCAGATGGAAGAAATGTTATTTATGCAGAATAGGAAAAATATGGAATTGCACAATGTTGAATCTTCTTCAGAACCTAAGTATTGGCATAAATAAAAAGTTAAATTCTTTTGGAATAATCAATTGTAATAACTCAGTTGTAATTATTATAGATTGATTTCACTTCACTAAAGCCAAACTGTCTTCACAAACAACTTTCTAAAACTCACATTAATAAATCTCATTGCCCATGGTAAATTTCATATCAGTTTCTTGAAACACTGTGTTTTAAAATCCATTATTTTACAGTGCTACATTTGTCACTGAAGAAAAAACCCTAAAAGATGGTTAATTGTGCCATGTTATATTAGCCCGACTCCACTCCATATAAATTGAATAAATATGTGATATGACAGGCAAATCTTGTCTTTATAGAGACTATTGAAGGCGCCATTTTTTCTTTTTGATCATGGCATGTGGGATCTTAGTTCCCTGACCAGGGATTGAGCCCATGCCCCCTGCATTGGAAGCACAGAGTCTTTACCAGTGGACCAACAGGGAAGTCCCTGTAAGTGCCAATTTGAATGTCATGATCTCTCTTAAGATTTAATATTTAAACTGAGACCTAAAGGTGAGAAGGAAGGAACAATGAAAAGACTAGAGTCTTAGAGCATCCCTGGTAAAGGAAGCTACAACCATATAGCAACACCCCAAAGGTAGCAAAAACATGATCATCTGAGAAAAAAAGCAGAACTGTGAGGTTCAAATTATGTTGTCAAAATTCTGCCTTTGTCTCTCTGCTCCAGGTCCTGTGAATGTGTGTGTGTGTGTGTGTGTGTGTGTGTGTAGTTGACTAGTTGTCATTTCATTGCGGCCCCATAAATCCCCATGCTTACCTCCTTTCACTTTGACCACCCCAGTAGAATAGGTTTTTTGGTTTTTGTTTTCTAATAACTTCAGGAAAAGAACTAACCTGCTTCTTATTGATCAGAATTGATTCATGTAATTGGCTAAACATAAGCTATAGGCTGATGCTTGGAACAGGTACAAGAATAAACCTAATCTTAATCATATGAGATGAGTGATGAAAAAGTGGTTCCCTAAAGGATAATGAAAGTTTTATTACTACAGAATGGGTGAATGGACATTAATCAATTAGTGTCACTACAAGAGTCTTAAAACACGTTATTGCACACGTTAGTAGTCAATTGTACACGTTAGTAGGAAATCTGGAGCTCTAGTGTCTAGATACATACTGGAGAATTTTTTTTTTTAAATGCCATCACACCATATACAAAAATAAACTTAAAATGGACTAAAGACTTAAATGTAAGACTTGAAACTATAGGAAACCTAGAAGAAAACATAGGTAATACACACTTTGACATCGGTCTTGGCAATATTTTTTTGGATATGTCTCCTCAGGCAAGGGAAACAAAAGCAAAAATATACAAATGGGACTACATCAAACTAAAAAGCTTTTTCACCATGAAGGAAACTATCAATAAAATAAAAATGTCACCTACTGAATGGGAGCAGATATTTGTAAACAATATATCCGATAAGAGGTTAATATCCAAAATATACAAAGAACTCATACAACTCAACATCAAAAAACAAACAACTGATTAAAAGATGCGCAGAGGACCTGAATAAATATTTTTGCAAAGGAAACATACAGATGGTCAACAGGCACATGAAAAGATGTTCAACGTCACTAATCATCAGGGAAATGCAAATCAAAACCACGATGAGAAGTTATCTCACAGCTCTCAGAGTGGCTTTTATCAAAAAGACAACCACTAACAAGTGTTGGGGAGGATATGAAGAAAAGGGAATACTCTTGCACTGTTGGTGGGAATGTAAACTGGTGCAGCTACTGTGGAAAACAGTATAGAGGTTCCTCAAAAATTTAAAAATAAAACTGCCATATGATCCAGAAATTCCACTGCTGGGTACTTATCCAAAGAAAACAAAAACATTAATATGAGAAGTCACATGCACCCCAATGTTCACTGTAACTTTATTTACAATAACCAAGATATGGACATATCCTAAGTGCCCATCAACAACATGGGTGGACCTAGAGAGTATTGTGCTAAGTGAAATAAGTCAGAGAAAGAGAAATACTGTATGACTTTACTTATATGTGGAATCTAAACAAAACAAAATAAATTAACATACATAACAAAACAGAAACAGAGTCACAGACACAGGGAAGAAAAAGATGGTTGCCAGTGGGGAAGGTGGATAGAGGGAAGAGATAAATAGGTGAAGGAGATGAAAAGGTATAAACTTCCAGCTACAAAATAAATGTCATGGGGATGAAATATACAATGTAGGGAATACAGTCAATAGAAATGGCAGTCATTAACAGATAGATGATACTCCAGAAGTGAGAAAAGTTTAAATAAAGTAGGAAATAGTATACAGCAGAGAAAATATCATATGACCTAACACTATGGAACTCTAATTTAGAGGTTGCATAGATGGTATGAAGCCTGCAGTGCAGTCTAAGAAAGAGTGGTCTGCTCTTCTGTATAGCTGGGGTCTGGAGAGGTACAATAGGCTGGGCACTTCTGTAGACAGTTCTGCATTTGACTCTCCTTAGCATTGCTTCCCATGCTTTGTGCATGTACACTGAGAGCTTTGAGTTTTTCTAGGATACAGTTGGGAAGGATTCTCTCCTGTGTACTCATCTTCTTGTGCCTATTTGGGATTACACTTACTTTACTCAGTTGCTCCTCCAATCTAATACCAATGTTACATTCCAGAATCTCCTCCAAGGTAGTGAAATGCATTAATAACATACTTCCTTGCTTTCCAGAACCATGCTTTGCATTTACACGTTTCAAAATAAATGTTCCTTCCTCTCCATAGGATATTGGGAGGGAAGAAGGTAAATGTCTTTCCTCAATCTGCCACCTTCCACTAGTAATCTAAACATCATTTCTAAAACAATTTCCTGAAAGTTTTATATATTAAAAAATGTCCTGCTGTGTAAACTAAGTAATAATTTTCCCCTTCAAACTTAGATTGGGAATAAGTAATTGAGTAAAATTAACATTTAACTAATGTGTTTTCTTTCTAATTTATTATATATTTTAAAGCTTTTGAGGCAAGAGAAGCTCATTTATAATTTTCCAGAACACTTTTATTATAATCAACCTACTTAAAGTAACACTCTGATATTCATGGTTTTACCTCGAAATAGCACTTTTGCCTTTATACCAAAATAGGAATAAATGATTTTTTAAAGTTTTATCTCTTTGAAAAAAAGCGCATACACGCATCCATCCTCTTACTGACTGAGTAGTTTGCTTTTAAAATTCTGGGTAGGATACATCTCCTTAACTAAGTTTTCCTTCAAAACTATAGGAAAAAATTATTCAGCTCAGCTATAGCAGAAATTAGAATACTTGCTTCAAACAGCGCTATTGTTAATAATTAGTTATAATTCTGTTATAGATGACTTCTCTGTCAAAAGGAGCTCCATTATAAAATCGCTTCACAGGATTGTTGCTAGTTCTAGTGTTATAAAGAAGGAAATATATCACAGCAACAAGCACATAGTAGTTACTTAATCCCTGTTTGATGACTCTTAAATAAAATCAATTTCACAAACAAATTCATGGATTTCTAGTTGGAATGTTTTATTTATTAGGTATTTTTCACACTCTGTGGAAAAACCATTTCAGAATCTGATATGAAACCAGCGTATATGGCTCACATTCATTTTAAAAACATATATTCTGTTCACTTCATTTTTTGTTTCTTTTTTGGCACTGCCTAAAACCAGATGATATTACACCATGAAAAATGAATTAGATACTGAGCTTTTCCAGCTGTGAAACAAGGGGAAACATATCCCACACTTTTTAGGCACTATGTATAAGAAAAACATTTTTATGGCAGGTAAATATATACCATGGCTCTTAACTACCTCCAGGTGAGGGGGTCTTATTTCAAATTATTCTTAAAATGATTGTGACACCAATGAAGTTCAGACAGTCAAGCAGGAATACCTTTTGACTTCATGACTGTTTCTATTTTGACCCTTATCCTTAATGTAAAACAGGAAATTTTTCTTTATGATAAGAAATGATGGTATCTGGTATGAACCTGGCACAGTAGCCCATAGTCTGAGTAGAAATAGGCTAATTCTCATTTATTCAATACTGTTGTGTCATCGGCAAATTCCTTCACCTCCCTAAACCTCAGTTTTGTCATCTCTAAATGTGAATAGTTACAACCCCACCTCCTTATCGTGCGAGTGTGTGTGTGTGTTAAAGAATTTGACCTAAGACAGAGAATAAGTTCATGGCATATGCTATGCTGTTTTTATTTTTGTTCCCATTCTTGTTCTATAAGAAAGAATCATGATTCAAAACCAAACTGTTTAACTCTTCATGAAAACTGTTTTCCCTTTGAACTTTGTCAGAATTCTACACACCAGTTTTTCAGATATTCTGTTTCCTAACTTATAGTTGCAAACTTTTGGTGAAAAAATATGTTTTTGTACGTCAAAAAAATAAGTTGTAAAGTTTTGATGAAGCTTAAGCATGCTGTTGTCTTGAAATAAGCCAAAGAAAATAGTAGCCTACAGAGGGAAGAAATTCATATGCCTTCTGTGTTTTATTTTTGGTTTCTAGGATACAATATCTTCCTCTTTTGGAGTTTCCTCCTTCTGTTTGAAAGACATATCATTCAAGGTCCTCCTGGGAAAGAGTATGTGGAATGAATTTTTGGACTCATTTATGTCTGAAATATCTTTCTTTTGCTTTCATGCTGGATTAATAGTTTGGATGATGTGTTAGTTCTGTATCGCCGTTGTAACAAATTATCACAAATTTAGTGACTTAAAACAATACAAATGTATGTTTATAGACTTGGGGACTATTGCTTTGGAGAATCAACCTCCTCAAGTGTTTTTTGGAAGGTGCCTGTGCTTAAAACTCTTACTGTGACTTCTAGGGAGACTGATAAACCTGAGAGCTTTATTCAAGCTTAAGCTTACATAGATGTTATACATATGTGTGTGTGTGTGTGTGTGTGTGTGTGTGTATATATATATATATATATATATATATATATATATATATATAAACTGGACACTGAGCCCTGGAATGGCACTCATCAATTTAATCTGCTGCCTGTGTGGTCCAATGTGCACTTGATGCACCTTTTTTATGAAGGATGAGGGACTCTTCTGGGAAACCAATCTGCTCACTCCTCCCATATATCAAATCCCCCTATTGAATTGCTGAGATTATTTGCTTAAAGTTTACCATGAAATCCATGTAATAAAGTTTGTTGTGTTGCATTAAATTGCTGATTTCTGTTCCTTCTGTCTTATTTCTCCATCACAGGGCAAGTGGAAGTGTGAAGGAAAAAGTGGCTTTGGAGATAAGGGCTAGGTTAGGGAGAAGAAACCATAAACTTAGTGGCTTAAAACAACACAAATTTATTATCATACTATTCTGTAGATCAGATGTCTAAAATAGGTCAGCTGAACTACATTCCTTCTAAAACTTCTAAAGGAAAATCTGTTTTCTTGCTTTTCCTAGCTTCTAGAGTCTTCTATATTTCTTGGCTTCTAACATCATCTTACATTTTCAAAGCCAGCAGCAAACATCTTTTAATTTTTCTCTCTCTCAGCTTTCATCATCCCACTGTCTTTTTCTGACTCTCATCCTTCTGTTTACCTCTAATTAGGACCCTTAAGGTTATATTGGGCCTATCCAGATAATCCAGAATTTTTCCCATCTCAAGATTTTTTAACCTAACATCTCCAAAATCCCTTTTGCCACATAAGGTTCCAGGGTTTCAGATGTGGGCATCTTGGAGGGTCATTACTCTGTCTGCTGCAGACCCCCAAAGATTCATGCCCATCCTACATGCCTGAAACACATTCATCTCATTCCCAGATATCCCAGAGTCTCAAGTCATTATAGTATCATCTCAAGTCCAGAATCTCATCTAATTATTATCACAAAGGCACAAATCTCATTATCTAAAATTACATATAGGCAAAACTCACTATATAATCCATCCAAGGGCAAAATTCCTCTCTACTTGTGGATCTGTAAAACTAGAAAATATCTTATCTGCTCCCAAAATACAATGGTGAGACCACAGGAGGATAATAGTTATCAATGTGCCAATTCAGACAGGGAGAAAATGGAAAGAAAAAAAGAGGTCACCAGTCCTAAGCAATTTCAAAATCCAACTGGGCAAGCAATCTTAGGTTCCAAGGCCTGGGGAAAATCCTCAGCGGTACTGGCTCTGCTCTCTGAGCCAAAGGCCCTACCTTCTGGCTCAAGCCTCCACACTTGGAGTCTCTTTCCTTTTTCATGAAGGGTAGTATGCATTTGAAGCTGAGTAGTTTTACCAGCTTGTTTCCTACTAGCAGAATTTTAGTAGTCCAACAGTCTTTCTTCATTTTGTTCTTTCTGTTTCTTTCAGTCCAAGGTGGCAGTGTGACTGTTGGCATAGTATTCTCAAGAACCTTGTAAATTTCTCTTGAATGTTTCAGGGATTCACTCCATTAGACAAAATGTTCATCGGCACATCTTTCTTGGATAATCCCATCTCTATTCTTGGCTTTTGCTTAGATGGCTGAGGGGATCTATGAATCACTAGTCTAATGTATCAAAGAGCCACATGTGTAATTGAATACTCTGCTCTTTTTATTCTTCCAGAGCATTAGGAAAAGGTTGTCTAGCCACACCCTTGGCTTCCTCTTCAAAGAAGGCTTTCTTGACAGTGACTCCTAATGTTAGGATAGGCAATCTGAATAGACAGAGAGTTTCTCACATCATAAAGTTCTATTTCCTTTTTCTTTAACACTGTTTCCCTCAATCTCACTCTTTCCTCTCATATGTTACTATAACCTGCAATAAGGAACTAGGCTCTACTTTGAACATATTGCTTAGAAATCTCCTCACCTAGAGATTCAGTTTCATTGCTTACAAATTCTGCTTTCCACATAACTGTAGGATATTCCACAGTCTTCTGCCACTATATTATAAGGATCCCTCTTCCTCCAGTTTCCAATAATATTTTCCTCATTTCCTTCTGAGCTCTCAACTGCAATACCTTTAATATTCATATTTCTATCAACATTCCACTTACGATGATTTAGGTATTCTCTAAGATGGATGAACATAGATTGGGTGAGAAATATTTTTTCTCAGGGATGTGCAATTAGTGTTTCCTGTGAGAATTACCATACCATTCTGATTTTTTTTCTTTTTTTATATGGCCTGCTTTACATCTGGAGGTTGTTACAGTGTTTTTTGTTTTGTTTTGTTTTGTTTTTTAATGTCATTTAGATATTAGGCCTCTTTGAACTGGAAACACATGTTCTTAAGTTATAGGATTTTTTCTTATATAATATGTTCGAAATACCCTTTTCTTCTGAAACTCTTTTATTTCTGAAACTTGCTATTCAGTTATTGAACTTCCTGGGTTAATCCTGTAATTTTAAAATCCATCTGTGTTTATTTGCATTTTTTATTTCTCTATTGTTTCCTTCTACATATTTTTTTCAGATTTTAAGAACTTTTACTTATTGCTGTTTTTTAACTTAAAAATTACATTCTGTTGTTTCCTTTGGATATATAATCTTCTATTTCTCTCAGGGTATTACTTATATAGTTTTTAGAATTTTAATTTTTCCTACAGTGTCTGTATTTATGTGATTTCTTTTAACCTACTTTTTTGGTTTGTTTTTATACATTTCACTTTAAGTTTTCCAAACATATCAGGTGATCCTTATCTGCCCATTCATAATGTAAAATGTAACACTGAAAATACTCTTTGGACACTATGTGTATACAAGTGGGACTTGTTGATTAGTGATCTTTACTAAAGCAATCAGGTAAGTTTAGTCATTTCATCATGGTACCTCCAAAACCTTAATATCAGTTTTCTTTTAATTGGAGACCAATTACTATCTCCAAAGAAGAATGTTCTAATCTGCTGGTGAGGCAAAGGAGATAATGGTGGACTTTTACTGGAATTCTTGCTTTTCTTTATGCCATCACAGCATCTAAATTACAACCTCCAGCATGTTCCATGTTCCTGAGATGAGAGCTTCAATAGTCCAGTCTCCCCAGAAAGTAACTTTCCATTTTTTTTCATGGGGATGAGGTTAGTTATTTGACTGCAAGAGGCTGGAAAAAGATGTGGGACTCAGATTCCCAGCAAATATTGCCACTATAGACTTGATTTCAGTCCTATATCATCCCCTTATGTTCAGAGACATCTGGTATCTCCAACAGCTGATGTTTCCCAGAATCAGTGTCAGTTACTAGTAAATGTGTCATGTTAGATTTTATGAGGTGTACCTTCCAATAGGAAAAAAAAAGAAATAATATTCATTATTTTCTGCTTAGAAATAGATAATTGTGTTTTCCAATGACACAAAGTACATTTTAGATGATGGCTAAATGACCACTAATTTTGAGAGTTCTTCTAAAATTTTTTATTGGAAATATTGAAATATAGATTGCTTCTACAAGTTAAAAAATTAAATAGTGTTCCTGGATCAAAAGATTCAATGTCGTTAAAATGGTAATACTCCCTAAATTCATCTGTAAATCCCACAATATTCTAATCAAAATCCCCACATTCTTTATTTATATTGACAAGCCAGTTCTAAAATTTATATGGAAAATAAAGAATTGAGAAGAGCCAAAACCATTTTAAATAAGAACAAAGTTGGGGGAACTTGTAGTAAATTCCAGCTTCCCCCAGCATTCAGAAGGTAGATTTCTAGTGAGCACTGTCAATGCATCACCAAACTTCTTTAGTATCCTGTGAGCTATGACTACTCCATCTCTCATGGGGTTTGGTTCTCAGCCCTAGAAAAGGGTAGCCTCTTCCTTGAGTGTTATATTTCAGTCTTGGTGTCATGGCTTCTCCCTATGACTATACTATATTCTTTAGAGTTCTAGTTGCCTCTTATAAGTCAATCCCTCATTGCTCCAATTCCCACATTAACAATTTTTATATTAAAATTATCCTGTTCAAGTTATTGTGTGGCTTCTGGTTGATACATTGCCAAAAAAAAACACCTGGAAATAAATCAATACCATAGAATATTTATCAACAATAAAACAAAATACACTTCTGAAATATGCAATTATATTGGTAAATACCAGAACGTTATTCTAAGAGAAAGACACCAGAAAAAAAAGACTACTTACTGTAGGATTTAATTTACATGATTCTGAAAAATGGAACAGGGCAGAAATCATATCAATGGTTGTAACCTACATGAGGGTAGGTTTGAGGAGAAGGTAAATATTCCATACCTTGTTTGTGGTAGTGGTTCCAGTGCATACATTTGTCAAGTTCACAGACCTATATATCTAAAAAAGTGGGTAAATTTAACATACATAAATTATATCTCAATAAACCAGAGCAAAAAGGAAAAAAATATATATTTTTAGACTGTTAGAGTTAGACAAATACTATTCATTACAGAATCAGAGAGTTTTCTATAAATTTATTTTGTTCTCTATAGTTGCAAATTTACAAGTCTTTTGCCCACTTCACAGGGAATATTCCTAGCATTCTTATACATTCTCCAGTGATTTTTCAAAGTTATGACTCATTTTAATTTACTTCATATTGGCCTCATGTCTTCCTATAATTTCTCTCTAGAATTAGTGATTACCTTTCTTTTTTCTTAAATTTTGCTATTATTGTATCCTCAATATATTTTAAGATTTTAGTTCTACCCTCCCATGAAATACCTTTTAACAAAGGCTTTGTTTTCCAGCCTTTTTCGTGATCAAATCTGGACTTGTCTTTTTGGGTCCTCCCTTTCTCTGTGTCACTGGATTCATTATCTTCTGCATCTCCTGTTTTACTTTCTATTGTTTGCTTTAATATTTTTGCTATGAATTCACCATTGATTTCCTAAAAAAATGGATGAATGTGAGCTAATATTTCTGAGACATTAAAATATCTTTTTTTTCACTAAAATTTTTATTCATAGTATAAAATTACAGGGTGAGAGTAATTTCCCACAGACACATATGTCTCCATTTTCTTTAAATTTCAGGTATTGCAGATGGAATGACTAGTGCCAAATCACTCTCATTCTTTTGTCAACTAGCTGGGTTTTTTTTTTTTTTCTTGTGTGTTTTAGGTTGGTATCTCAAAGTTATGTCTTAGGTGTCAATCTATGTATCTATTTTTGTTCATTTATCCACAAGGTTGATTGAGTCCTTTCACTTTGAAGGCTTGTTTTCTGCTTAGAAAAATCTCCTGTAATGAGTTCTTTAACAATTTTTTCTCTTCCATTTCATGAAGGCTCTTTGTAATCCCCTGTTTTCTGGTAGCGTTGCTCCTTTCTAGTAATTATTCTTCTCCCAACACTATCCTGTATTTTATTGAATTACGGTCATATTACGTGACTCAATATGCCCTGAGTGCCGTTGGTAGTTCTAAGGGAGACATGTGAACCAAAAGGAGTCAATAAGTTCCTGGGAATTTTAAACACAGCACTAGAAAGGAGTCTAAAGCTGTTTTTATTTCCAGGAGCTGAATTTTAGTTTGCAAAACTCAGTGCTTACATTTATCACGATGCAGAGAAACTCATGATGAGGCATGGGTTATACCTATACCAACACTTTTATCTGTATCTCCATCTTTGTTTACATCTATCTTCACTTTTATCTATATCAAATCAATACCTATATGAAACATAGATCGATATCTATATCTTTAGCAGTGGTTTTCAACTAGGGGTAACTTTGTTTCCAGGGGACACTTGGCTATCACACTGAAAGAGGTGCTCCTGACATTGAGTGGGTAGAGGTCAGAGATTCTGCTCAGCATCCTACATGCACAGGACAGTCTCCCCTGACAAGAAATTATCCAGCTCACAACGTCAACAGTGAAAGGTTTGAGAAACCCTGATCTAGAAAAATGAGATTCCCTAGTTATTTTCCCCAACTAAGTATTATTTACTTCTTATTCTTGTTTTCTGAAAATATCCCATTATTGTTAAAGTTCATTCCTCTTTTCTGCTTAAGCTAATTTAAATGATTTTTCAGTTTATTTCAACAAAGAACAACTGAACTGACAGTGACTCTTTCTATATATTTTAGTGTGTATTAAATAGTGTCAGGTATCAATATATTTAAATGATACTGTTTCTTCTTTGGTTGCCTTATGTGTTTGTACCAGAAACAGTACCAGTTTTTCCTGGAATTGAGAAAATAGAGCTGTAAAAGATTTATCTCTCAAGGCACTGTAGTGTGACTTTAATATTTTAGACATTCCAATACTTTAATTCAGCTATGATGTAAACATAGTGGTGAAATAATATTTTTTAAAAACTAAATTACTAGTATACAAATATAAAAAATAAAGCTCAAACTGAATCACTTTACTGTACACCTGAAACTAACACAACATTGTAAATCAACTATATTTCAAAATAAAATTTAAAAAAAGAAAAAATAAAGCTAAGTGTAAAATTTATAAACGTATAAAACTCCTTTGCTTTCAGAACTCATGACTCTCAGTGTCTGCCAGGCTGGAGATATTGGTGGCTATTAGCAGCCAAAATGTGTTCTGAATCAAAAAATAATGTTTGATTATTTTTCCCTAAGATATTTTTCCATAAGAAGGTATTTCTGAACTTTCTACTTCTCTAGTAAGTAATAAACTTTCCCTGAGGTTAGTGAATACAGGATACCCTTACTGTCTGAACTGGAGAAGGCTACAAGCATGAGAAAATATGAGTGTGAGAAATGGAAAAAAAGTTATATATTAGTAAGTAGTTCAAAATATTATTCCTCCCAAAATGAAAGAAAAACAAATACTCAAATGTTCTTGCACAGATTACCAGTGCATTAGTGTTATATTTTCTTTAAAATTTTCTACAAAAATTTAGACCCTAATGTCTGCAAATTATCCATATTTTAAGTAAATGCTTCAATGACATATCAACTAACATGTGCCTTTAGTTGGAAGGAACAGAATTCGATTTGTCTCTAATAACCAGGAGAACATATTGGCTCACAAAATTAAATGCCCTGAGGTGATGTTACTGAGTTCCTTTTCCTTTCTCACCATTCTAGATTCCAGTGTAAGCGTTATCCTAAGGCAAGGTCCCCAGTGTACTCCCAAGATAACTGCCAATAACCTTCTGGGATATGATATATGCTTCTTTGCACTAATACAGAGAGAAGAGAGAGTTCTAGAAGGTATCGCAAAGAGCAAGATTTCTTCCTGCTCATTAGCTACCAGAAAGAAAAATTTCATTCATATACTTACACATCGACTAGCATAGGACAACCTTCTCAAACTTTTGTGTAAATATGAATGTACATACCAGTCACCTCTGGACCCTTCAAAGTACGATTCTTATTCAGTAGGTCTGGGTTGAGGTAAGATAATTTACGTTTTTAACAGGTTCCTATGCAACATCCATCTATGCTGCTGGTCCTTAAGTATTTCAAATGGCCCCTCATACTTTCTCTCTGTCAGAAATAATAGCTTATGATAAAATCTTCCAGAATAAAAATGGCCATTACCTGTTTCAAAGAAAGAAGTCAGCATTTAATTCTGCTCTGTCTCCTGATAACTTTTTTTTACTTCTCCACTCTGAGGAAGAACCTTACAAAGTTACCATTAGACCAAGTGCTGCTAATCTAGAACATCTTTTATAAGAGTTTTGAGAAAAGAGATCTTAAAAGACAACCCACACATTATTTCTTACTGTCATTTGTTTGAAAATAATTCTAGAAAAAAAGAAATATTGTGAGAAAATATAGTCCAAGATTTCAGAATAAAATAATGAAAATGTTACTGTAAAATTTAGTGTTTTGAATAAATTACCTCGTTCTGGTATAACTTTGTAATGTTGGCATTAGGAAGCTATTTTGGAACCAAATGAAAACTATGTCATAGCCTTTTTAGAGTGCTTTATTTCAGTTGTGACCCAAAGAAGGAATTGAAGTCATTCTAACACAAGATCCTTTAAGTTCCTCTTCAAAGAATGTACATATTCTAATTCTACAAGTTCACCTCAAAGTAAAAAAGTACACTGTTCATCAGAGAAGTCAGAGAAAATTTTATGGTAAAGTCTGAGTATCTCTTCTGCTCTAAGATTTTAGTTAAAACCTACTACTTGCAGTAATTATTCCCTTCTCAAAATGGTTCAATGACTTTTTAGAGCTTAAAACACACATGACCAGATAAATTTCTTAGCTTCCATTCAATATATCGTATGATCTTCCTCTGACTTGTAATGTCATTGACCATTTTCCCCCTCCTCTGCCCCCTAAGAGTCTTCTATAGAAAAACATAATTTCTTGACAACTGATCTCTGTAACTTCCTGTAGTTAATTCATAGATTTCTTTTTTCATTGTCTTTCCAAAACTTACACATTGTCATTCTCTTGGCCATTCTCTCTTCTTTCTGCAATATCATATCCATATTTCAAAACTTACTGAAATCTCTATTACACTCTTACACTTTCCTTCATCTAGATTTGTAATACAGCCTTTTAGAACACGTGAGTCAGTCATGAAATGCATTGTAATTTTTGTTTTGTTTCCTATTGCCTTACCTTATTTAACTCATGCACTGTTCTTTAACATGCATTAATGTTTATGCTGTATGTCTTTCCCTAGCATCCTTCTTTCTATACACCAGTTACTCAAAAAAAATATTGAATTGGTTGATTACAATGCATCTTTAAAAAAATTACAAGTTTCACTACTACATTTTGAAAAAAAATGGCTGAGACAAGCACTAGCTACAGGATATTTTCTTTACTACACTGTTGAATGCTTATCCTGGAATATAAAATATAGATAATTCTCCATGTTAGGAGAAATAAACTTAACTCTCAGCATGGAATGATCTATTCAAAGCATTCATGTTATTCAGGTGGATTACTTAGTTGTTCTGGAAAATTTAGAACCATAAAGTATTCATTTTTGTCATCCCTAGTGTACGTGAACCAAATTACACACAGACTGGTCAAAAAGATTACAATCTGCAAATGTCTTTCAAAATGTTTTCATGAGCCTCTTGATGTTTTAAAAAACTACATCCTTGCACATGTATTTAGGTTTCTTTATTCCCCTCACAGATTTGCACTCTTCATCGAACGTCACTTTTTACAAAGTTTAAAAATGACCAAAAATACCTCTGGCCAAAGACAGAAGTTTGATGAGAGGTTTTTGGTGTGCTAATATTCCACAGTCTGAATTTAGATGAGTTTCATCTTATCAATAGATCATGAGACAGAAGACTTTCTAATTATTCTACCGGAATATTTTTACCCTGGAGGCACACTAGCACTATCTGAGAAGCTTATAATAAAATACTAAGACCCAAGAATTCGTCTACAACAAATCTAAGTATCAGTGGGTCAAAAGGTTCAGGCATAAGTATTTTTAAATACTCTTCAGAAGATTTTAAGTGTGAGGCCATGTTTAAGATTAACTGACATAGGGAATAATTGGTGAGAAAATATATTAAATATTTACATGGTATGAGAACCTCCATTTGCACTATTGCCAAGGTCCCGCAAATGTTAGGGGGAAACCTGCCTTTCCTCTCCTTTGGAGTTCTATTTATGTTTCAAGCCAAAAGAAGTGACTTCAGTGCTTAGTTATTGAACCAACATTTCAATCTCTAGGACCTTTCTTGCTGTGACCAGCAAGGCAAATTTTCTCTTTCCCAACAGGTCATTTGTTGTTTGCAAGTAAAACTTTCCAATTTTTAGTGTTTTCTATCATTAGTCTTTTTGTGGATTGAATTAAATTCTATGTATCCTCAATGATACACGCTAGTAACTACAATCCACCAGCATGAAGTTGAATTCTCAGCCGATTCTAAAGTTTCCTTTCCCTGGGGATATCTTTCCTTAGTCATGGAAAGATAATGGGGAGGAGAGCCAGAAACTTCACGATTGCTCCAACCAAGAATGAACAGGTACACAGTGTGAGTCTTTTAATAAGAGTTTTGCTCCCCCTTAGTTTTCTCATAGGCAGAGAACGTGCAGACTGCAACAAGAAAATGATACCTGCCTTTCTTCTGCTAGTTATCTCTCATGGCAAATTGTTTTTAATATACATTATGTCTTTTTTTTCACATCACCTTATTTAAACCTTTTAGTAAAAGAGGTCCTTTAAGGAAGTGACTTGTTTTTTCAATAATACTCAGGACTAACAGTTCCATAAAGAAAACTGATAATAAGAGAACATTTGGTAAATTTCAATAAAATAAATATTCTTATTGATATTCATTGTATTGATACTAGAATTGTAGATACTCTCTCTTTTCCAGAGCATCAGTCCATACATTATCTTCTTGTATTTCTTCATATGTTCCTTAATTACTGTCTCCTTTTCCTGGCACATGTAGATTTTCTCTCATATTAATAGAGAAAACTGCAGTCTCTTACTCCCTGCCCCATTTCCAGCCACCTTTCTGAACCTCTTCTTCCTCTAACAGCCAAGAGTAATAGAGCTACAATCTGTGCTCAGAGTTTCTACCTCCTTCTTTCCCATTGAATCTTCCATGTGCTGTAACTTGGCTTGCACTCTAACAATTCCTCTAAACCTGCCCTAAATATCTGCCCAAGGACCCCCTTTTTGTCAATTCAAGTTCTTATCTAACTTGTCTCTTGGACAATTTTGCAATCCCTTTCTTATTTCCTCTGATTTTAATCACACTTATATTCATTATGTGTCTCTAATAATTTATTTCTCTTTTTTCAACCACTATTATCTCTCCCCAAGGCTTGAAAGTTGTCATTCCATAAAATTTTGTCCTTAGATTTTTCCTCTCCTCAATTGTCACACTTTCCCTAAATAAGTCCTACCATTTTATTTATTTGAGCTACTCTATCTGCATCACAATGACTTAATATTAAATTGCCTATAAAATTTTCACTTTACAGGATGCTCTAATCACATGGGAAGGAAATCCAAAAAAGTGTGGATATATGTATACGTATAGCTGGTTCACTTTGCTGCACAGTAGAAACTCATACAACATTGTAAAGCAACTATACTCCAATAAAAAATTAAAAAAAAAATCCAAAGCCAAATTCATCTCCCTCCTCTTATTTTCATTCTTTTACCCATTCATTCAGTAGTTATTTATTGAAGATCTTCTATACGTCAAATATTATTTTTGTTATAAAAGAGCCATGAGCAAAACAGTCAGAGTCCACGTTCTAATTGGAATGGAGTAGAAGAATGACTTGATTAATTGAGAGAATAGAGTATGATAAGGGGAAGATTATAGGGTGTACAAGTTTGAGAGGGAACATCCATTCAGAGTTTGATTTTGTAGAGGATGAACTTGAGGTATCTATTAGACAACCAAGTACAAGAGTCCCATAGAGAGTTAAATATGGGTTTGAAATTCACAGGAGAGATCCTAGTTGTATGTAATAAATAAAAGAGAAAGAACTTAGATGTTAAGATTCATACAATGTTAAGATTCATGGTATGAAATAAACACTGAGGAGGTGATTATAAATAGAGAATGTCAGATGTCTGTCTGAATTCTGAGACACACCAACACCTGGATGTTAGAAAGATGAGAATGCAGCAGTAAAAGGACAGTGAAATGTAGGAAAATAAAGAAAGAATTGTTACCTGGAAGCCAAGTTAAGGAGGTTTTTCAAGAAAGAGGAAATAGGGGTTAATGTTGGAAATGCAATTCACAATTTTTTTTT